>NC_133329.1:68000429-68370429 GCF_042186555.1 Aquarana catesbeiana
CTCCAAAATGCTAGTGGTGATTCTGCCACAGCTATCTCCTCCACCCCCTCCTCTTCTTCTTCCTCTATGGCCTCTTCTGCAGATTTGTCCTCTGAACCAGCGGTGCTCCGTAAGCATTCAAGGGGCTACGCAAGTACTAAGGCAAAAAGATGCCATGCGGTGCTTGAGTTTGTCTACTTGGGGGACAGGAGCCACACTGGGGCAGAGATTCTGTCAGCTCTGCAGGGGCAGGCTCAGAGGTGGTTCATGCCAGGCCAGATTCAGCCAGGAATGGTTGTATGCGACAATGGCACCAACCTTCTCTCCGCCCTCCGACAGGGACACTTGACCGATGTTCCATGTTTGGCACATGTCCTGAATTTGGTGGTGCAGCGGTACTTGAGCAGGTACCAAGGCTTACAGGATTTCCTGAGGCAAGCCAGTAAAGTCTGTGGTCCCAAGGAGTTGTACGTGGCTGGGTAGTGGTTGTTACGGATCATGTGATCCTTAGTTACCTAGAGGACTCAGAATCGAATGCCTCTGCAAACTTACGCTGCATGGCCTCCCTGATTCTGCAAAGCCTGTGAAAGGACCCTAGGATTCGTGGTATCAAGGAGAGGGGTCATTACTGGCTGGCCATCCTTCTTGATCCACGTTACAAGGTAAGGTTGCAGAACTCACCCTACCTTCACAGAGGGAGCAGAGGATGAAACATCATCAGGAGGCCTTGAAGAAAGGTTTGTGCAATGCATTTCCAGACCCTGGGAGATTACCATTTTCTAGTGCTGGACAACGTGTTGCTGAAGTTTCATTCAGTCAGAAGAAGAGCAGTGGAGAAGGTGGCCAGCTGACCAATGCCGTTAAACAATTTTTCAGTCCTCAGCGCCAAGGTCTGATTGGTTCAAACAACCATCACCAGTGTCTGCATTACATGGTGCAGGAATATCTAGGGGCAAGAGCAGACTTGGAGACCTTTCCAACAGACCATCCACTGGGTTACTGGGTCTTGAGGATGGACCACTGGCCAGAACTTGTTCAATATGCAATTGAGCTACTGGCCTGTCCTGCATCCAGCGTTCTTTCTGAACGCATATTCAGTGCTACTGGAGGGTTTGTAACAGATCATAGAGTGTGCCTGTCCACAGACTTCGTTGATAGGCTCACATTTAAAAAAAATTTAATCACTCTTGGATCAGCAGCTATCAAGCACCTGATGCTGATGTAACTGATTGATTTTTTCTTTGGATGTGGGATCCTTATGTGAGATAGGGATGTGGGATGTGAGACTGCCTATGCTGAGTGACTATCCTATTCCTCCTCAATCTTGATGATGCTAGCTTCCAACAATATTTTTGGTTTAAGGCACCACCACCACTGCCTAAGGCCCAATTTTTCTGCCCCTGTTTAACAGGGGCATGTAATTACAATTCTTGATCCAATATTTCACAGCAGGGCCCATTCCTGCGCCCACCAAGAGTAACTGTGAGGGCTTACAGTGTTGTGGCACCACCACCACAACTAAAGGCCCAATTTTTCTGTCCCTGTTTAACAGGGGCATGTAATTACAATTCTTGATCTAATATTTCACAGCAGGGCCAGTTCCTGCGCTCACCAAGAGTAACTGTGAGGGCTTACAGTGTTCTGGTACCACCAACACCTAAGGCCCAATTTTCTATATTCTATATTTCTATATTTTCTAGTATATAGGGCAGGCTGTATAGTATATATACTTCTGTTCAGAGTATATAGTGCCTGGGGGCCCCCCACGCCATTTTTTTAAAATTTGGGTGCGGGGTTCCCCTTAATATCCATACCAGACCCAAAGAGCCTGGTAATGGGCTGGGGGGTGGGGGGGGGGCCATGCCGTTTTTCTTAATGATTTTCATCTATATATCTGGGACCTGACAATACATTACAGCCGCAAGCAGTTTTAAATGACTTTCTTTCCTTTATGACTTTTTGCTGTGGTATTGTTCTAAACACAGGAAAACTGCGCCACTTTACAGGCATACTATAGACACCCCGCAGGCATGATATTTAATTATTAAATTCACTGCTCGGCCATTTTTAAAACTTTTTTTTGCATTGATACATGTCCCCTGGGGCAGGACCCGGGTCCCCAAACACTTTTTATGACAATGACTTGCATATAAACCTTTAAAATTAGCACTTTTGATTTTTCATGTTCGTGTTCCATAGACTTTAACGGTGTTCGCGTGTTTGAACAAACCTTTTGCATGTTCTGCTGTGAAACCGAACCAGGGGGTGTTTGGCTCCTCCCTAGTATTTAGTATATGGAGTCATTTATTTATTCTAGGTGCCTTTATTTCAATTTTTTTCTTCATATTCCTGTTAAATAAAACCAATAAAATCAGCAGATAAAACCAGAGAAAACTGTCCTGAACATTCAGAGCAACTGCTTTCACCAAATAGAGGTATAGTAGCTTCATTAACATAATCTCTCTTACAAAGTGTAACACACCAAAGAATGGTCAGTTATCAAGCCACAAAAAGGAGATGCACACAAAAGGTTTTGTTACCTTAATACAGAGAAAGCATTAAGGGAAAAACCTTTTACCTTTACCACCACTTTAAGGTGCAAGTAGAAGTACAAAAAAGCAAGTATTTTAAATGCTTAAAAGTTTACAACTTTATTGGAAGTGCTACATGTTTACATTTTAATCATGCCACTGCTCAGCAGCACGGTGCGTTTTGCTGCTGTGTGATGACATGTGTTGGCATCCAGTGGAGTGCAGAAAAATTCAGACACAGCACAGCACATGATGCCAGAATTGTGATGTTAACCAGGCACATAGAAAACAAATGTTTTCTACAGTATCTCACAAAAGTGAGTACACCCCTCACATTTTTGTGAATGTTTTATTATATTTTTTCATGTGACAACACTGAAAGTGGTTGTAAACCTAGTTTCACCACTTGTACCTACAGGGAAGCCTATAATAAGGCTTCCCTGTAGGTACTGTAAATATCTCCTAAACCTGCACGGTTTAGGAGATATTTACCATATATACGCTTGCCCCCAACATCATCGGCACATGCGCTGTAAAGAAACGGCCCACGCCGTTTCTTCACTAGCAAGTGCCGTGACTGACGAAGAGGGGCGAAGATGGATGCGGCCACCAGCGGAGACAGTGCGGGCTTCGTTTGCAGGTAAGTGCCACATAATGAGCTAGTACGCCATGCAAACTAACCCATTATGCTTTTACTTTGCAGGGGGGAAAAAAGAGGAAGTAAAACCCATAGGGTTTACTTCCTCTTGAAGAAATGACACTTTGTTACAATGTAAAGTAGTGAGTGTACAGCTTGTATAACAGTGTAAATTTGCTATCCCCTTAAAAAAACTCAACACACAGCCATTAATGTCTAAACCGCTGGCAACAAAAGTGAGTACACCCCTAAGTGAAAATGTCCATATTGGGCCCAAAGTGTCAACATCTTGTGTGGCCACTATTATTTTCCAGCACTGCCTCAGCCCTCTTAGGCATGGAGTTCATCAGAGCTTCACAGGTTGCCACTGGACTCCTCTTCCACTCCTCCATGACAACATCACAGAGCTGGTGGATGTTAGAGACCTTGCGCTCCTCCACCTTGCGTTTGAGGATGCTCCACAGATGCTCAATAGGATTTAGGTCCAGGGACATGCTTGGCCAGTCCATCACCTTTACCCTCAGCTTCTTTAGCAAGGCAGTGGTCATCTTGTAGTTTTTTGGGGTTTTTGGGGTCATTATCATGTTGGAAAACTGCCCTGCGGCCCAGTTTTCGAAGGGAGGGGATCATGCTCTGCTTCAGTATGTCACAGTATATGTTGGCATTCATGGTTCCCTCAATGAACTGTAGCTCCCCAGTGCCGGCAGCACTTATGCAGCCCCAGACCATGACACTCCCACCACCATGATTGACTGTAGGTAAGACACACTTGTCTTTGTACTCCTCACCTGGCTGCCGCTACGCCTGACACTATCTGAACCAAATAAGTTTACCTTGGTCTCATCAGACCACAGGACATGGTTCCAGTAATCCATGCCCTTAGTAGGGATGAGCCGAACACCCCCCGGTTCGGTTCGCACCAGAACCTGCGAACGGACTGAAAATTCACGCAAACTTTAGAACCCCATTAAAGTCTATGGGACTCGAACGTTCAAAATCAAAAGTGCTAATTTTAAAGGCTAATTTGTATGGTATTGTCCTAAAAAGGGTTTAGGGACCCGGTACCTGCCCCAGGGGACATGTATCAATACAAAAAAGTTTTAAAAACGGCCGTTTTTTTCGGGAGCAGTCATTTTAATGATGCTTAAAGTGAAAAAAAAGTGAAATATTCCTTTAAATATCATACCTGGGGAGTGTCTATAGTATGCCTGTAAAGTGGCGCGTGCTTCCTGTGCTTAGAACAGTCCCTGCACAAAATGACATTTTTAAAGGAATAAAAGTCATTTAAAACTGCTTGCGGCTTTAATGTAATGTCGGGTCCCGGCAATATGGATGAAAATCAGTGAGACAAATGGCATGGGTACCCCCCCAGTCCATTATCAGGCCCTTTGGGTCTTGTATGGATATTAAGGAGAACCCCGCACCCAAATTAAAAAAAGGAAAGGCGTGGGGCCCCCAAGCCCTATATACTCTCAACAGCAGCATACAGGCAGTGCAAACAAGACAGGGACTGTAGGTTTGTTGTTAAGTAGGATCTGTTTGTAATTTTGAACTGGTACATTTTTAAAGTGTAGCTCCAGCCAAAAAATCTATTTTTTAAGCTTTTTGGAAAACATAGGGAAGGGTTATCACCCGTGTAACATTTGTTTTGCTGTCTGTGCACCTCTTCAGAAGATTTCACCTCACTTTCTGTTCCAATGACAAATGTTTTTTGAAAATGTGGGGTTTTTAGTGAAACAAGGCTTGGTGATAAAGCATCAGTGAAGAGGAGAAAAGTTTTTCCCATATTAACTCTTACAGGAGAGAATTTCCCTTCCTAGGGGTAGATTTCATCTCACTTCCTGTTGTCTCCTTCCGTTTGCAAGTAGGAGTCGTTTGTAAGTTGGATGTTTGAAAGTAGGGGCCTGCCCTATATACTCTGCAGAAATTGGGGCCTTAGGTGTTGGTGTTGCCACAACACTGTAAGCCCTCACAGTTACTCTTGGAGGGTGCAGGAAAGGGCCCAGCAGTAAAATATTAGATCAAGATTTGTAATTACATGCCATTGTTGAACAATGGTAGAAAAATTGGGTTTTTGGTGGAGGTGGTGGTGCTGGTGCCACAACACTGTAAGTCCTCACAGTTACTCTTGGTGGGCGCTGGAACGGGCCCTGCAGTGAAATATTATATCAAGAATTGTAATTACATGCACCTGTTGAACAGGGGCAGAAAATCTGGGCCTTTGGTGGTGGTGGTGTTGCTACAACACTGTAAGCCCTCACAGTTACTCTTGGTGGGCACTGGAACGGGCCCTGCTGTGAAATATTAGATCAAGAATTGCCTGAATGTTCAATCAAAGCTAACAGTCAAGTTTTTGTCAGCATGTTGAATTACCCACCAGAGGGGGCGTGACCGGATGCAGGTGTGAGCGGTGAGTGAGTGCTCTCTCTGGCTCCAACCCTGATGCTGCACTAGCGCTGCTGTTTGGGCTTACCCAGCCCTGTGAGATCCCGGTTCCTGCCTGTGATTTTTGAAGGCCCCTTCTGGTTCCTGACGGAGGGATGGTATGCTGACTGGCTGGGGCGACAGGAGAGGGGACCAGGAAGGAGTATCTGCCCTGCCTTACTGCTGAACTGAGCGGAGCGGAGCGGAGTGCCGGAACAAATATCGCAGCTGTGTTTGTGGTTGTGTCTGGTTGCCTAGTGACACACTGCAGACACCGCGAGAGGCTGAGCAAGCTGAGTAAGCCAGGTCCGTGACGGACGTAAGAGAGAGCGACGGAGACCACCTCAGACGCTGAACGAGGTAAAAGTAAGGAGATCCAGAGCGGTAGACAACGGGCCTGGATGAGTCACCTGTGAGTAGGCTGCAAACACCCTGCAAACATCCCTTAAGTTAACTGGAGAGAGGTAAAGAACTTGATTCTTATATATTTATAAAGCAAAGTGCCAGTGACTGTTATAGCAGGGTGCCTGGGGCTCGTCTTTTATTAATGAGACCGGATACTTAAAAGCAAGGACAGACTGGTTGATAGCCAGGGCTATAAAGTATTTAAAGTTACCTAGTTTGTTATGACTAAGAAGAAGGGGGAAGACCAGCAACAACAGCCCCAGGAAAGTATGCCTATCCAAACTACCCACTCAACTAAAGAAAAGGAGAAGGGGACTCAAAATGTGGCTGCAGCGGCAGCTGCTGTGAAACTGGAAACATTTGCTCATAGCTCTATGCAGTCCCCTACTAAAAGTATTCAGCCACCTCCGGGGAAAACGTCGGTAGGGGGCCTTGGGGACAGAAAAAGCCTCGGGAATGGTCCTGATAACCCGGCGGTTAGCAGAAGAATAACAAATAAAAAAAGTCCTGAGAGGGAGCACTCGGGAAAAATAGGGGATAGCAGTTCCAATGCAGCCGGAGTCAGTGAACAAGAACCTGCCTTAAAAGAGGTATTATGCGCTGTAAATGCTTGCAGGAGCTCGATAAGTGGGATGTGGGAAGAATTAAAAGCTCTAAGCGAAGAATTTGGCACTATTAAACAAGAGCTTCAGAAAACAGTGGAGAGAATTAAAGGTGCAGAGGAAAGGGTTATTCAACTAGAGGATATTGTAATCCCAATGCGGCAGGAATTTATCAAAATGCAAGCCCAGCTGGATACTAACAAGCTTAAACTGGATGAATGGGAGAACAGGTCGCGAAGACAAAATGTAAGAGTGATGGGTCTCCCCGAGAAAAGTGAGGGTTCCCGCCCCGAAGAATTCATGGAAAGATGGCTTAAGAAAGTTTTTGGGGCTTAGACTTTTTCGCAGTTTTTTTCTATTGAGCGAGCTCATAGAGTGCCTTCCAGGCCAACACATGTAGGAGATCGCCCGAGACCAATGATAGTGCGGTTGTTTAATTACAAAGATAAGCTGAACTTAATGCAAAAATCGAGAGAGAAAGGTGATATCTTCTTTAATGGGGTTAAAATCTCGATATATCCAGATTATTCCCCAGACCTTCAAAAAAGAAGAGCAGGTTTTTTGGATATTAAACGGGTCCTACGGAGCCATAATATACCATATGCTTTGCTATATCCAGCACGGTTGCGTATTGAGGCCGTAGGGACTATTCGTTTCTTTGAATCTGTCAAGGGAGTCACGGACTGGTTTGAAGAGAATAAAAAGAACTTATAAAGATGACATTGTATATGTGTAAATGAACGTTTTGTTCTTTTTTTTTTTTTTTTTTCCATGTGCAGCATTAAGGGTTGGGAGGGAGAGGGATGGGTGGATGAAGTGTCGGATGAGAGTAAGGTTTAGATTGGTGACGGGGGTCTTTTTGGTCCTCAGGGTGTTGGGGCTGGTGGGGGGGAGGGAGGGGGGGTCGAGAGGGGATTGAGAGGGGTGGTGGGGTGGATGAAGTGGGGCGAGGGGATTAGTAAGGTCACAAGGAAGGCCCCTAGGGCACGCCGAGTTAGGCAAGGGGGGGAGAAGAAGGGATTATTTACAATAAGGGGTATCACAGTTGCAACAAAAAAGGTAAAAATGCACAGTTCACTGTTAAAAAATTGTTTGAAACTGAAAGAAGTGAAGTGTAAACACGTAAAGTTTATAAGCACTAGTAGGATTAGGAACACTGACCTGGATAGAGTCGGGAGGGGGGTGGGGTGTGGGGGTAATTTTCCTCCGGACTCTTTCGGCCCCCTCCTCACAACATTAGCACTGAGGGTGGTGAGAGGGAGTACTGATGAGGTGAGTCAGAAGGTTAAAAGGCCAAGGGGAATAAGGGCACATGTGGTGAATTGGTATTATCAGAATGGAGGTTGGAGTTTGTTTTTTTTGCAGTTTTTTACAAAATATTATGGGTTTAGAACGGTGTCATATTTATGGCCGTGACCACGGTATATAAAAGTAGAAGGTTAATCTCATCCCGATATCTCTTTAGCTGGTATTTTTCTCTATTGATGTTTATTTGGAATGCAGAATAGAACAATTGGTTTAATTTCCTGGAATATTAGGGGGATGGGTGACCCTATGAAAAAAGCCACTGTATTCCAGGAATTAGAATCTTGTGCTGCCGAGGTGATATGCCTGCAGGAAACTCATTTGACTAATGAGACCAAGTTATTTATTAAAAATAAAAAACATTTTCAGACACAATATCATTCAGTGTACTCCTCCTACTCAAGGGGAGTGAGTATTTTGATCAGGAAAGGGTTGACGTTTTCTTGCAGGGATGTCAGTATCGATAGTTTGGGTTGTTTTATTTTTCTGTATTGTTTAATTGAGGGTAGGCCATTTGTCATAGTAAATGTGTATATCCCCCCACCATTTAAGATGGAGATCCTGTTTTTGCTACTGGGGTTCTTGGAGGATAAGAGAGAGGTCCCGCTTATTATAGCGGGAGACTTTAATAATGTGCTTGATAGCAGGTTAGACAGGTTCCCGCCTGGGCTTAGTGGTGGTAGAGGGTTGGAGGGAAGGCTGGCACAGTTCCTCGAGGAGGTAGGGTGTTGTGATATGTGGAGAGCGCGTAACCCCAGTTGCCAGCAATATTCTTGCTTCTCGGGGACCCATCACACTCTCTCCCGTATAGACATGGCCATTGGTAATCAAGAATTCCAACCCTTAATAGGTAGAATTGAATATCGCCAACATGGTTGGGGTTATTGGGGAATAGGGACGAAATTGGTTTAAGACTGAGAGAATTTATCGAATTTAATACTGGCACTGCCTAGGGGGGTGTGTTCTGGGACTCCTAGAAAGCATACCTCAGAGGGCTCTTGATACAGCAGATATCTAAAATAAAGAAGCAAACAAGGGCAAGGGGAGAGTTGATTAGAGAAGAGGTCCGGGAATCAGAAAGAAAGTATATAGTGGATCCAACTACTGAAAATCGGGAATTCTGGGTAATGAAGCAACAAGAATACAAAAAGGAAGAAATTAGAAGAGCTGAAAACAGGAAGGTGTTCCAGAGGCAGAGGAACTTTGAGGAGGGGGAAAGAGTGGGTCGGACGTTGGCCTTATTGGCCAAAACTAATTCTCCCTCTTCAATAATTCCCATGATTAAAACTAATGAAGGGGATATTTCATCAGATCCTGGGGTAATTATTCAAACATTTGCAGAATTCTATAGAGATCTATATAAGACGCGTCATTGCCCGGAACAAATAGAGATGGAGACATTTTTGGAAGGTACTTACTTACCGGTGTTGTCAGATACAGATATGAATAGCCTGGAAGCACCGATAACACTGGAAGAAATTGGGCAAGCAATAAAGAATATGCCGAATCAAAAGTCCTCAGGCCCTGATGGATTGCCATCTGAGGTTTACAAACATTATGGGGAGGTGTTGGCCCCGGAGCTTTTGAAGACACTGAATTGGTCAGCTGCAGTTGGTAGTTTACCCTTGTCAATGTCTGAAGCTATTATAGTACTGATTCAGAAAGAGGAGAAAAACCAATTAGATACATCGTCATATAGACCAATTTCATTTTTGGGTACAGATGTCAAGATTTTGGCAAAAATCTTGGCATCCAGGCTGAATAAATGTATATCTTCCTTGATCCACCCGGATCAGTCTGGGTTAATGCAGAACAGGTCTACTAGTAAAAATATAAGAAGGGCCTATTTGAATCTCCAGACCCCGGTAGAGAACGCGGGTTCCAGGGTTGTCTTGTCCTTGGATATTGCCAAGGCATTCGACACCCTGGAATGGGGATATTTATGGTGGGTACTGGAGAAATTTGGGTTCGGCCCCCTATTTATTAACTGGCTTAAGATCTTATATCAGCATCCCAGCGCTAGATTAAAAATAAACAACACATATTCAGAACGGATATCACTCGAGAGGGGGACTAGGCAGGGTTGCCCCTTGTCGCCCCTGCTATTCGCCCTGGCAATGGAGCCTTTCGATGAGGTAATAAGAAACTCATCAGGTCTGCAGGGTTATAAAAGAAAAGGGACAGAGGAAAGAATAGCATTATACGCTGACGACGTACTGTTGTTTCTGGGCGACATGGGGCCATCGCTAGTAAAGGCGATGCATTTGGTGTAAGGGTTTGGGAGGATATCGGGGCTAAAAGTCAACTGGGAGAAGTCTATACTTCTGCCGCTTGACTCGACTACTGGTTCTCCCCCTCAGGGGTTTCCCCGTTTCAGGGTGGTAGAGAAGTTCAAGTATTTGGGTATAGTGTTAACCAGCAACCCAACCCAGTATAATAAAGACAATCTAGCTCCGTTTTTAGAAAAGTTTAAAAAGAAGAAAGATATCTGGTGTCGGCTCCCCCTGTCTATGGCTGGACGCATAAATTTGATAAAGATGATTTGGATGCCACAATTAATGTACATATTACACAATTCACCGGTCTGGATTGGGAGGGACTGGTTTCTAAAAATCAATTCTCTCTTTCGTGAATTAAAATGGAAGAAGGGTCAGGCCAGGATTAGTCTCCAGACCTTGCAGCGCCCTAATAGGGAGGGGGGATTGGCGGTGCCTCATCCATATAGACATTTCTTGACGGCCCAGTTGCAACATATGGGGGGGTGTGAACGTATGGGTGAGGTGAATTCCAGCGTAAATATTATGTTATCAGGGAATCCGCATAAATCCTTAATAGGTGCACTGGAAGCCGGGTCTGTAGGAGGCCCATTTCCAACATATAAATTGGTCATGAAAGTTTGGCGGTTAGTGAAGATTGAAATGGGATATAGGGGTGTTACGGAGTTCTCACCTATATGGCAGAATGGGCAACTACAAGAATTAAAGGCTATTGAAATAAATAGGATCTGGGAACGGTCGGGTATAAATAGGCTGGTGCAAATATTTGATGGTAATATATTAAAGTCCCTTTCGGACCTGAGAGGGGAGTTTGGAATGGAGCAGCGTACCGCTGCTTAGTAAGGTGGTAAGGGCACCCAGCCTTAAGGGATTAATATCAGGAATTTATGATCAATTAATGGCTAGGGAAACTAGTTTAGCTTCACTCTCGCGCGCGAGGGAGGGGTGGGAGACTGATGTGGGGGAGTTGAGTGATGATCAGTGGGAGAGAATATTGGAGCTTGGTCCACTGGTATCCCTCTCTCCATCACAGCGGGCTTTGCACCTCTTGCTCGTACACAGAGCTTACTATACCCCCAAGAGATTGCATAGATTTGGTCGAAGACCAGACGATAAATGCCCTAGATGTCTAGAGACAGATGATCTTATTCATATAATGTGGAGATGCCCGAAACTAGTCTAGTAAAGGGAAAGAAAATGAAATGAAAGGGAAAAATAGCAAGGTTAAGCTAATAGGTATGGATTGTGTTACGGGACAATACGTATATGAATGTTTGTAGTTTTATATTGGTTATGATGAATAATGTATAACCGGAAAAATTTATAAAAAACTACTTGATTTAAAAAAAAAAAAAGAATTGTAATTACATGTCCCTGTAGAACAGGGGCAGAAAAATTGGGCCTTAAGCACTGGTGCCACAACACTGCAACCCCTCACAGATGCTATAGTTGGAGCACAGAAATGAGCCCTGCTGCAAAGTATTGCATCAAAAATTGTAATTACACGCCCCTGTTCAACAGGGGCAGAAAAATTGCCACAACACTGCAACCCCTCACAGATGCTATAGTTGGAGCACAGGAATGAGCCCTGCTGCAAAGTATTGCATCAAAAATTGTAATTACATGCCCCTGTTAAACAGGGGAAGAAAAATTGGGCCTTGGCCACTGGTGGTGGTGCCCAGAACCAAAAATGTTCTTACAAGCTATCAGCATGAAAATTGGGGAGGAAGAGGATTGTCACTCAGCATAACAGGATAGTCACTCAGCATCAGCATAGGCAGTCTTGAAGGGATCTCACATTAAAAAAAAATCAATCGGTTACATCAGCATCAGGTGCTTGGTAGCTGGTGATCCAAGACTGATTCATTTTTATGAAGGTCAGCCGATCGACCGATTCAGTGGACAGGCGCACCCTGTGATCGGTTACAAAGCCTCCAGCAGCACTGAATGTGTGTCCTGAAAGAACGCTGGATGCAGGACAGGCCAGTTGCTCAATTGCATACTGTGCAAGCTCTGGCCAGTGATTCATCCTCAAGACCCAGTAACCCAGAGGATTTTCGGTGAATCAGACGCTGACGATGGTTGCTGGAAACTGATCAGACCTTGGGGCTGCGGACTAAAAAATTGTCTGAACGCATCGGTCAGATGGCCGCCTTCTCCAACGCTCCTCCTGTGACTGACCGAAGCCTCAGCAACACGTTGTCCAGGAGCACCAGGAAATTGTAACCTCCCAGGCTCTGGAAACGCGCTGCACAAACCTTTCTGCAAGGCCTCCCGAAGATGTTTCATCTTCTGCTCCCTCTGTGATGGCAAGATAAGGTCCGCAACCTTACCCTTGTAACGTGGATCAAGGAGGGTTGCCAGCCAGTAATCATCCCTCCCCTTGATACCACGAATACGAGGATCCTTCCGCAGGCTTTGCAGGATCAGGGAGGCCATGTAGCGTAGGTTTGCTGAGGCATTTAGTCTAGAGTCCTCTGGGTCACTAAGTACAACATGATCGAGCAGCCACCTCCTCCCAGCCACGTACAAGTCCATGGGTTTCTTCGGGCTGTATATGATCCCTTGAAGACTGCTGCTGATGCTGAGTGCCAGGCTCCACCTTCATGCTGACACAATCCTCCTCCTCTTCCTGTGTGATCGGCGTGCACGCAGGATCACTGTCTGGATAAAAGGGACCTTGAGAGGTAAGGAAGTCCTCCTCTTCCTCCCTCTGTTCTGCCTCAAGTGCCCTGTCCATTATTCCACGCAACGTGTGCTCCAACAGGTGGACAAGAGGGACAGTGTCACTGCTCACCATCCTCGTGGCCTCCTCAAATGGTGACAATGACAGTGCATGCTTCCCTGATCATAGCCCACTGGCGTGGGGAAAAAAACCAAGGTCCCCTTACCCTGTCCTAGTGCCATAGTCGCATAGGTACTCATTGATGGCCCTCTGCTGCGTGTGCAGCCACTGCAGCATGGTCAACGTTGAGTTCCACCTGGTGGGCATGTCACAGATTAGGCGGTTCTTGGGTAGGTTAAATTCCTTTTGGAGGTCAGCCAGCTGAGCAATGGCATTATATGACCTGCGGAAATGCACACAGACTTTCCTGGCCTGCCTCAAGACATCCTGTAAGCCTGGGTACCTGCCCAAGAACCACTGCACCACCAAGTTAAGGACGTGAGCCAAACAGGGCACATGGGTCAGTTGTCCCTGTCGGAGGGCGGAGAGGAGGTTGGTGCCATTGTGGTAAACTACCATACCTGGCTTAAGCTGGCGTGGCGTCAATCACCTTTTAACCTGCCCCTGCAGAGCTGACATAATCTCTGCCCCAGTGTGGCTCCTGTCCCCCAAGCACACCAGCTCAAGCACTGCATGGCATCTTTTTGCCTGCGTGCTTGCGTAGCCTCTTGAACGCCTACGGAGCACCGCTGGTTCCAAGGACAAATCAGCACAGGAAGAGGCCATGGAGGAAGAAGAAGAGGAGGGGGTGGAGGAGAGAGGTGTGGCAGAATTACCACTAGTAGAATTTTGGAGGCGTGGTGGAAGAACAACCTCCAACATTACTGCACCCTGTGCTGCATCCTTCCCAGCTGCCAGAAGAGTCACCCAGTGCGCGGTGAAAGATGGGTAACGTCCCTGTCCATGCCTGCTGGACCATGAGTCAGGGGTAATATGCACCTTATTGCTGACCGCCCGGTCCAGCGAGGCCAAGACATTGCCTTCCACATGCTGGTAGAGAGCCGGAATCGCCTTCCATGAGAAAAAGTGGCGTTTGGGAACCTGCCACTGAGGAACCGCACATTCCACAAACTCACGGAAGAGGGCAGAGTCTACCAACTGAAAAGGCAGCAGTTGAAGTGCTAGCAATTTAGCCAAGCTATCATTCAACCGCTGGGCATGTGGATGGCTGGAAGCGAACTTCTTTCGGTGGTGCAGCAGCTGGGGCAGGGAAATTTGCCTGGTACAATCTTACATCGGTGTACCGATAGCAGATTGCCCGCAAGTACTTGGCTGTGACACACCTAATTCTACACCTTCATTCCTCTCAGTGCAGGTTTCAGAGAGGACTGAAGGTATAGTGGGGTTGGAGATCCCAGCTGATGAGGAGCAAGGAGAGGACCGCTTTGTTCTTTGGTGTGGCTCTTTTAGGTACGCTTGCCAACGAACTGCATGGCAGGTCAACATGTGTCTGGTTAAGCATGTGGTGCCCAACCGGGTGATGTTTTGGCCACATGAGATACGCTTGAGACATATGTTGCAAATAGCAGTGGTGGGATCTGATGCACTCATCTCAAAAAAAGGCCCACAACAAAGAACTTTTGGAATAACGCACAGAGACAGCAGCGCCCTGCACATGCGGTGTGATGCAGTTGGTGTGCTGCCCTTAAGCTGGCCCCTGGAGGGCATCCTGCCTCGTTGGAGATGTGCCTCCTCCTCCTCCTCCTCTCTCCTATCAGGCACCCACGTGGAGTCATCCCTGTCCGCCTCATCACTGGAGCAAACCTGGCAGTATGCTGCAGCTGGGGGAACATGACTGCCAGATTGCTGTCCTTCTTGGGCACCCCCTGTCACGTTACTGCCTTCCTCTAGCTGGGTAACATCATCGGAGCCTTCAAAATGCTGAGCATACTCCTGGAGCATGTACCAAACACTGTGGTCAAACAGTTCGGGGGACTCCTCAGGAGGACATGGTGGGGCTAGGGAAGGAGTGACTGATGCCATTGAGCCGAGGGAAGAGGCCACGTTGGCAGCTGCTTTGCCAGACAAAGTACCCTGATCCTGGGTGAGAGAGGATGAGGAGGATGAGGACGGCTTGGTTATCCACTCTACCAAGTCTTCGGCATGTTGCGGCTCAACGCGGCCAGCTGCCGAAAAAAAAGGACAAGCATGTCCCACGGCCACGTGCTGATGAGAATGCACCGTGTCCATGACCAGCACTGTTGCCTCTAGACACAGAGCCTGCTTGCCCTCTTTTATTGGCTTGTGACTGTCTGCCTCTCCTTGTTGGCCTTCCAGACATACTAATGGCCTGCAGTGAGATGTAGCTGCACAAAGCTGGGATGTGTATATATATATATATATATATATATATATATATATATATATATATATATATATATATATATATATATATATATATATATATACTGATGCTGCAGCTAGCAGAATCAACTGCCTGCCTGTAGTATTATTAGTATGAGAACACAAGCAATTGTCTTCAGGTAGCTTTAGGAGGACACAGTACACTAACTGTAAATACTGCAGCTGCCTGCCTGTGGTACTAATAGGATCAGAGGAACACCACCAATTTTCTTCAGGTAGCTTTAGGTGCACACTGTGTCCTCTACACAGTACACTAACTGTAAATACTGTAGCTGCCTGCCTGTGGTATTAATAGGATCAGAACAACAGCAATTGTCTTCAGGTAGCTTTAGGTGCACACTGTGCAGAGGACGTAGTACACTAACTGTAAATACTGCAGCTGCCTGCCTGTGGTACTAATATGATCAGAAGAACACTACCAATTTTCTTCAGGTAGCTTTAGGTGCACACTGTGCAGAGGACGCACCACACTAACTGTAAATACTGCAGCTGCCTGTGGTACTAATAGGATCAGAAGAACACCACCAATTTTCTTCAGGTAGCTTTAGGTGCACACTGTGCAGAGGATGCACTACACTAACTTTAAATACTGCAGCTGCCTGCAGTACTAATAGGATCAGAAGAACACCACCAATTTTCTTCAGGTAGCTTTAGGTGCGCACTGTGCAGAGGACGCACTACACTAACTGTAAATACTGTAGCTGCCTGCCTGTGGTACTAATAGGATCAGAAGAACACCAGCAATTTTCTTCAGGTAGCTATAAATACTGTAAAAACACCTGCCTGCCTGCCTGTCAATAGGAAGAGAATAACAGGAACGGATCTTGCTAAACTGAATACAGTGTATATATATATATATATATATATATATATATATATATATATATATATATATATATATACACACACACAACACCTAGGATGCATATATATATTTACACAATACACTGTAAGTGCAGCTAACTGAATCGCTTGGCTGCTAACTCAAATGAAATGACACTGTCTCTCTCTCTCTCTCTCTCAACGCCGGAACACACTACACAGGGCCGTCGTGCAGGCGGCCTTATATAGTGTGGGGCGTGTACTAGACCCCCTGAGCCATAATTGGCCAAAGCCTACCTGGCTTTGGCCAATTACCGCCCTCTGTACAGACGGCACTGTGATTGGCCAAGCATGCGTGTCATAGTGCATGCTTGGCCAATCATCACCCAGCAATGCACTGCGATGCCGCAGTGAATTATGGGCCGTGATGCGCCACTTGAATTTGGCACGAACGGCCCATAATGTTTTGCAATTCGATGAATGGTCGAACATGCGATGTTCGAGTCGAACATGGGTTCGACTCGAACTCGAAGCTCATCCTTAGTCCTTAGTCTGCTTGTCTTCAGCAAACTGTTTGCAGGCTTTCTTGTGCATCATCTTTAGAAGAGGCTTCCTTCTGGGACAACAGCCATGCAGACCAATTTGATGCAGTGTGCAGCGTATGGTCTGAACACTGACAGGCTGACCGCCCACCCCTTCAACCTCTGCAGCAATGCTGGCAGCACTCATATGTCTATTTCCCAAAGACAACCTCTGGATATAATGCTAAGCACGTGCACTCAACTTCTTTGGTCGACCATGGCGAGGACTGTTCTGAGTGGAACCTGTCCTGTTAAACTGCTCTATGGTCTTGGCAGCTCAGTTTCA
This sequence comes from Aquarana catesbeiana, assembly GCF_042186555.1. Taxonomy (NCBI): domain Eukaryota; kingdom Metazoa; phylum Chordata; class Amphibia; order Anura; family Ranidae; genus Aquarana; species Aquarana catesbeiana. The sequence continues at coordinate 68,017,367 of NC_133329.1, forward strand.
GGGTCTTGGCAATCTTCTTATAGTCTAGGTCATCTTTATGTAGAGCATCAATTCTTTTTTTCAGATCCTCAGATAGTTCTTTGCCATGTTGAACTTTCAGTGACCAGTATGAGAGAGTGAGAGCGATCACACCAAGTTTAACACACCTGCTCCCCTTTCACACCTTAGACCCTGTAACACTAATGAGTCACATGAGACCGGGGAGGGAAAATGGCTTATTGGGCCCAATTTGGGCATTTTCACTTAGGGGTGTACTCACTTTTGTTGCCAGCGGTTTAGACATTAATGGCTGTGTGTTGAGTTATTTTGAGGGGACAGCAAATTTAGACTGTTATACAAGCTGTACACTCAATACTTTACATTGTAGCAAAGTGTAATTTCTTCAGTGTTGTCACATGAAAAGATATAATACAATATTTACAAAAATGTGAGGGATGTACTCACTTTTGTGAGATACTGTATATACCCTAGCGTTGACCTGCAATTATCCAATGTGGGAAAATTGTAGGTTGCTGCAGAAAGTAAGATTGAGCCCTAATAGTCTATGGAAGTTCAACGGGTTTTCTCCTTTTAGAGGGGATAAACACTTTTTTTTTGTCTAGTGGATGACTGCAGATTTCTTCACCATATATTCCAACCCAGGATTTTTTTAAGTTTTTTTTATAGAGTTGCACAACCATACCATGATCCATAATATGTAGGTGGTACTGATCATATGCATGTGATGATGCAAGATTTTCAATTCTTAAATAATTTTATATTGTTTGAATGTTGCATTGTATTTTTTTTATGTGTTCTTCCATACACTGACATTGAGTATGAATTTCTACAGCAGAGCTGCCTGATCCAAAAATTGGAGAAATAATGGTACCAGAACTGATTGAAGGAGAACCTGCCACCCTGAAGTGCAGAATCTACAATTATGAGGAGAGTTTACACAGAATGGAAGGGTATCAAATGCTAGAAAAGAAACCAACAAAGACATATAATAACTTACCTGTAGAAAAAGACAAAACATCTGATGACCCAAAGACCTACATAGCGACCCTAGAATTGGAAGCTGTCCAGATGACAGATGATGGATCAGAATACGAGTTCAGACTACAATTTCCAGGTGCACGGGATCCCATAAAGAAAAGTACAGGCCCAATACAGGTCAAAGGTGAGAAAAAACAACATATTTTATAGAAACCCTGTAGTATTTGTAAAGAAACACCATGCAGAAGTAACATTTGGGTCATTATAAAGCAATTTTGTATTAATAAGACTTAATGTGACCCTGTCACCACAGGGTCCCTTACAGCACAAAAAAAAAAAAGCTGCCCTGTAAAGGACGAGGCACTATAATGAACTTTTAGTTAGCGTGTTCCTTGAAATACCACTGCTTCACCACTCACCAGCCATGGCATGCATTTGAATGGTCAGGTGGGTTGAATACCTGCTCCCCCGTCACAAGTATATGTATGAGCTGGTGGGAGAAATACCGGGTGCAGTAGGAGGAGCAGATATTCACATGCCTGAAAATTTGAAAATACCTGCGGCTGCCAATGTGGAGTTTTAAGATGCAGGTTACTGGGAAAGTAAATATAAAGCCTGTTTGTTTATGGGACCTTTTTTTTTGTTTTTTTACTTTCAGTCTCGGTTCACACTGGACACGGACTCTGAAGCCGCCCTGCACATTGCGACTTCAGCGTGGCTTTCAAATGACTTCTTTAATAGAAGTCAATGCAAGCCACTCTGAAGTCGCTCCCAAGTAGTACAGGAACCTTTTTTCTAAGTCGGAGCAACCTGAGTCGCTCCAATTAGAATGGTTCCATTGCGTAAGAGCGTGACTTGTCGCCTCAGTGTGAACCGAGACTCAATCTTTTTAGTATTAATAGGGAAAGACAAAATACAAGAGATTCATTATACAAAGATACTGTAACAATTTTTTGTGGTAATTTTAAGCCAAGTGCCTCTAAACTTTCTAAACAAAGTACCAGTTTACTGTCCTTCAGACTTTAGGGTGGCCGGACTGTGGCCAGTGGCAATAGAAAACTGTCCCAGCAACAGTTGGAGTGGACAATGTCTCAAGCTTGGTGGCCAGTGGGAGTAAAAAAATATATACAGTTGTAGCGCCCTGGGGTTTAGTCAGGGAGCTCCTCACAAATTTATTTGCCAAGAAGAGTTATCTTGGTCGATTGATAGAGATCTATTGATATCTCCCTAAGCTTGGCCTTGTTGCACTTTTCTCTTCTACCAATAGGTGGCCGGGTACTTGGTGGTACTAGATACGAAAAGGGCAACCCAAGGTCAGGTTATGGGTTTGTGGGTGTCCCAGCCAATGGGCAGGGGTTTTCTCTAAGTCCTTGGCCTGCTGGGAGAGTCTATATATTCGGGTGAGGTCTGGTGATCCATGTTCTGTGCCACCCAGACCACTGTCTGGGTGGACATGTGTCGTCTGCCCCAGGCTGCTAGGTCAGAGATTGGGCCTATCCCAGAGGAATCTGGCTGCCAGGCTGTGTGAGGGCCTATCCAGAAGTAAGAGGGCAGTGCAGGGTTGGGACTGTGACAGTTCTGCCGGCTGGAGAACCTGTCAGTGGTCGGAAGTAGAAGGGAAGCTGTCACCATGAAGTGACCAAATCGCCTTTACCAGGGCCCACAGTGAGTAACTGAAGCACCGGCTGCCCCTCCTCTGTACAGGTTGCATGTGGCCTCAGGTGGTCGACCTGAGGGCCTGAATCTGAGTAAAGCTGCAACCCATATGTCCTGCAGAGCTGTCTAGAAGGGAGACACACCAGGAAGGATCTGTTACTGCCTACTGTGAGTACAGACCTGTGTCATGGGGCCTGTCCTGTGAGGGCCACCCCTTCAGCTAGTAGAGTCAGTGTATGGATGTAAGCCAAAGTGCTAGTGAGTGTCCTGAGGATAAAATATTCAAGTCTGCTGCCAGAGCAAGCAAAGGACTTATGTCTCCCATACGGGTGCAGTATGGTATAGCGGAGAGTCTGCTACCACCACACTCAACCTGGTGAGGCAAGTGAGAGTTGTCCTCATCTGTAAATAGTTCCAGTTGGGGTATCCCACTAATCTCTTCTCCTATCCAAGTTCCAACAATAAATAAATAAAAAAAAAACCCTGGATTGATTATTGGATAACGATGAGAGTACGATTGGTCGTGTGAAAACACCTAGTAACTGGCTGAAAGATAATCAGAGGGAGGCCCAGGGAAGTTCACACACAGCAATCCCTATGGGGGCAGTGCTACACCAGTTATATGGATAAACCCAATAGAAGCCCAATAGACAGCTGAGTGCTTACAGCAGGGTGACAACGTTGATGCTGATTTTGAAGCAATAGCTTAGTGTTTGTGAATTTTATACTTTAATAATAAATATAAAGTGATTTTATGTAAATAATAAATAACAAAAAAGTAATATAATTTGGGTTTAGTTTGAGATGGTGACTGTATGTAGTTAATATCTGCAATGACAGTATTTAGTATATAAATGTATTTATTTCATACGTCTTCATTTATATTTTCTTCCACACTCCTGTCAAAGAAAACAAATCGGCAAATAAAACCAGAGAAAACCGACCTGAACATTCAGAGCGACTCCTTCCACTAAACAGAGGTATCGTGGCTTCATCAACTTAAAGCGGAGTTCCACCAGCTACAAATACTGTATCTGCTGACTTTTAATAAGGACACTTACCTGTCCAGGGAGGCCGTGATGTCAGCCCCCCGAGGCCGATCCGTCCATCGGATCAGGTTCAGGTGCCGCCATTCTAATTAAGGGAAACAGGCAGTGGAGCCTTGCGGCTTCACTGCCCATTTCCTACTGCGCATGCATGAGTCACGCAGCACTTTGTGAATGGCTGGCTGTCTTCTGGGACACACATTCAGATGGTAGGATCAGAATTTGGTGTAAACAACATGAAAAGATGAATCCATCCTGCCTTGTATCACCGGTTCAGGCTGGTGGAGGTGTAATGGTGGGGGGGATATTTTCTTGACACACTTTGGGCCTCTTAGTACCAATTGAGCATTAATTAAACACCACGGCCCACCTGAGTATTGTTGCTGACCATGTCCATCACTTTATGACTACAGTGTACTCATCTTCTGATGGCTCCTTCCAGCAGGATAATGCACCAAGTCACAAAGCTCCAATCATCTCACCACTGGACAATGAGGTCCCTGTACTCCATTGGCCTCCACAGTCACCAGATCTCATCCAATAGAACACCTTTGGGATGTGGTGGAATGGGAGATTGGCATCATGGATGTGCATCTGACAAATCTGCAGCAACTGCGTGATGTTATGTCAATATTGAGCAAAATCTCTGAGGAATGTTTCCAACACCTTGTTGAATCTATGCCACAAGGAATGAAAGCAGTTCTAAAGGCAAAAGGGGGTCCAACCCGGTACTAGCAAGGTGTACCTAATAAAGTGGCCGGGGAGTGTAATTTGGGTTTAGTTTGGGATGGTAACTGTATGGGGTTAATAACTGCAATGACAGTATTTAGTATATAAATGTATTTATTTTGCATGCCTTCATTTATGTTTTTTTCTTCATATTCCTGTCAAAAAAAACCAATCTGCAGATAAAGCCAGAGGAAACGATCGTGAACACTCAGAGCGGCCGCCTCCCCCTCCACCTCCGCCAAAGAAAGGTATAGTAACTTCAGCAACATCATCTTACCTACAAACTATAACACACCAAAGAATGGTCAGTTACATAGATAGGAGCCCAATGGGCAGCTGAGTGCTTACAGCAGGATGACAACGTTGCTGCTGACTTTGAAGCAATAGCTTAGTATTTATGAATTTTATATATTAGTAATAATGAAATTAAGTGATTTTATGTATGTATTTATCCCCAAGTGGTACCTGTAAAGTAATATAATTTGGGTTTAGTTTGGGATGGTGACTGTATGTAGTTAATATTAGACATGTGCAATTAGTTTAGTTCTGAATTCATTTTTTGACGAAATTCAACAAATTCATTAATTCAGATATATTCAAATTAACAAAAACCCGTTTAACAAATTTTTCTAAAATTTCGAAAATTCGAAAGAACGAAAATCTGAAATATGAAAATCCGAAAACCCAAAAATCCAAAATAATAAACTAACTAATAATAACTATTACTAACTATTAAATTATAGGTATTGGAACTTCTTTTCAAATTTGGCTGTTAGTGAACGTAACAAATTCGAATTTATCCGAAGTTAGAAATGATCCGAAATAACGAAAGCCGCATCTAAACGAAGGGAACATAACAAAATCAAAAATAATAATAATAATATAACTTTAATAATAACTTTTTTTTAATGATTATTTATTAAAATAATCGATCATGGGGATGATCGATGGTTAAAAAACATCACAGTTTGTGCAACAAATACATACAAGAAAAACAGAAAAAACTAATTTTTTTTTACATGAACAGTATGATAATAAAATAATACTCTCCGGTACCAGGGGTTACTATATGCCGGAGAATTTTTGCATTACCCAAGTGTGTGTTGCCTTTAAAGTCCCAGTGAGGGGGGACTTCCTTTTTTCTTAATCATTGAATCATCGAAACGAATGAAACGTAACGAATTAAAATTTTTCCGAAGTTACAGATTTATTCGAAATAACTACTTTCGATCATAACGAATGACCCGAAAAAACCCCAAAAACGAATGAGACGAAAACGAACAAATTTCTCGGCAGTGCATGTCTAGTTAATATCTGCAATGACAGTATTTAGCATATGAATTTCTTTATTTCATATAAGTGGCTTCTTCAGCATAATCTCTCCTATAAATTGTAACATATATCTATAGTGCATTCCGTGGTGTACTGTTTCTACTACACTTCTGGTGGTGTACGCAGTACACAATACAGTGCAGCCATAGTGCAGTGCTACTCAGTGGCGGCTGGTGAAATTTTAGGATGGGGGTCCAGACCCCACCCTTCCTTTTTGACCCCTCCCACTTGGTGAAAATGGGCATGGTTTCAGTGAAATAGTGGGCGTGGCTCTAAGGTGGTGTAGTTAGTGTCTGAGATGAACGAGGGATGGAGGGAGAGAGGGATGGAGGGACAGCAGGCCCAGATACTACACAACAATAGAAATATGTGTATCCTAGAAAGTTTAACAATCAGAAGATAAAGATACTCCAAACACCTGGTGTTAGCGCTTCAATCATCCCGGCACCATGGTTGTTATGGTGTCAGGATGATTGAAGCGCATTATTTCTATTATTACATTGTAATATAAAATGAAATCATTCAACTCACCATAATGCAGAATCAGTGGGAGCCCTGAGCGTGTCACTAGCCACGTTGCCTGCCACCAGATGCCATCAGGTGTCCCTAGCGGAGTCCCTCCTTACATCAGGTGCCCCCAGCAGAGTCCCTCCTTACATGCAGCCTGTGTCACATAAAATGCAGCCTGTGTCCCACCAAATGCCGCAGTCTGTGTCACCACCAAATGCAGCAGCCTGTGTCCCACCAAATGCAGCAGCACGTGTCATCACCAAATTGCAGCAGCATGTGTCACCACCAATTGCAGCAGCATGTGTCACCACCAAATTGCAGCAGCCTGTGTCACCACCAATTGCAGCAGCCTGTGTCACCACCAAATTGCAGCAGCCTGTGTCACCACCAAATTGCAGCAGCATGTGTCACCACCAAATTGCAGCAGCATGTGTCACCACCAAATTGCAGCAGCATGTGTCACCACCAAATTGCAGCAGCGTGTGTCACCACCAAATTGCAGCAGCGTGTGTCACCACCAAATTGCAGCAGAGTGTGTCACCAACAATTGCAGCAGCATGTGTCACCACCAAATTGCAGCAGCCTGTGTCACCACCAAATTGCAGCAGCCTGTGTCACCACCAAATTGCAGCAGCCTGTGTCACCACCAATTGCAGCAGCATGTGTCACCACCAATTGCAGCAGCATGTGTCACCACCAAATTGCATCAGCATGTGTCCCCACCAATTGCAGCAGCATGTGTCACCACCAAATTGCAGCAGCATGTGTCACCATCAAACCCCCCTCCCCCGGTTACTTACCTTGCTGTGTGTTGTCCTCTCCAGCGGTGTCTCCTGTGGTGAGGGCCGTTCCTCTCATACTTCCTGTTTCCTCACTCCTGGGCGCAATTGGAGAGAGAAACAGGAAGTGACATCATACTCAGATGTCAATCAAACCGCCCGGCCATAGTAATAGATACTAGCGCCGGCCGGAAGCTACTCAGCGCTTCAGAAAGCACTGCAAGGCGGGCTGAACGCCCGCAAATGATGCGCCACATCTGCAATCTCTTAAGTGCACTTTGTCTGGCATCACACTGTGTCCGGCGTCCAAACACAGTGCACTTAAGGACCTTTTTTTGTATTTTTATTTTTAAAGTGCCAGCTTTAAAAACTTTTTTTTTTTTTTACTTTTTTTTTCGTGACTGCCTGGAGGGGGGGCGGCGCTCAGGCGCCCCCTATGGACGGGCCGCCACTGTTGCTACTACTTTTCTGGTGGTGTACACAGCACACGATACAGCTCAGGTGTAGTACAGTTGCTACTACTTTTCTGGTGCTGTACACAGTACACAATACAGTGTAGTATGGTGTTGCAAAACAAAATATACATCATGCCTGGAAGGCCACCAAGGAGAGGCATACGCTCACAGGCCACTAAAAGAGAGCAAGCAGCCTCTGTTTCTACAGTCAACAGTGCTGGTTGTGGACATGGTGTATCCTCTGCAAGTGGCCGTGTGGCAAGCTTGTCCATTTTTTATGCTGCTGGCTGTGTTATTGAGCCAGAACATGCAGAAGAGTTGGTGGAGTGGATAACAAAGCCGTCCTCATCCTCCTCATCCTCTGTCACCCAGAGTAGTTTGCCTTCTTATGCAGCTGCCAAAGTGGCCTATTCCACGGGCTCCTTGTCCACAGTCACTCCTTTCCATAGCCCCACCATCATGCACAGAGGGGTCCCCCGAACTTTTCGACCACAGTGTCCGGTACAAGCTGCTGGAGGATGCGCATCGATTTGAAGGCTCCGATGTTGGTTCCCAGGTTGAGGAAGGGAGTAAAGTGAGCCTAGAGAGAGGGGGTGCCCAAGAAGGACAAGAAACTGGCAGTCATGTTCCACCAGCTGTAGCATACTGCCAAGTTTGCTCCAGTGATGAGGAGGGAGGGGATGATGAGGTCACTGACTCTACTTGGGTGCCTGATAGAAGGGAGGAGTTGGTGGCACAACTCCAACGAGGCAGGATATCCTCTAGGGGGAAACGTAAGGGCAGCCACCCTACTGCATTACACCACAGAGCTCCGCAGGTGCAGGGCGCTGTTAACTTCCCGCTGATTTTGAAAAGTTCCTTGTTCCTACACGTGTGCAGCAGATCGCACCGTTGCTGTTTGCAACCTATGTCTGAAGCAGATCAAGAGTGGCCAGAACAGCAGCCGCTTGGGCACCACATGCTTGACCAGACATCAGAAAACCCAATCAACATTATCACAATAGCAGAGTTAAAGTGGGGTTCCACCCAAAAAAACAAAAATACCTCAAAAATTCTAAAAAACAAAACAAAAAAATTTGGATATTTTTTTTTTCACTTACCTCTAAATGCCTGTTGCTAGGTGGTCCCTCGTAGTCTGCTTCTTCCTTTGCCTGGGATGGTGACATCACTTCCCCCTCGGCACAGGAAGGGCTCCGCTCAACTCCCTCCCTCCTGTCAATCATCTGGGACCCATTACAGGTCCCAGATGATTGAGCGGCCAAGCACGGCACGCGGCGCCGCTTGCGCATGCGCAGTGGGTGCCAGGCTGTGAAGCCACAGCCCGGCGCCCACAGTTGAAATGCCGGCGCCGAGGAGCAGAGGGGGGGGACGAGCGGGGCTTCGATTCCCCGCATCGCTGGACCCAGGGACAGGTAAGTGTCCAATTAAAAGTCAGCAGCTGCAGTATTTGTAGCTGCTGACTTTTAATTTTTTTTTTTTGACGGCCCCCCTGGGTGGAACTCCTCTTTAATTAACACAAACAACAATGGGGATCTAATGACTCTTAGATCCCATACTAGAGACTTATTTACAATACACATTCTAGCAGGCAACAGACATTCAGGTGGCTGGAATTGACATCAGCATCTCCTAACAGTATTTGTCCCAGCTTTATGAATCAGCCACTATTCCTAATATGGCAAATTCAGGGTCCCCAGAGTCTGTGTGTCCCGGGGGACCAGGACCAGAATCCACAGTAATACCGCCTCAAGGCTCCCCAGGCATGCAGCTCACAAAGAGCACCGTTCCCCCAAATGCCAGGGCCCACGATCGATCGGCAAGAGGCTAGCATTCAGTCCCCTCCAAAAGTCTCTCTCCCGGCTAGGTCTGTCACATTTCTCCCCTTTCGGCAGGAGACTAACACAGGAGAAGACCCCAGACGGGTTGACTCCGAAGTTAGTCAGTAGTTCCAGTCCTCTAATGCCTGTACCCACACAGTACCCCAAACAAATTGTTCCAAACAAAGCATTACTCACCCAGCCAACCTCTGCCTGTCTCAGAGAACATATCTGCCGCTGGGGAGAGGTCTGGACTGGCCCTTCTTCCTGGAGTCCTTTCTGCCGCTGGAGAGAAGACAGGGTGTCTGGGCTCACTCCGTCATGCTGTTGGGGATCTGGGCCGACTGCCCAGCATCCCTGGGGTATACAGGTGAAGACTGAAGTCCCATCCACCTTCACATGAAATCTATCCTCTGTTAGTTGAGGGCAGAGTCCAGCAGTACTCGGCCCTGTTGCCAGCCCTTCTGCTGGGGACTCCGCATCCTCCGCTCCAGCTAACCGTTGAGGCAGGAGGCTGGCTTCCTCCACTCCTAAACTGTGTTGCTGCCATTGGGGAGGTGAGCCGGCTGCTTCCCTTTCCATTCCCTCATCTGGATGTTGGGACGATATGTCTGTGGTACTGTCTTCCAGGTGCACGGATCTTTGCTGGGGAGGAAAGACCACTTCCTCCACCCTGGCCAACTGTTGGGGAGGGACGACGAACACCTCCTCTCCCTTCTCCCCCTGTATCCTGATCTGCTGCTGGGAAGTGACCACTTCCTTCTCACCCTGAGCCTCCGGAACCGCCGCAGGTGTAGGGCAGAGATCTTGGACCCTCTGTCCGGTTGCCAGCGCTTCAGCTGGGGAAGTTCCTTGTAACTTCACAGATACTTCTGTTGGTGCTGGGCAGAGCACAGTGAAGTTTGACCCTAATAACAGCTCTTCTTCTGCTGGAGGCTCACCAGGTTGTTCTTCCTCAGCAGAAAAGTCTATCAAATCCCCTGTCTCTGCAACTGGTGTCTGGGGATAAAGGTTCACCATCTCCTCTCCGTGGAACCCAGAAGATTCTATCAGTGCTGGGCAGAGGTTAGCAGAGCTCTGCCCCGTTGTCAACACTTCAGCTTTGGGGATTGCGATCTCCAGATTTTCCTCTGCCGATTCTCTGGCATTCTGCTGGACAGGCACATTCCTCCATCCAAGATCATCCAATGCAGAAACAGGTTCATCAAGGTCAGTTAGCACTTGCTGCATCCGCCATAAGACCTCCGCCTCCATAGCTGCGGGGGCAGGTTGGCAAAGCACACTGTTACTCTGCCACATTGTCAACTCTTCAGCCAGGATTTCAGAGTTGTCAACTGGTATTTCCTGATAGTCCCAGGCAAAGGGAGCCCCACCCTGCTGCTGAGCCAAGTATAGCAGCTGTCTGTAGGCCATCTCAAGCTCCCATTCCTGAACGGCCAGAAACTCCCAATCTTCCTGTGCCCAGTGCACTTCCGAGACATTCAGTCTTCGCTCTCTGTGCTCCATTATTTCCTCCAAACGCCACTCCCGATCACTCCCAAAGTCAGGGTCCTCGGACAGCCTCCAGTACAACAATCCCAGGCCATCGTAGTCAAAGCCTTCAGTGGGGCTGTCATCCGCTGTCTACGGGTACACTTGGGCTACATACCACTGGAGGGCTCTGTAGCTCTCGTCCAACCGCATTTCTGCCCGGATTAGCCTGCTTAACTCAGCTGTCCATTCCTGGTTCGGCTGTTCCCCCAATAACAGCATTCGCACTTCATACTGCGACCAGTACCTTACACGGATGGAGGGGAGAACTTTTCCCTGGTTTCGCTGCTCATGGGCTAGCGCTTCCTTCCAGAGTTCGCAGCGGATAGAATCAAACCATCCTAGCAGGACCTGCTCTGATACTGGTCCTCTGTGCTGTATCTGCATCTCTCGCAACCTCCTTCTGAATTCCTATTCCATGGTGGCTGGTATCTGTACCTCTCCTCTTCTGCTATCTGGACCTTGGATCCAGGTGATGGTTTGGATGTGTTCACGGCAAGGAAGCACGATCCCACCATTCCCTCCACGGCTCTCAAGTAAGTCTTTCAGCGTGGCTCTCCTGCAGGCTGGTTTGGAGTGTCCCAGTAACTGGAGAGCAAATCCCACTGCTGCCAACCAATGTAACGAGCCCCTGCTCGCTCGGTTCCACTCTCCCGACACTCCTCTGTGGCTATAGAATCAGACTGCAGATCGCAAAATCTGATGGTTCGGTCATACGATTCTCCGGGACTAGAACTACAGCTATGTGCCGTTCTAATCCAGTTGTGTAAATCAGAACAAACACCAGGCAGTATGTAAGTTCAACCAGGAATCTCATTTATTGCAAGGAATACTGGCTCTTTTATACAGTAAAAGAAGAGGTGTATACCTCCTGCTCATATTACTCTGAACATACACCTGTGACCAGAAACCTAATTAACATGGGCTAATTAACTAATCCCTTTAGACAGCCTAGATGACTCAGACATGACCTTTAGGCCAGACTGGCTGTCTTGAAGCTCAGAAAACCCAATCAACATTATCACAATAGCAGATCTAATTAACACAAACAATAGGGATCTAATGACTCTTAGATCCCATACTAGAGACTTATTTACAATACACATTCTAGTAGGCAACAGACAGACAGGTGGCTGGAATTGACATCAGCATCTCCTAACAGTATTTGTCCCAGCATTATGAATCAGCCACTATTCCTAATATGGCAAATCCAGGGTCCCCAGAGTCTGTGTGTCCTGGGGGACCAGGACCAGAATCCACAGTAATACCACCTCAAGGGTCCCCAGGCATACAGCTCACAAAGAGCACCGTTCCCCCAAATGCCAGGGCCCAGGATCGATCAGCAAGAGGCTAGCATTCAGTCCCCTCCAAAAGTCTCTCTCCCGGCTAGGTCTGTCACAAAACCAATCAGCAGATAAAACCAAAGAAAACTGCCCTGAACATTCAGAGCAACTACTGTCACCAAATAGAGGTATAGTAGCTTCATTAACATAATCTCTCTTACAAACTGTAACACACCAAAGAATGGTCAGTTATCAAGCCACAAAAAGGAGATGCACACAAAAAGTTTCGTTACCTTAATACAGAGAAAGCATTAAGGTAAAAACCTTCTATCTTTACTACCACTTTAAGGTGCAAGTAGAAGTACAAAAAATAACGTATTTTAAATGCTTAAAAGTTTACAACTTTATTGGAAGTGTTACATGTTTATCCTTCATTCATGCCACTGCTCAGCAGCACGGTGCGTTTTGCTGCTGTGTGATGACATGTGTTGGCATCCAGTGGAGTGTAGAAAAATACAGACACTGCACAGCACATGATGCCAGAATTATGATGTTAACCAGGCACATAGAAAACAAATGTTTTCTACAGTATCTCACAAAAGTGAGTACACCCCTCACATTTTTGTGAATATTTTATTATATTTTTTCATGTGACAACACTGAAAGTGGTTGTAAACCTAGTTACACCACTTGTACCTACAGGGAAGCCTATAATAAGGCTTCCCTGTAGGTACTGTAAATATCTCCTAAACCTGCACGGTTTATGAGATATTTACTATATATACGCTTGCCCCCGACGTCATCGGCGCATGTGCTGTAAAGAAACGGTCCTCCACGCCGTTTCTTCACTAGCAAGTGCCATGACTGACGGCTCCCGCGCGCATGTGCGGGAGTGAGGTCACGCGACTCGAGCCAGTCACAGAGCCCTAGTCTCCGGTCCCAGGAGGAAGAGGGGAGAAGATGGATGCGGCCACCAGCGGAGACAGTGCGGGCTTCGTTTGCAGGTAAGTGCCACATAATGAGCTAGTACGCCATGCAAACTAACTCATTATGCTTTTACTTTGCAGGGGGAAAAAAGAGGAAGTAAAACCCATAGGGTTTACTTCCTCTTGAAGAAATGACACTTTGCTACAATGTAAAGTGTACAGCTTGTATAACAGTGTAAATTTGCTGTCCCCTTAAAATAACTCAACACACAGCCATTAATGTCTAAACCGCTGGCAACAAAAGTGAGTACATCCCTAAGTGAAAATGTCCAAATTGGGCCAAAAAGTGTCAACATTTTGTGTGGCCACCATTATTTTCCAGCACTGCCTTAACCCTCTTGGGCATGGAGTTCACCAGAGCTTCATAGGTTGCTACTGGAGTCCTCTTCCACTCCTCCATGACGACATCACAGAGCTGGTGGATGTTGAAGAATTTGCGCTCCTCCACCTTGCGTTTGAGGATGCTCCACAGATGCTCAATAGGATTTAGGTCCAGAGACATGCTTGGCCAGTCCATCACCTTTTCCCTTAGCTTCTTTAGCAAGGCAGTGTGTCATGAGAGGGTTTACCCGTTGGTGGCGCTATCGGTCTCTTGGATCGCAGTACCAGTGTCCACCAGCGGGTGTCTTCCAACACCTGGGACCTGCAGTAAGAGGTCTCTCCTGCTGGTGGCACTGTTGCATCCTTGGGCCGTAGTACAAGTGTCCACCAGCGGGTGCACTCCAGCAGTGTGGAGCAAACAGCACCCTCTGCGCTCAGGTGTGCCTTGAAGTCAATTATAGTCAGTCCTATAAATACCCGGCAAGCCCTCATATGCTTGCCTTGGTATCTTTCTCCCTGTGCCCTGACTTGCTGCCTGTATCCTGATCGTGAGCCTGTTTCTGTCCTGCTCTGATCCGCTCCGATCCGATCCCTATCCCAAGCCCATCCTGTTCTTGTCCCTCCTGATTCCCTTGGATCCCTGCCCTGCAGCTTTACCATCCATCCTCTCCCTGTCCTGCTGGTTTCCCGTCCTTGCCCATCTGCTGACCTCCCTGTGTATGACCTTGGCCTGGCTTTGTTTATGATTCCGGTATCTCCATTTACTTGTATATATTGTTGTTTGTAGTGGGTTTGTTGTGTTGGTTTTGCACTGTTTATATTCCTTTTACTTGTCACTTGTTTAATAAACACCATTATTTCTTCACTTACATGTGTTTCTGGTCTCCTCTGTGCAGTCCACATGGTCTGGTCAATTAGATTCCCTGACAGTATACCAAGGCCATCCCTGACCAGACGTGGCTGCATTGAGGAAACCATCCTGGTTTGTCGGGTCTGCTAATATGGATTTCAATGAAATCATTTATTATTCTCTGCTAGCAGAAGAGGATGGTGAATATTGTCGCCAGATTTTAAAAGGGTGGACTAGTGACCAGCTGATGGAAACTATCCGATCAGCTCATTCCCTAGTGGATCAGGGGTATATGTATTTTGAAGATGTTCAGCCCCTGATCCAGTTGTGTGCAAAACCAGCCCTGTCATGCATTCCCGAGGGAAGTGATGATTTTTCGCCCCCCTTCAATTATGGCCAAGTTGAATCCTTGGTTTGGTTGTTAGAGGATGATCCAGCCTATTTTATGGAACATTATTCCTCCTGTTCACAGCAAGTGTTGTCTAATTGCATCCAGTCGGTGCAATCCTTGATTAGTCAGGCTGTGTGTGAATCAGCGTTTGTTCAACCTGTGCTGCAGGCATGGTCAGATCTCCTGTCTTTAGCTAAGCCACAATATTCCAGCCCTGCCATTAATCATCTGCCTTCCCAAAAATCGATCTCCCCGTCGCCTAAGGCAACCTTAGCTACAGCCCAGTTTAATCAGCCCCCTACCAAATACTACCACCCAGTCTCCAAGTGTCGCACCTATCCTGCCTTCAATCCACCTGTCTCTTCTCCTCCACCTGTAACAGTCCCACAAAACCCTTCTCTAGCTAAAGTTCCTTGGTCTTCCTTCGATCCAGCTACTTTCTTTTCTTACAGCCCTGCACCTACATACAAAACTGCACGGGCTAAACCAAAAAAGAAACAAAAATTCTTCCCGACCCACACCATCTTGCCAGTAACCCAACCTGCTCCTGCTACCCAGTCTGAAGTCTCGATGCCTGCCTTCCAGCCGGACGTCTCGGTGCCTGCCTTCCAGCCGGACGTCTCGGTGCCTGCCTTCCAGCCGGACGTCTCGGTGCCTGCCTTCCAGCCGGACGTCTCGATGCCTGCCTTCCAGCCGGAGGTCTCGATGCCTGCCTTCCAGCCGGACGTCTCGATGCCTGCCTTCCAGCCGGACGTCTCGATGCCTGCCTTCCAGCCGGACGTCTCGATGCCTGCCTTCCAGCCGGACGTCTCGATGCCTGCCTTCCAGCCGGACGTCTCGATGCCTGCCTTCCAGCCGGACGTCTCGATGCCTGCCTTCTAGCCGGACGTCTCGATGCCTGCCTTCCAGCCGGACGTCTCGATGCCTGCCTTCCAGCCGGACGTCTCGATGCCTGCCACCCAGCCTGACGTTCCAGTGCCTGCCACCCAGCCTGACGTTCCAGTGCCTGCCACCCAGCCTGACGTTCCAGTGCCTGCCACCCAGCCTGACGATCCAGTGCCTGCCACCCAGCCTGACGTTCCAGTGCCTGCCACCCAGCCTGACGTTCCAGTGCCTGCCACCCAGCCTGACGTTCCAGTGCCTGCCACCCAGCCTGACGTTCCAGTGCCTGCCACCCAGCCTGACGTTCCAGTGCCTGCCACCCAGCCTGACGATCCAGTGCCTGCCACCCAGCCTGACGATCCAGTGCCTGCCACCCAGCCTGACGATCCAGTGCCTGCCACCCAGCCTGACGTTCCAGTGCCTGCCACCCAGCCTGACGTTCCAGTGCCTGCCACCCAGCCTGACGTTCCAGTGCCTGCCACCCAGCCTGACGATCCAGTGCCTGCCACCCAGCCTGATGATCTAGTGCCTGCCACCCAGCCTGACGATCTAGTGCCTGCCACCCAGCCAGATGATCTAGTGCCTGCCACCCAGCCAGATGATCTAGTGCCTGCCACCCAGCCTGACGATCCAGTGCCTGCCACCCAGCCTGACGATCCAGTGCCTGCCACCCAGCCTGACGATCCAGTGCCTGCCACCCAGCCTGACGATCCAGTGCCTGCTACCCCGTCTGACGCTTCAGTGACTACTGTCCAGTCCGATGTACCTATTGTCCAGCCTGGTATGCCAGCACCTGCTGTTCTGCCCGATGTGCCAGCGCCTGTGTCTGCTGCCCAGTCTAAAGTTCTAGTAGCCGCTGCCTGGTCTGATGTCTCAGTGTCAGCTTTCCAGTCCGCTTCCCAGTCTGATGTGCCAGCCTCCCAGTCTGATGTGCCAGCCTCCCAGTCTGATGTGCCAGCCTCCCAGTCTGATGTGCCAGCCTCCCAGTCTGATGTGCCAGCCTCCCAGTCTGATGTGCCAGCCTCCCAGTCTGATGTTCCAGCCTCCCAGTCTGATGTGCCAGCTTCCCAGTCTGATGTGCCAGCTTCCCAGTCCGATGTGTCTGCTTTCCAGCCTATTGTCCCAGTGCCTGCCTTCCAGCCTGATGTCTCAGTGCCAGCTTCCCAGACTGATGTGCCAGCTTCCCAGACTGATGTGCCAGCTTCCCAGACTGACGTGCCTGCTGCCCAGCTCGAAGTGCCCATGCCTGCTGCCCAGCCTGATGTGCCTGCTGCCCAGCTCAAAGTGCCCATGCCTGCTGCCCAGCCTGATGTGCCTGCTGCCCAGCTCGAAGTGCCCGCTACCCAGCTTGGTGTATTCCTGCCCGCTGTCATCTTTGATGTGCCCGCTGTCATCTCGGATGTGCCCGCTGTCTTCTCAGACATACCCACTGTCCAGTTTGATGTACCCGATGCCCGGCCTGATGTGCCCTCATCTGTTCGGTTGGAGGCCATGAACTTTGGACAATCGCACCTTGTTAGAGTGTCCGGAGGCCGCTCCTTTAGGGGGGGTACTGTCATGAGAGGGTTTACCCGTTGGTGGCGCTATCGGTCTCTTGGATCGCAGTACCAGTGTCCACCAGCGGGTGTCTTCCAACACCTGGGACCTGCAGTAAGAGGTCTCTCCTGCTGGTGGCACTGTTGCATCCTTGGGCTGTAGTACCGGTGTCCACCAGCGGGTGCACTCCAGCAGTGTGGAGCAAACAGCACCCTCTGCGCTCAGGTGTGACTTGAAGTCAATTATAGTCAGTCCTATAAATACCCGGCAAGCCCTCATATGCTTGCCTTGGTATCTTTCTCCCTGTGCCCTGACTTGCTGCCTGTATCCTGATCGTGAGCCTGTTTCTGTCCTGCTCTGATCCGATCCGATCCCTATCCCAAGCCCATCCTGTTCTTGTCCTTCCTGATTCCCTTGGATCCCTGCCCTGCAGCTTTACCATCCATCCTCTCCCTGTCCTGCTGGTTTCCCGTCCTTGCCCATCTGCTGACCTCCCTGTGTATGACCTTGGCCTGGCTTTGTTTACGATTCCGGTATCTCCATTTACTTGTATATATTGTTGTTTGTAGTGGGTTTGTTGTGTTGGTTTTGCACTGTTTATATTCCTTTTACTTGTCACTTGTTTAATAAACACCATTATTTCTTCACTTACATGTGTTTCTGGTCTCCTCTGTGCAGTCCACACGGTCTGGTCAATTAGATTCCCTGACACAGTGGTCATCTTGTAGGTGTTTTTGGGGTCATTATTATGTTGGAAAACTGCCCTGAGGCCAAGTTTTCGAAAGGGATGGGGATCATGCTCTGCTTCAGTATGTCACAGTACATGTTGGCATTCATGGTTTCCTCCATGAACTGTAGCTCCCCAGTGGCGACAGCACTCATGCAGCCCCAGACCATGACACTCCCACCACCATGATTGACTGTAGGTAAGACACACTTGTATTTGTACTCTAGACATGTGCACACTGAAATATTTCGTTTCGGAATTTCGTTTTCGTCCGAAAAATAAATGTATTTAGTTACTCCCGAAATTCGTTTTTATTAATCTCGTTTTTCGTTAAAAATTGCATTCGTCCGAAAATCCAAATTAAGGTTGAATCTGTTATTGAAGGCTTATGGTGTCTGTCGAATGTGCAAAGAAGATTCGACGGAGCAGCTAAACTGTACAACGCCGTATAGTTTACTTGCACCGTCGAATCTTCTTAGAACTTTCAACAGACACCATAAGCCAAAGTACGTGTGTACTTAGTTCTAGCTATTTTACTGCTCCTCCTCTTTGGTTACAATCAGCCAATAACATTCATCATCATCATTATTTTTATTTATCTTTCCTCCCCTACGTCGAATCTTTCCTCCCCTACATCGAATCTTTCCTCCCCTACATCGAATCTTTTCTCTCTATGTAGAATAATCTTGGACTAATAGAGCTAAGCTTAGGCACATTCGACCACAGGTTTGATGGACACAGACTGTTATTGTCGAATCTCCTATCTGAATCGAACTGTTGTAGCAACGAAAATGAAAATAAAGCATTTGTTTATGTCGGATCTTTCGTTTTTCGGACTCTGCACTTTCGTTATCGTTTGTTAAAACCTGAAATTCGGACAAAAACGCATTTGGACGAAAACGAATGCACATGTCTGTTGTACTCCTCACCTGGCTGCCGCTATGCCTGACACTATCTGAACCAAATAAGTTTACCTTGGTCTCATCAGACCACAGGACATGGTTCCAGTAATCCATGTCCTTAGTAGGGATGAGCCGAAAAAAAACCCCGGTTCGGTTCGCACCAGAACCTGCGAACGGACTGAAAGTTTGCGCGAACTTTAGAACCCCATTAAAGTCTATGTCTGCCGCCATACACGCTTGACACTATCTGACCCAAATAAGTTGGTCTCATCAGACCACAGGACATGATTCCAGTAATCCATGTCCTTAGTCTGCTTGTCTTCAGCAAACTGTTTGCAGGCTTTCTTGTGCATCATCTTTAGGAGAGGATTCCTTCTGGGACAACAGCCATGCAGACCAATTTGATGCAGTGTGCGATGTATGGTCTGAGCACTGACAGGCTGACCGCCCACCCCTTCAACCTCTGCAGCAATGCTGGCAGCACTCATATGTCTATTTCCCAAAGACAACCTCTGGATATGATGCTGAGCACATGCACTCAACCTCTTTGGTCGACAATGGCGAGGACTGTTCTGAGTGGAACCTGTCCTGTTAAACTGCTGTATGGTCTTGGCCACCGTGTTGCAGCTCAGTTTCAGGGTCTTGGCAATCTTTTTATAGCCTAGGTCATCTTTATGTAGAGCATCAATTCTTTTTTTCAGATCCTCAGATAGTTCTTTGCCATGTTGAACTTTCAGTGACCAGTATGAGAGAGTGAGAGCGATAACACCAAATTTAACACACCTTCTCCCCATTCACATCTCAGACCCTGTAACACTAATGATTCACGTGAGACCAAGGAGGGAAAATGGCTTATTGGGCCCAATTTGGGGACTTTCACTTAGGGGTGTACTCACTTTTGTTGCCAGTGGTTTAGACATTAATGGCTGTGTGTTGAGTTATTTTGAGGGGACAGCAAATTTACACTGCTGTACACTCACTACTTTACATTGTAGCAAAGTGTCATTTCTTCAGTGTTGTCACATGAAAAGATATAATACAATATTTACAAAAATGTGAGGGGTGTACTCACTTTATACCCTAGCATTGACCTGCAATTATCCAGTGTGGGAAAATTGTAGGTTGCTGCAGAAAGTAAGAATAAGCCCTAATAGTCTATGGAAGTTCAACAGGTTTTCTCTTTTTAGAGGGGATTTACACTTTTTTTCTTGTCTAGTGGATGACTGCAGATTTCTTCACCATATATTCCAACCCAGGATTTACATTATATAAAAAAAAAAAAAATGTTATACCATGAACCATGATATGCATGTGATAATGCAAGATTTTCAATTCTTAAATGATTTTATATTGTTTGAATGTTGCATTGTATTTTTTTGTGTGTTATTCCATACACTGACATTGAGTATGAACTTCTACAGCAAAGCTGCCTGATCCAAAAATTGGAGAAATAATGGTACCAGAACTGATTGAAGGAGAACCTGCCACCCTGAAGTGCAGAATCTACAATTATGAGGAGAGTTTACACAGAATGGAAGGATATCAAATGCTAGAAAAGAAACCAACAAAGACATATAATAACTTACCTGTAGAAAAAGACAAAACATCTGATGACCCAAAGACCTACATAGCGACCCTAGAATTGGAAGCTGTTCAGATGACAGATGATGGATCAGAATACGAGTTCAGACTACAATTTCCAGGTGCACGGAATCCCATAAAGAAAAGTACAGGCCCAATACAGGTCAAAGGTGAGAAAAACAAACATATTTTATAGAAACCCTGTAGTATTTGTAAAGGAACACCATGCAGAAGTAACATTTGGGTCATTATAAAGCAATTTTGTATTAATAAGATTTAATGTGACCCTGTCACCACAGGATCACTTACAGCACAAAAAGCTGCCCTGTAAAGGAAGAGGCACTATAATGAACTTTTAGTGAGCGTGTTCCTTGAAATACCACTGCTTCACCACTCACCAGCCACTGCAGGCATGCATGTGAATGGTCAGGTGGGTTGAATACCTGCTCCCCCGTGACAAGTATATGTATGAGCTGGTGGGAGAAATACTGGGTGCAGTAGGAGCAGATATTCACATACCTGAAAATTTGAAAATACCTGCGGCTGCCACAGTGGAGTTTTAGGATGCAGGTTACTGGGAAAGTAAATATAAAGCCTGTTTGTTTATGGGACCTTTTTTTTTGTTTTTTTACTTTCAGTCTCGGTTCACACTGGGGCGGCTTCAAAGTTGCCGGACTCTGAAGCCGCCCCGCATGGTCATTTTAAGCCAAGTGTCTCTAAACTTTCTAAACAAAGTACCAGTTTACTGTCCTTCAGACTTTAGAGTGGCCGGACTGTGGCCAGTGGGAATAGAAAATGTCTCAGCAACAGTTGGAGTGGACAATGTCTCAAGCCTGGTGGCCAGTGGGAGTAAAAAACTACTACTTCTACATCATTGTTACCCCACTCTGGGTGCAGTTATGCATCTTCCTCCTGGGCAAATGACTTTGTCCCTGCACTGTTCACAGGGATACAAGAGATATGAGGGAGGATCTCCAAAATTTAGTCTTATATAGAAAACACAAAAAATATTAGCTTGTTCCTGTCCTATGTGAAACGTGTGTAATAGGCCATTTTAAATTTTTAATAAAAGAGAAAAACCGCGCTGCAGAGCCAAATATAAAAAAACAAATCGATAGCTGCACCTAGGACACACCAATATCTGTGTATAAATTCAAAAATAAGAAAATAGAAAAAAGTGCGCTTACAATCTGTGATAACATATAATAGTACAAAATAATTAAATGTGCAAACCACAATATGTTGAGAAGAAAAATAGCAGCAAAATATGTTACATAAATGCACACATATGTAGGGTGAAGAGGTATAATGATGTGAAGTACGACAAGTGAGATAAGAGCAAATCTAGTTCAAATAATAAATATGAAAAATGCATCTAAACAGTTGTGGGGGAACTAAAAAGTCCCAGTCCATAAAGTGAATCAAACAAAGTTCATCAGTGAAAAGAACCTCCATCCACTTTATAAGAACCCATTATCCTTATGGATAGATCAACAGGAGAGAGGGATATACAGGATGATGTAACTCCACTTGCGGTGACTCCAAGAAATGAAAACAAGGTAAAAGATGGACCCTTACCCTCCGTGTTGGACCCCCTCACTGGCGAGGTCTATCGAGCGTGCAGACTTTGCCCTCTGCGGGGACCGTATCACGATGGTATCTGTAACAGCTGACAAGAACGGTGTCTCCGGTCCGGGCTGGTCCAAGTCGTGAGCATGGAGGGGGGGAGAGGGCTCTCTTGCTCCAAGAGTGGTATAGAGGAGAGAACGAAAAAACAGGGCTCCAATAGTGTAAAAAAGTTTCGGTTTTAATAATAAAAAAGTGCAACAAAAACGGAGAGTGCACACTCCGTACAAGTAATAAAACGATAAAATATGCTGGCATTAAAATAAACAGCAACCCGTGCAATACATGGGGCAATCAACGTAACGGCTTACAACATGTAGCCACGCCCTACATGTTTCGTCATAAGCTGACGTCTTCAAAGGGGCACAGGGGACGTGTTAAGCCATCACCTATGTAGTCTCAGATACGCACCAAGCCTCGTTTCAACCTCCAATCACGTACGGCTCAGCCTAATTACAATACAGATCAGATTGGGGAAACCAAGCCTCTACCTGGTGCCCTTCACTCAATGGATGTTGCCATAGTGACACACCGGGAAACAGAATAAACTGGAAGAAACTTTAACTCCTCAGAGGGTCACGCCACAACACACCACCCGGAGGAAAATCCTAGTACTACTAGGCTATTATTAAATCCTCTGAATGACGATTTAAAAGGTTCAATAGCAAGGCAAAGAAAGAGGGCTTTACTTGATACCAAAAAATATGGTTGAGATTAATGTGAAAATAAATATACAGTGTAATAATAAAGCAAGAATAATCCGGTACGAATTCTATGTTGCAAAGAAATAAAAAATGTAGAGTGTGAAAATATCTATGTGACACCAAAAATTGTATATAAATCCCAGTGTAAACATGGAGGCCCATCCATTGGCATGAAAAGCACCCAGTATTACAAAATGCAACCATATTTCATAATTCATAATACATATTAGAATCAAACTATACATTCCCTTGGAATAACTACTCTCTCAAAACGATTCAAGAGGCCAAATTAATAGGTCATCAGTGTGTCTGAGAAAGCTATAAAGTGGATGAAAGTAGGAAAAGAAAATAAGTATAGACAAAAATAAAATTAAAAATAAAAATAAATATAAAAATCATACACCCAAAGGAGAAAAATGCAAAATTGCTTATACTCAGTATTTCCTAGGGGGAAAGTGAATGGATGAAAAAAAAGGGGGGGAATGGAAAGACCAAACAAAACCTACGAATTATCAATGAATGCATTCAACTCAATGTCCACGTTTAAACCTGAGGGCCTGAGAGAGCGGATCTTATAGATCCACTCCATCTCTAGTCTAGAGATGGCACGTCTCTTAGATCCCCCCCTCCATGGAGGTTTGAGTTTATCAATCCCCATGAGATGGAGTGGATCTATAAGATCCGCTCTCTCAGGCCCTCAGGTTTAAACGTGGACATTGAGTTGAATGCATTCATTGATAATTTGTAGGTTTTGTTTGGTCTTTCCATTCCCCCCCTTTTTTTTCATCCATTCACATAAATTACACAATAAGTCATGATCCATTGTCACACAGAGAGCAAAGATAACAATCAATATGCATGTGTACATTTGTTACTGTAATTAGACCCAAAAATAGCCATGACAATTAGGACAAAAAATTAAAATAGTAAAAGAGACTTAATGACATGACAGATACTTATGGAGGTAAGTGGAATAATTGAAATCTTGGTATTCCATGATAAGGGAAGATTGGTAATAATCAAAGCTCTGCGCGTTTCGCGGTATAGCAACCGCTCATCAGGAGCATACGTCATGGAATGATTCTAAAAAATATTTTTATTAAATAAAAAAAAAAAAAAAATTATACAGTAAATAAGCAGGAAATGAAAAAAGGTTTTGTATAAGAATAGTTTAGTTGTATAAAATTAATTAAAGGTTGTGCGTCCAAACTCACGTCTGCATCAGCGATCCAGTAAAACAGCATCCAGAATCACAGAGAGCTGCAAAGCAATGCTGCCGGACGCCAGGGTGATCTGCGGGAATGAGAACAACCGCCATAGGCAAAACCATAGCTGGTGGGTGAAATGAGTGTAGGATGCAGACCTCCATGTGGGAAACCTAGATGGAACAAATCGTAGTGATAGTGTTGATGTGTAATGCCCCGTACACACAGTCGGATTTTCCGATGGAAAATGTCCGATCGGAGCGTGTTGTCGGAAATTCCGACCGTGTGTGGGCTCCATCGGACATTTTCCATTGGATTTTCCGACACACAAAGTTGGAGAGCAGGAGATAAAATTTTCCGACAACAAAATCCGTTGTTGGAAATTACGATCGTGTGTACACAAATCCGATGGACAAAGTGCCACACATGCTCAGAATAAATAAAGAGATGAAAGCTATTGGCCACTGCCCCGTTTATAGTCCCGGCGTACGTGTTTTACGTCACCGCGTTCAGAACGATCGGATTTTCCGACAACTTTGTGTGACCGTGTGTATGCAAGACAAGTTTGAGCCAACATCCATCCGAACAAAGTCCGACCGTGTGTACGGGGCATAAGTGTGAGGAAATGTGAAAAAGAGTGATGTGGTGACAAACGTGGAAATAAGGAGAGCGGGTGGGATAGGAAGGAGTGAAAAAAGAGAGAAAAAAATGAAAGAAATGAGGCCAAGAAAGAACATAAACAATAAAGACTGATGAAAAAGAAAACCAATGACCGGGATGGAGGCGAGCATCCCTTTGGTGCCAGCCTTATTTAAAGTCCCAAATTTACTTTTCCTTTTTTGAATAGCTCCTTTGATATGTGACTTTGGTGGAAGCTGCCATTCAACACAAGGAGTCTCCCCCCCTTACTTCCCCAGAACCCTGAAATACTGCACTATAATAAAACAAAAGATTCGCCCCGGGACTTTAAATGAAGTGGGTACCGTTTCCGCCAGTAAACATAACAGTAGTAAATAGAGTATAAGGTTTATTAAAGTAAAATTGTTTACATACATAGATAACACCAACAGTTGCCAATTTAAAAAAGATACATAAACAAGAGGTTTTGGTACATAGCTGTAATGGTAGTCATAGTACACGGGCATCATACTACCTGACTAGTTTCGCGAGATCCAGCTCGCTCTTCAGGGGTGGATGTGTATAACAATGTACCTAGGATGAAAAATAAGGTATATATTTTTGGCAATATGGCACAGTATTGATTATAAAGGCACAGGGTAGGAGGGGTCATAGGTCCCCATACTTACCACTGAGCTTGACCATGGCTAACAGGTGTGCAGCTCCAAGAGGTAGCACTGAGCGGTAAGGTGATCACTTTACAAATATCATCAAAAAAGTATTTATAAAAAAAAATTTATTTAACTTTACAGTTGAGGATGCAATAAAAAACTTAAAGGCATTTTAAATGTTATCCTATGTGTTCATATACACTTGAATTATTTTTTAAATCTTTGCAGGAAAGAACCAGGCTTCACTTCAGGAAAGAAAGAATTGTACAAAATTCCATACAGCAGAAAACAACAAGCCTCAATCATCTGACCAACAACAAACATGCAAACCAGAAAATGAAACCTTAAAAGAAAGTTATGAAAAGCAACCGCAGTATCTTGTGAAAAAAGACAACATTGACACGGACTTAGCACCCGATAGTTCTTCCTCCAAATCGGAGCCAGATGATCAGGCGCAATCCACTAATCTCAATGACACTGAGGAAAAAAACCTTAAACAAAACCCTCCCAATTCCACATATTCAGAAGAGAATGTAGCAGACTCATCTATGAAGATGGAAAAAGACTATAAAGAAGATCCTTGTCTAGGAAGTCAAACACCCAACCAAGAAGAAATCACTGACTCCATCTTACCATTAGGCATGACTAAGGGATGTGCCATATTATGAGGCTCCCCTAATTAACCTTACACTACCTATTACCAGAGGTGGGGGACTTGAGTCACATGACTTGACTTAAGTCATACTTAAGTCACCTGTTTGAGGACTTGCTTGACAAAATTAAATAAATTACTCGACTTGACTTTGACTTGTCACTAATGACTTGCGACTTGACTTTGACTTGGGCTATTTGACTTGCAATGACTTGGCACCACCCCCCCGAAAATATTACCCACACACTCCGCCCACCACTGCCTCTGAGCCAATCAGCATTTGCCAAATGCCATTGGAGCTGTTCAGGGTAGCGGTAAGAGTTATGTCAGTCCCTGCATCAAGCACACCTGTTGAACGTGTGATCAGCCATGGTGGGGTGATAATGTGACCCCATCGCTCACAACTGAGCGAGAAAGTACTTTCCAATTTAATTTTTTGCAAATGCAATGCATTTTAAGTGGCTATTCTTATCACCATTCAAGTGTCCAGATGTTGGCATTGTGTCAAGTTCAAACTTTAAGCTTAGTTATTTTCCCCCTCAGCAAGGACTACATTTTTTCAGGCTTGTTGGTCATTTAATTTCTGAGTGTTCTGCTCCTTGTCTGCTGTTTGGGCATTCAAAGTGTTTCTTTAATATGCCAAGAATAAAGCACTAAGCAGTTTTGTTAATGTTGAAAATAAAACAAAACCTTTCCTGAAAACTGACTTTTAACTCATTTAAAGGTGGAAATGGGGTAGATCAGTATTTTGACTTCATTTGTGACTTGACCAAAATAAATGACTTGACTTGACTTGCTTGACTTCTAGCAGGGACTCGACTTGACTTGCTTGCTTTTCGCCACAGTAACTTGGGACTTGCTTGTGACTTGAAGGTTAAGACTTGAGACTTGCTTGTGACTTGCACATATGTGACTTACTCCCATGTGTACCTATTACCCTTTTTCTTACCAAATGACCAGACGACACAGTACTTTTTTTATGTGACTTACTCCCATGTGTGCCTATTACCCTTTTTCTTACCAAATGACCAGACGACACAGTACTTTTTTTGGAGTCGAATGGCCACAGCAGCCTTTTATTATAACAAAATAAAATTACCAACACTTTTTCAAACATATAACTCAATGTATATAAAACATTTTCAATAAACATTAACCAAATTCACATCCTTATAAATTTTTTGATCTAGAGGTCTTTGAAGGCCAATTACAAATTCCACTAACTAGTTGTATCTGTACACCCATGAAAGGCCCCACGCCGTGTATTACGCGAGCTCAGGGACAAGCAGCTACTTCCTTCCAGATACAACCCATTAAACACCATTGTAAGGAAAAGGTCGCCCATATCTCCGTATGGGCCCAACCCCCTCCCAAACCTCCATTATTTTTATCACCACCTTCAAAGACTCCATAGACCTCCTGCCACAGCACACACACGTGAAACCTTACGTGTGTGTCGCCCTCCACAACCGAAAAGCCCGCTGTACCCCATCCTGCAAACCAAGCTGCCACAGGTCGATACTGATAGCATTCAGGTGCATGCCATCCGAGCGCAAAAAACGCCATATTTCCTCCTCCAATTCCCAGTGACGAACCACTAAACCCCCGTTCCTCACAAAAAATTTTGATACCACTTTGTTAACTTTTATCCGGGCTCTGTTCAATCCTGCAACAGAGCGAGCCAAACGCCACGCTGTTCTGGCCACAATATCTGACCATATAAAAATAGTATCCGGGAAGAATGATTGGAGCTGCAGCAAATCAAATTTGATGTCCCTGATCAACTCCCTCGCACACCGTAACCCCAGGTTATTCCCCCCACATGCAGCAAAACCACATCAGGGGGGCGATCCAATCTAGCAAACCGTTGCATTTCCGGAACTACCTTTGACCACAGCATGCCCGGGAATCCAATCCATCGCACTATCCCGTCACCCCCAGACAAACCCAACAACCTGCCATCCTTCCTAACATCTGCCCTTCTGGCACCCCAATACACATATGAGTGTCCAAGTATCCACACCAAGCAGGTTGCTGAATCTGAAAGAAAAGAAACAGGGAAAAAGGGATAGGGAAAAATAAAACACATCACCCCATCTCCCAAAAAATTGACCCCTTTGAAGACCTAACATGTAACATAAGAAAAAAAGGAGAGAGAGAGGAGCCACAACCGTAATCCCCCGTGCTCCCCCCCCCCACTTCCCAAACACGGGATTTAAAGATTCCTTCTTTATTAGGATTATTATCTTTTTTTTTTTTTAAATAAATGCTCACGACAAAGTTGGTATAATCTAAACCTTGATGATTCCCACCGTCCAATACGCTGAACCACTTTATCATCCAAACCCCACCGAACCGCTTTGGTGGCCGCACCAATTCGGCAAGTATGAGAAGAATAATCTGCCACCTGCAAACCCACAGTCCCTAAACATTTTCTAAAAAACGCTTGAAACTGAAAACGGGACACAGCCGTCCCATCCTCATGACGGAAGAAAATCCCCCCGCCAGCCGGCCTAATTCTCCAAAATTCCCCCACAGCCGCCACCGGACATATCGGAGAACCTGGAACCGATCTCAACTCCACCCAAGCCCCTTTTCCCAATTGATCCATCTTGGATCTTCTTAGGAACACCCCCAGAGCATCCCCTTCCAGCCACACATCCTGAAATTCCAAACCACCTTCCCCTTTTTTATTCCTGCTCACCAGCTCACCCACCAGAAAAGCTCAGAAAAAGTAAACACGGCCCGAAACAAACCCACTCAAAACAAGACACGCAAACTTTTTCCAACTGTGCAACCACTTCCCACAGGACCGCAAAAGAAACTGGGCGTCTGGTATCAGCTGCCGTTCTACCCGAACGATAACCACGCATAGCACGCTGAACCATAAAAGCCTTAGTAGCATCCCGTTGACCTGCCAACTGAAACATAAAGGCCAACCCAGCCAACTTACGGGACATATAAGAAGCCGATACCCCACTCTCAAAATTCCGACCTATAAAGTAAAGCAGCACATGTACTCTACCTTCATCATGCCCACACCCCCTACTTCCTGCACCAAAGCATCCCATTCCAACCAAACCTTACTGTATGCTTTCCAGGTAGCCGCAGAAACCGATCGACGTATCAACAACTATGCAGTGGTCAGCACTGAGGGCGTGACTGGATGTAGATGCCGGAGTGAGAGCATGTGAGTGATCTCTCCCCTAACTTCTAAACTCCTCACTCCCCTCTCAGGCTCTCAAGCTTACCTCCTCCCCCCGGCCGGAGGGACTCATGGATGCCTCAGCGGTGCGGTGCTGAGGGCAGGGGATGCCGGTTGTGTGTCACTGAGCCTCCGGAGTCTGGAGTCTATCCCTCTGTGGAGAGTTGGGGTCGAGCGGCCCCACTGGGCTTGTTGCAGCCTTAGGATTTCCCAGCAAGCAGCAGCAGAGGTGAGGAGGAAGATGGCAGCGGTGTGAGAGGTCTCCATCTATACTCCTCTCACCCTCTGATGGAATGATCTCTGGTGGAAGCCAGAAGGATTGGGAGCACCCTGAAGCCTGGGATACAGTACTGTGAGCTGAATAAGGCACGTTACAAAGCACGGTGTAAAAGAAGAGCGATAGCAACCCCTTCTGGCATTTGCATGACATTTGCTGTGGCTGGGTGAGAACTTTCTAATTTTTTTTTTTGGAAAAAGTATGGGGGCAGTCTGTTTTTCTTTTTGATTTCCCCTGACCCCTGGACTGGAAACCTATGCAGCTGCATAGCATATAGTTACTCATACAGAGGCTCACACAGAGCTCGGTCTCACCCGTGCCCGTATAAACTGGCTTAGGAGCTCAGTGACTGCAGTCGTATTATTGAATCCTCTCCCTGTCGTTTGGGTTGAGATGGATTATCCCTGTTCCTGTTTGGATTGATAATTTGACAGAGGAGTCTCCCTATTGTGGGAAATTCTAAAATCTATCACTCTTCTCTGGCCTCCCTCCCTGACCCCCTTTTTTTCTTCTGGATTATGTCAACACAACGCACTACAAAGGTGAGCCAGGCCACAGCTGCCAGGCTAAAAGAATTTTCACACACACAAGGGCTGCCCTCCCCAAAAAACAGTCAACAGACCCAACACGTCAGCATGCTGTCTAAATTTCAGACGGGAACTGGCATTTCTAGAAAGAGCTTGGGGCAGGGGCAGGTGACTCTGGCGAAAGGCTCAACCCCCCCCCCCTGATGAAAGGCGTAACCCCCCCTACTGAAAAATTACCATGTGAAGGGATGGAGGAAGGCCAGGGACAAGGAACATTATTACTTAACACGGACACTTCAGGAGCAGAAGAACCATCATTAAAAGAAATATTGCTAGCAATTAATACCTGCAAAACCGAGATGTCTGACCAACTTAAAACTGTGCGGGAAGAACTGTCACTTATTAGGCAAGACATGCAAAAAGTATGGGAAAGGACTACCGCCCTTGAAGGGAGGGTTAGCCTGGTAGAGGATGATTTGAACCACCTGAAACGAGAGATATAATTGATAAAGGATCAGATGGCTAACTGTCAGATAAGGATCGATGGAATGGAAAACAGGATGCAAAGGAAGAATATAAGAATAGTAGGACTCCCTGAACGATCTGAAGGCCCAGAACCTACGATTTTTTTTGGAAAAATGGTTCAGGGAGTCATTTGGAGATCAGTCCTTCTCACACTTTTTTGCACTAGAGAGAGCCCATAGAGTCCCTTCCAGGCCCCCTCCAGCCAGGTGCCCCTCCTAGACCCCTCTTGGTGAAAATGCTTTATTATAAAGATTAAATGACCATTTTGAATAAAGCCAGGGAGATGGGTAATATACTATTTAATGGCAATAGGGTCTCAATGTACCCCGACTTCTCACCTGATTTGCAAAAACGGAGGGCCAAGTTCGTAGAGGCTAAACGCAAACTGCAACACTTAAAAGTGGACTACGCTTTATTGTACCCCGCTAGATTGAGAGTAAAAGCCTCAGGGGAGACTGTTTTCTTTCACAACCCGGAGGGGGCGGAGGACTGGATCATATCCTATACAAGGAGACTGTAATATAGCTGTGTTTTCCCCCTTTTTGTTTTTTCTCTTTTTTTTTTCCTTTTTTCTTTCTCTTTTCTTTTTTGAGTTAAACCACATCACAAGCACAATGATGGAATAAATAGGGTGTGGAGGAGGGGGGGAGGGATTATGTGTGAGGGAGTAATGAGCACATTACCCCCGGTTAATACGGGGTTTGGCGAAGAACTCTCTTTTTGTGTGTTTTTTGTTGTAGGTCTTTGTCTTGTGGTTTTATATGCTGGTTGTATAGAGGTTGGGATGGGGGTGGGTTAGGGAGGGAAGAGGGTAAGGAGATAAGACTAATTGCACTAGTATTACTTAAGATGACAGATATAGGTAACGGTCCCATTAGAATGCCCCCAAGTAGGCCCAAAGGGCAGAAGAATAGGATGTATGAGAGCACAAGTTTGAAGAAGAGTTAAGATTGGTCTGATTGGTACACAGGGGTGTTTGAAATTTATTACAGTTCTGAGGGTGTGCAATATAGGATGGAAGGTTTGATAAAATCACCACAAGATAACCGCGTAACAGAAAAAAGACACTGGTATTTTGTTATAAGCAGGGCTTTTTTTCTCCCAAAATAGGTGCAGGAACTCAACCATGACCCCCCCACACACACACACACACACACACACACACACACACACTCTCCAAACTGCATCAAATAGTGGGTGCGGTCACATTTTACGTCAAACAGGGGAAGGGTCTTAAAGGGATTAAAGGGGCATTAAATACCAGGAGTCCATTATGTACAGATCGCACAGTTCATGGGGGAAGTGTTACACACAGATTGCAGATTTCAATGGTGCAAGACACACAGAGCGCAGAGTTCAGCCTTCTTCCACAGCTGCTTACCTCTGCATCCCCATCCACATTTCACTTTCACCCCTCTTCAGCTCTGACCTCAGCTGGACTTCTGTGATTACAAGTGATAGTGGTGAGCAGGGGTCCTGAGCCAGAGGTGGTGGAACTGAGTTCCACCAAGTTCCAGCTGAAAAAAAGCCCTGGTTATAAGACACATTGAAATTGATTATTATGGCTGGAAACACTTTTATTAATTTGAATTCATGTTCTTGGAATGTGCGGGGAATGGGAGATCCAAAGAAAAAGGTAGCAGTTCTCCTGATTGCAAAAACATATGCGGCAAGTGTACTTTGCTTACAGGAGACACATCTCACAAAAATCACTAGTCCCCAATTAAGGTCGCGGGACTACCCCATACAATTTCACTCAGTTCATACTTCCTACTCCAGAGGGGTGAGTACCTTTATCAGGGTCAGGGTGGCCTTTACCTGTATCCAGACTAAGATAGATGAAAAGGGACGATACATTTTCTTATTTTGCAGGATTGAAAACAGAACCTGCATACTGGCAAATGTGTATTTCTTTCTCAAACATCACGGGACACAGAGCCACAGTAATTACTGATGGGTTATATAGGGTATCACTGGTGATTGGACACTGGCACACCCTATCAGGAAGTTCAACCCCCTATATAATCCCTCCCCCTGCAGGGATACCTCAGTTTTTACGCCAGTGTCTTAGGTGATGGGCGTGTAAAGATGTGCTGTGCTGAGCTCCAAAGGGAATATCCTATATCCTATACTGGGGCAAGCCAGGCGAACCGGATCCATTCAAAGTGTCCTTTCTAGGCCGAATTGGATGGTACCTGGGCCTCGTGTCCGAAAAAACGAGGTTTTACCTGTAATGCTTCTCTTTTTAGAGAGCTGGACCCTGCAGATCAGAAAATGGCTTTAAACCTCCTAATTTCTGACTGAGTGCTTTACAGGGCCAGAACTGCAGGATCCCCCTATTCGTAGGGGGCCCCAGTCTCTGACGTTTTTTTCAAACGGAGCCCACCGTGAGAGGTGAAGATTGGGTCTGTGTAAACTGAACCCTGCGGCTGGATAAGGTAAGAGGAGATTCCACAGAATTTTCTAATTCTAGTAGGTTTCTCCTTTAAGGTAAATGCATGCTATGCCTATTGTGACCACCGGGGGCTGCCAAGAGCACAAACCTTGTCATGCTGTATTGTCTGTCTCAGTGTTCATTCTGCACATGTTTCACAGCGTCTCAGGCCGGCTCCAAGGTAGGATGGATGGGGGGATTTCTCATGTTGAATCTTCCCCCCCAGGCTAGAGGGAGGCCACAGGGGTCTAGAAAGCGGTTATACCGCTCGGGCACCGCTGCCTCGGCCGTCATTTCCGACCATTGCCATTTTTTAAGCAGGCTCTTCACTACCAGCTTCTCTCCCTCCTCCCCCTCCCCCAGCCTTCCTCCATAGTATTTCAGGAGAGTCGGCCAGCGCGGGAACTGCTAGTTTTTTTCAAAATTCGAGGGGGGGGGGCGGGACGTCAGCACAGGTGCTTAGACTCCCACTCAGGCCAGCTGCAGGCTATTAAAGCACTCTGTACAGGTGCACACAGCCTTTGAAGAGACACAGAGCTGACGGTCGCATGTAAGGTGGGACACAGGCATTCTCCTAGGCAGCATTTACTGAAGTAACACCAGACTGAGCATTGGGTAGCAAGGCTACATCGCTCAGCAGGCAGTGTTCATTTGTATACCTCACACCTTGTTGCTTTGCACTATGGGTAGAAGAGGTTCAAGCACCCCAAGAACCAGAGACACTAGGGGATCTCGTTCAGGTTCTGAGGGCCCCCTGTCAGCAGCATCCTCCCCCCCTGCAGGGCCAGGGATGGCTAGCCAGGGAGAGCCGTCGGGGTCAGGGGCTACACCTGCTTCTGGCACTTCAGCCCCTGTATACATTACTCAAGAGGTTTTTTTCCTCAACCATTAATGGTTTAGAGGAAAGATTAATGGCCGTGATTACAGCTTCACTCAGTGGAAGAAAACGTACTAAGCCTTCCTCTGTTCCCCAAGACCCTCAGGAAGAGGAGCTCTGGGATAAAGGAGACAAATCCCTTTCAGAGGATCGGGATGGGACGGATGATTCCTCTTTGGAGGAATCAGGTGGAGAGGGACCCTCTGTGACTTCCCAAGAGGAGAAAGTCTTAGTGCAGATCCTTACTGGATTGGTCCGCTCCACATTTAAGTTGCCCGTACCTGAAACTGCTAAAGAATCCTCTTCTGCTTTGGCGTTTTTTTCCGCCAAGAAAGTTTTCAACACTTTATCCGATGGAAGAAAAGTTTATCAAAATGTGGGGAATACCGGCCATTGATGCCGCCATTTCCTCCGTAAATAATAGTCTGACTTGTCCTGTAGACAATGCTCAGATGCTCAGGGATCCTGTAGATAAAAAGATGGAATCCCTATTGAAAGATGTTTTTTCCTTAGCAGGTTCAGTGGCTCAACCTGCAGTAGCAGCTATTGGAGTCTGTCAATACTTAAGAGACCATGTTAAGCAGGTCATCAAAGTATTACCTGAACAGCAGGCCCAGGGGTTTGCTAACCTTCCAGCGGCCTTATGCTTTGTGGTTGATGCCATTAGAGATTCTATCGTGCAAACCTCCCGTCTTTCACTGGGGTTGGTGCATATACGTAGAATCCTATGGTTGAAAAATTGGTCAGCCGAAGCACCATGTAAGAAGCTCCTGGCGGGGTTTCCATTTCCTGGTGAAAGGTTGTTTGGAGAGGACTTGGATAACTATATCAAGAGAATCTCTTGCGGGAAAAGCACTCTCTTACCTGTTAAGAAGAAGAGTAAGCATCCCTCTTTCAAATGGACTCTTTCCCCAGCGCAGGGGGCTTCAGCCTCCAGGCAGTCTCGACGGCCGCCTCCATCTGGGTCCAGAGACAAGAGTCAACCCCGGGGACAAAAGAAGTCCTGGGGGAAGAAGCCTACTAGGCAAAACACTAAGACATCTGCATGAGAGGGTGCCCCCGCTCAGTCGAGTGGGGGGAAGACTGCGACACTGCCGTCGGGGTCAGGGGCTACACCTTCTTCTGGCACTTCAGCCCCTGTATACATTACTCAAGAGGTTTTTTTCCTCAACCATTAATGGTTTAGAGGAAAGATTAATGGCCGTGATTACAGCTTCACTCAGTGGAAGAAAACGTACTAGGCCTTCCTCTGTTCCCCAAGACCCTCAGGAAGAGGAGCTCTGGGATAAAGGAGACGAATCCCTTTCAGAGGATCGGGATGGGACGGATAATTCCTCTTCGGAGGAATCAGGTGGAGAGGGACCCTCTGCGACTTCTCAAGAGGAGAAAGTCTTAGTGCAGATCCTTACTGGATTGGTCCGCTCCACATTTAAGTTGCCCGTATCTGAAACTGCTAAAGAATCCTCTTCTGCTTTGGGGTCACTGAAACCTTTCCAAGCAGCACAGGCTTTTCCTGTTCATAATTTACTTGAAAAGCTCATTTATTCTGAGTGGGATCACCCAGACAAGCGTTTTTTTCCACCAAGAAAGTTTTCAACACTTTATCCGATGGAAGAAAAGTTTATTAAAATGTGGGGAATACCGGCCATTGATGCCGCCATTTCCTCCGTAAATAATAGTCCGACTTGTCCTGTAGACAATGCTCAGATGCTCAGGGATCCTGTAGATAAAAAGATGGAATCCCTATTGAAGGATGTTTTTTCCTTAGCAGGTTCAGTGGCTCAACCTGCAGTAGCAGTGATTGGAGTCTGTCAATAATTAAGAGACCATGTTAAGCAGGTCATCAAAGTATTACCTGAACAGCAGGCCCAGGGGTTTGCTAACCTTCCAGCGGCCTTATGCTTTGTGGTTGATGCCATTAGAGATTCTATCGTGCAAACCTCCCGTCTTTCACTGGGGTTGGTGCATATACGTAGAATCCTATGGTTGAAAAATTGGTCAGCCGAAGCACCATGTAAGAAGCTCCTGGCGGGGTTTCCATTTCCTGGTGAAAGGTTGTTTGGAGAGGACTTGGATAACTATATCAAGAGAATCTCTTGTGGGAAAAGCACTCTCTTACCTGTCAAGAAGAAGAGTAAGCATCCCTCTTTCAAACGGACTCTTTCCCCAGCGCCGGGGGCTTCAGCCTCCAGGCAGTCTCGACGGCCGCCTCCATCTGGGTCCAGAGACAAGAGTCAACCCCGGGGACAAAAGAAGTCCTGGGGGAAGAAGCCTACTAGGCAAAACACTAAGACCTCTGCATGAGAGGGCGCTCCCGCTCAGTCGAGTGGGGGGAAGACTGCGACAGTTCTCAGGGCTCTGGCAGGAGGATTTCCAGGACAGATGGGTAATCTCCACGGTAACCTTAAGGTACAAGCTGGAGTTTCAGGAATTTCCCTCTCCTCGGTTCCTCAGATCAGGTGTTCCCAGCGACCTTTGTCGCAGGAGGTCATTATGATGGTTCTCGCAAAGGACCAGGGATTGGGCTTCTATTCCAACCCTTTTACGGTCCAAAAGCCAAATGGGGATGTCAGACCCATTCTGGATTTAAGGGATCTGAACCGATTCTTAAGGATTCAATCCTTCCGCATGGAATCAATTCGGACAGTAGTTCCCACCCTGCAGGGAGGAGAATTTCTGGCATCGATAGACACCAGAGATGCATATCTGCATGTGCCCATTTTTCCTGCTCATCAGAAGTTTCTGTGCTTCGAGGTAGGAGGGCGCCATTTCCAGTTTGTGGCTCTGCCTTTCGGGTTAGCCACTGCACCTCGAATGTTCACAAAGATCTTGGCTCCTCCTCTGGCCAGATTAAGGGCTCAGGGTATAGCTGTCATAGCATACCTAGACAACCTGCTCTTGATAGACCGGTCGGTAGCCTCTTTGAATGGAAACTTGAGGACCACAGTCAGGTATCTAGAAACCCATGGGTTGGATCCTCAACCTAGAAAAGTCTTTCCTAAAACCAGTAAGAAGAATGGAGTATTTAGGTCTGATTATAGATACAAGCCAGGAGAAAATATTTCTACCCCAGGCAAAGATCGCTGCTTAAAGGGAGCTGATTCTGGCAGTCAGGACCAAGAAGGGTCCCTCTGTCCGCCTTTGTATGAGGCTACTAGGGAAGATGGTGTCTTCATTTGAAGCAGTTCCCTATGTTCAGTTTCATTCAAGAATGCTGCAACACAGTATTCTGTCGACCTGGAACAAGAAGGTTCAGGCATTAGACTTTCCAATGCACCTGTTGCATGCGGTGCGTCAGAGCCTCAGTTGGTGGCTCATACCCGAAAACCTGCAGAAGGGGAAATCCTTTCTACCGGTTACCTGGACGATGGTAACAACAGATGCCAGTCTGTCAAGTTGGGGAGCAGTTCTGGAACAGTCTGCGATCCAGGGGCTATGGTCCAAGACCGAGAGGACCTTACCCATCAACATTCTGGAGATCCGGGCGATATATCTAGCCCTAAAAGCCTGGACTATCAGGCTACAGGGTTGTCCGGTCAGGATCCAGTCCAACAATGCCACAGCAGTGGCTTATGTCAATCATCAAGGAGGCACCCGGAGCCGAGCTGCTCAAAAGGAGGGGAGCCAGATCTTAGTCTGGGCAGAGATGCATGTGCCATGCATACCGGCAGTTTTCATCCCGGGAATAGAGAACTGGCAGGCGGACTATCTAAGTCGCCAGCAGTTACTTCCAGGGAAAGTTCTCTGCATCCCGACGTCTTTTGGGCCATATGCCAAAGATGGGAGGGTTCTAGATGTAGATCTCTTTGCATCCCGATTCAACAAAAAGATAGACAGACAGATTTGTGGCAAGGACAAAAGATCCTCTTGCATGCGGGACGGATGCGTTGGTGATTCCGTGGCATCAGTTCTCACTGATTTACGCATTCCCGCCTATTCTGCTACTGCCACGACTCCTTCGCAGGATCAAGCAGGAAAGGAAGTCAGTGCTTCTGGTGGCCCCCGCTTGGCCCAGAAGGACTTGGTATGCAGAAATAGTAAGGATGACGGTGGGTTCCCCATGGACCCTACCGGTACGCCCAGACCTGCTATCTCAAGGTCCAGTGTTCCATCCTGCCTTACAAACGCTAAATTTGACGGTTTGGCTATTGAGACCCACGTTCTGAAGAGTCCTGGGCTCTCAGGTCCTGTTATATCTACCTTGATTAATGCAAGGAAGCCTGCTTCCAGGATGATTTATCATAGAGTCTGGAAAGCTTATGTGTCCTGGTGTGAATCCAGAGGTTGGCTTTCAGGAAATATGTCATAGGTAGAATTCTTGATTTTCTACAATTAGGATTAGAGATGAAGCTGGCCTTGAGTACCATCAAGGGCCAGGTCTCTGCTTTATCAGTATTATTTCAGCGGCCACTTGCTTCGCATTCTTTGGTCCGAAGCTTTATGCAGGGGGTGATGCGTCTTAATCCTCCAGTTAAAGCGCCCCTAAACCCCTGGGACTTGAACTTGGTCCTGGCTGTGTTACAGAAACAGCCTTTTGAACCAATAAGTCAGATTCCTTTGGCCTTGTTGACAAGGAAGTTAATTTTTCTGGTGGCCATCTCTTCTGCTAGAAGAGTTTCAGAATTAGCAGCCCTTTCCTGTAAGGAGCCTTATTTGATTATACACAAGGATAGAGTGGTACTGCGCCCTCATCGTAGTTTTTTACCGAAGGTGGTTTCTGATTTTCATGTAAACCAAGACATTGTTCTGCCTTCCTTTTTTCCAGATCCCTGTTCTCCGGAAGAGAGATCTCTACATTCGTTGGATGTAGTAAGAGCAGTTAAGGCCTATCTCGGGGCAACTGCTCAGATCCGCAAGACGGATGTTTTGTTTGTGCTGCCAGAGGGTCCCAATAGAGGACAGGCAGCATCAAAAGCTACCATTTCTAAATGGATTCGACAATTGATCATTCAAGCTTACGGTTTGAAACAGAAGATTCCTCTGTTTCAGATCAGGGCACATTCCACAAGGGCTATTGGTGCTTCTTGGGCAGTGCATCACCGGGCCTCCATGGCTCAAATCTGCAAGGCCGCAACCTGGTCTTCAGTTCATACATTCACCAGATTCTATCAGGTGGATGTGAGAAGGCATGAGGATATCGCCTTTGGGCATAGTGTGCTGCAGGCAGCGGTACAGGGTCCTCAGGTCTGATTGCACCCTACTTGGTCGTGCCCCCCCCCAGGTAGCATTGCTCTGGGACATCCCATCAGTAATTACTGTGGCTCTGTGTCCCGTGATGTTCGAGAAAGAAAATAGGATTTTTTAAAACAGCTTACCTGTAAAATCCTTTTCTTTCGAAGGACATCACGGGACACAGAGGTCCCGCCCCTCTTCTAATACACTATATTGCTTGGCTACAAAACTGAGGTATCCCTGCAGGGGGAGGGATTATAATGGGGGGTTGAACTTCCTGATAGGGTTGCCAGTGTCCAATCACCAGTGATACCCTATATAACCCATCAGTAATTACTGTGGCTCTGTGTCCCGTGATGTCCTTCGAAAGAAAAGGATCTTACAGGTAAGCTGTTTTAAAAAATCCTATTTCCCCCCCCTTTCAACTTATCGATCCTCTGTGAACTCACTAAGTTTACTCTGGATAAACCAGGGGTGCTGGTGTTAGTAACAGGGGATTTCAATATGACAATGGACCAGAGTTTAGATAGACTCCCCCCGGGGATATATACAAATAGAACAGCGGATACCAGGCTATCAGAGTTTTTGACAGAAACAGGATTGAAGGATATTTGGAGAATACACAACCCAGGGGCCCGACAATATTCATGTTTCTCCATGACTCACTCTACACTCTCCAGGATTGATTTAGTCCTGGGAAATGAGGAGATAATGCCACTAATAAAAAATGTGTGTTATAAGCCAAGGGGTCTGTCAGATCACTCTCCTGTGATAGCTTTGCTGGAACTAGGTAAGCGTGATCACCCTGGGGAGTTGAGACTGAGTCCCTTACGGATTGAACTAATGGGGATATTGGGGGCCCTGGGGGAATTTATTGACTCAAATTGGGACACCGCCCCGGCGGGAATAGTTTGGGACACCCTAAAAGCCTTTTTGAGAGGATTGATGATACAGCAGATCTCAAAAATTAAGAAGCAGACCAAGGATTGGGAGAGAACAATGGGAGAGAGGGTAGTAATTGCGGAAGAACAATATATTAATAATCCCACACCAGATACACTTGGGAGCTGGATTAAGGAACAACAGAATTATTTGCTAATGACTCTTCAGAAGGTAGAGAACAAATTTCTTTTTCAAAGACAAACCGCCTTTGGAGAGGGGGAAAGTGTAGGACAGATGTTGGCACAATTAGTTAGAACAAACTCTCCCACATCCACGGTGCCTACGATTACCGTGGATGATGGGATAGTATCCTCAAATACCCCAGAGATAGTGAATAGATTTAGAGAGTACTACGAGGATCTTTATAGACCCCAGCAGGGGGAGATGAGTGAAGAGATGGACTCTTTCTTTGGGGAACTGAAGTTACCTTGTCTTAGTGAAATGGACAGAGCCGAGTTGAACCGCCCCATAACATTAGAGGAGATGACGCATATAACTAACGAGATGGCGAGACAGAAATCTCCGGGACCAGATGGCCTTCCAGCCAAGATACATCGGCATTACCGTAAGGTACTGCTCCCTGAGCTGTTGAGGGTCCTGAACAGCTCGAGTGTACAGGGAGAGCTTCCTTCTTCAATGATGGAGTCTCACATTATTATTATACATAAGGAGGGTAAAGACCCGCTCGATGTACCTCATATAGGCCAATTGCCCTGTTAAATGCCGACATAAGATTTTGGCGAAGGTCTTGGCGGCTAGAATAAACAAAGTAATCTCGAACCTCATCCATCCCGACCAGTCGGGTTTTATACCTGGGAGAACAACAAGCGCTAACATTAGGCGCCTATACTTGAACCTCCAGGTCCCTACGGATGAGGATGGGGAGAGGGCCATCTTGTCTCTGGATGCCGCCAAGGCCTTCCACAGCCTAGAGTAGCAGTACTTGTGGAAGGCCATGGAACTGGCCCAACTGGGTCCGGGTTTCATCGGCTGGGTCAAAATGCTCTATAAAGCACCAGAGGCCAGAGTAAGGGTGAATAGTGAGCAATCAGTTAAGTTTGGACTGGGAAGGTGGACTAGGCAGGGGTGTCCCCTGTCGCCCCTCCTTTTTGCCCTTGCAATTGAACCTCTGGCCATTGCACTTAGGTCATCTGACCAGGTGAGGGGCTTCAGAAGAGGTGATGTGGAAGAGAAAGTTGCACTATATGCAGATGATCTTCTGTTATTCCTAGGGGATATGCAGGATTCCCCTCGGAAGGCTATGAATATCATCAATAGATTTGGTCAAATCTCTGGATTAAAAATAAACTGGGCAAAATCTAGTCTGCTACCAGTAGATTCTCTAGTAGGCCCATTACCTGAGGAGGCAACTCAGATCCCAGTGGTGAACAAATTTAAATATCTGGGTATAAATATCTCTAAAGACCCTCAACAGTTAGCCTCAGATAATATCGACCCTCTGCTGATTAAATTTAAGGGAAAAATAAAAATCTGGAAACGCCTGCCATTGTCTGTGGCAGGTCGGTGTAATTTGATCAAAATGATCTGGCTATCCCAGCTCCTTTATGTATTGCACAATTCACTAATTTGGCTTTTCAAAAAATGGTTTCAAAGGATAGAGACCCAGTTTAGGGAAATGATTTGGAAAGGTGGTCCAGCTAAAATTCGGCTAAGTACTCTGCAACTTCAGAAACAGGAAGAAGGAGTAGCGCTCCCACACCCCTTTAGTTACTTTGTGGCGTCACAACTTTAACATTTAGGGGGGTGTAACGTAGAGGGTCATGAAGCAGGAAGGAAGATACTCCTACAAACCACTCCACATGAATCTATACCCGAAGCTTTGGAGGCAGGATCTTTTTTCCCCAAAATTACCAACTTTGAAGCTAATGATGAAAGTTTGGGATACAACGAAGATAATACTGATTATAGAGGATTTTCGGATCTTGCTCCATTGTGGGGAAATAGTAAATTAGGAGAGCTTCAGAAGATAGGGATAATAAAGGAGTTGAGAGATGCGGTTTAAAATACCTCTCGCAGCTATACCAAAAAGGCATCTTGTAAACTTTCCAGGAACTAAGAGCTCAATATGCCCTGCCGAACAAATCCTTTTTTAAATATTTACAGTTCAGGCATGCATTAGAGGTACAGTTTAGGGGAAGGATTTTAGAATGGAGTGTAATTCCTATACTCCAAAAATGAATTAACTGTGATTCAACGAAAGGTTTAATCTCAAAAGTATATTTACATATTATCAAGGGGAGATTGGACAAGCGAGATCCCCCTAGGTATAAGAGTAAATGGGAAAAAGATTTAGGTAATATATCTGATACCCAGTGGAATGGAATCCTTGAAGTGGCCCCGTTGGTCTCTTTATCCCCGTCGCAGAGGATATCTCACTTATTTTTACTGTACAGAACTTACTATACTCCCTACAGACTCTTTCAATTCGGCCGCCGGACAGATCCTAGATGCCCTAGGTGCAGGGAATTGGAAGGGGACCTGGTTCATATGTTTTGGAGTTGTCCGAAGCTATTCCAGTGTTGGACGGAGGTGGTGAAAAACATTGACGGGGTATTCAGGACTTCCACTGATTTGGAGCCAAAAAAATGTCTCTTGGGGTTAGAGGAGGCCGAGGGTAAATTAGGTACAACCCAAGTAGCAGTAATAAGATGCTTATTTCAAGCAAGGATCTTGATTGCCCGAAGGTGGCAGTCTACACTACCTCCGTCCAGCGAAGAATGGATAAACAGTATCAATGGCATCATTTTCAAAGAGAAAGCGGTAGACATAAAACAAGGTGCGCCTAGGAAATATGATATGATTTGGAAGCCCTGGTGGGAAGCAAGAGGGATTCACATGTAAAATACTAATAAACACTAAAATAATTTTGTAAAGGAAAAGGGATAACTGAGAAGGGACCTTTGAGAACTTAATGATGAGAGAATGGAAGGAGAAGGAAGGAGTGAGATGTTTGAATCTGTGTGAGAGGGGGAAGCGGGTTTGTTAAGTTAATAAAAATATTATGAGATGTTTCCTTAGGCTCCACCCTATATTTAGATAATATATGTCCAGGTTTCAATGTTTTGGGATGGAGTTCTGGATCAACAAGGGGATATATGTATTTGTTGGATGTATTTCTGTACTGTCCCTTTTTTGCCCCTTGTATAAATAAGAAAAAACTTTCAATAAATAAATAAAGTATAAAAAAACAACAACTGCGCAGTGGTAACACGACACTCCATAACCTCTCGTGGCAAGG
Source organism: Aquarana catesbeiana (assembly GCF_042186555.1). Lineage (NCBI taxonomy): Eukaryota > Metazoa > Chordata > Amphibia > Anura > Ranidae > Aquarana > Aquarana catesbeiana. The sequence continues at coordinate 68,060,352 of NC_133329.1, forward strand.
AATCCCGCGCACATCCACTTCCGGCGCCAATTGACAAAATCTGTCCCACTGGAAACGAGACAACGCATCAGCCACTGAATTATCAACTCCCGGAACATGCAGAGCAGTCACAAAACAGTCAATACATAAACAATGCAAAACCAAATGCCGCAGTAAGCGTACAACCGGTGGGGAAGAAGCAGTATTATTATTGATGGCCTGTACCACCCCCATATTATCGCAATGAAAACGCACGCGGCGATTCCAAAAGTCTTTCCCCCATAGCTCCACTGCCAGCACTATGGGAAACAATTCCAACACCGCCAGATTACGTACCAAACCATCCTCCCTCCAGGACGCCGGCCACTCCCCGGCGCTCCACTTACCTTGGTAAAAAGCCCCAAAACCGCCAGAACCTGCCGCGTCAGTGAACAGTTCCATATCAAAGTTGGAAACAACTTTTTCCAACCACAGAGAGCAGCCATTATAGGTTGCCAGGAACGAGTCCCAAACCTTCAAATCCTGCTTGTGATCCACCCCTAAACTAATATAATGATGCAGAGCACGGACACTGGCCGTGGCCGCTGCAAGGCGCCTGCAGAAAACACACCCCATGGGCATGATGCGGCAGGCAAAATTCAACTTGCCAAGCAACGATTGCAACGCTCGAAGCGGAATCTTCTGCACCCTTAAAGCCCCGGCCACCTCCAGCCGCAAACCTACCAACTTGTCCACAGGTAAACGGCACTCCATAGCCACCGTATCGATAACGATACCTAAAAAACACAACTCAGTAGCCGGTCCCTCCGTCTTATCAGCGGCCAACGACACTCCAAAGTCTTCAAACAGATGCTGAATTGTGGCCAACAGAGACGCACATACCATGCTCCCCGCAGGCCCTATACACAAAAAATCATCCAAATAATGGATGACGGATGACAAGCCGGACACATCCCGCACTGCCCATTCTAAAAAAGAACTAAACTGCTCGAACAATCAACAGGAGATCGCACACCCCATGGGCAAACATCGATCAACAAAAAATTTTCCCTGCCACCGACATCCCAACAGCCGGCAGCAATCAGGATGAACCGGCAAGAGGCGAAAAGCAGCTGTTTTCACCAATAAGGCCCCTTTTCCCAAACGCTGGACCCAATCGACTGCCGTATCAAAAGACGTATAAGACACAGTACACAGGCCCGGGTCAATAGAGTCATTAACTGAACCCCCACGTGGATGGGACAAATGATGAATAAGCCAAAACTTGTTCGGCTCCTTCTTGGGAACCACACCCAAAGGGGATATGACTAAGTCGGGTACCGGCGGCTACTTAAACGGGCCGGCCATACGTCCCAACGAAACTTCTTTTAACAACTTTTCCGTGACAACCCCAGGGTGTTCTTTAGCCGAATTTAAATTATCCGCCATCGGCGGAATCACCTGCAGCCGACTATTCAATTTGAAACCCTCCGTAAACCCTAACTCCAAAAGCTCAGCCGCGGCCCGATCAGCATAGCGACTTAGGAAGGGAACCATCCTTTTTACCATCCCCACCTTTTCCCCGTCCCTGCTTAAAGCACCAGGACTGTGAATGTGAACCCCCACATGTGGAACACTCATGTCGGAAACGACACTTTGCCCTGAATTTACAGGTGCCTGCATTGAATTGCCAGCAGAAACCCATACGACTACCAGCCGGTTGTCCGGCTGAGCCCGGCCCCACCCTGAAAGGGAGGCCCCGAACTTCTAGGAGAGGACATTAGCTTCATCCAAAGGCTAATGTCCTTATGGTCCCACCGTAAAGAAGGGCGGACCGCCTTCCTCTGCTGGAACTGCTCATCATAGCGCAGCCAAGCAGTCCCCACATACACCCTTTGCGCTTCCCCAATCGAATCAAGGTAGCAAAAAAGCGGCAAGCAATTCTCCGGCGCCTTTTCCCCAATCACGCTCGCCAAAATCGCAAATGCTTGCAACCAGTTTGCAAACGTACGCGGGATCGATCTATAATGCCGCTTCTCCTCCTCCTCTTTCTTGCTCTCATTGGGTTTAACTTTGTCCAAGTTCCAACTTCCGTAAGGGAAGCAAAGAGAGGATTTAGACATACTCACCTTTCCAAATGCGCTCTTTCACCTCTGTCTTCAAATGAGCGCCCAAAGGCCCCTCAAAACAGACGTATACTTCGCATTTGGCGGCATCCGCCAAACGCACCCCATCCACACCTACTGTCCCTTTACCAACCGCCGCAGCATCACCAGCTGCCGCCGTTGTACCCGCCACCACCGCTGGCGCCACCGGCGGGGCCACCGTATGGACCACCCCTACACCACCCGTATTCGGACCCCCTACCAGCCCTGGACTTCCCGCCGACTCCACCGGGGCCGACCCCGCATGCCCAGACCCTGGACCAGTAGCAGCGTGGGCTACAGCCCATGCCGTCACTGGGGAAGCATCCGCTACCGGCCGCGTACCAGCCTCACAGCGTGCCAACATCTCACGCAACCCTGCCAACAATGTTTGCACCACCCCCACATCTCGCTCTCCCATTACTCCAACGGACAGCGACCCACTACCCTGACCTAACCCACCAGAGCCAACCCCTTGACCCATAACTACCCCAGTACTCCCATCCCTGCACCCAGAAGTCCCCTTGCTAAAGACAGGAGAGGAAAAAGTTACAGAAAGGTTCTCACCTGGCTGTCGCTGCTGCACCGGACATCCAGCCGTGTCACCCATTCCACGCGCCACCTCTTGGATCATGCTCGCATCCCGCTCATCCAACTCTCCCTCCGACAGACTGTATTGGGAACTCCCGGCCCCTCCTTGAGCAATGTCAGTAGGCTGCATCATTGGATTCCCCGTTGCTGCTGAGCGCCTTGCAGTGACGTCCTCACCACGCGCCACACCACTCTGTGCCTCACGCTCCATGCGACTGCCACGCTGAGCCTCAGGCCGGGCAGGAGAAGCCTGCCTGGCCGCAGATCTGGACCGTACACCGCCCTGGTCCCCACGATGACGCAGTGGCACATCCACCGGTCTCCTCCTCCCTCTGCATTCTGGATTACAGGCGCCGACCATTCCTGGCAACAAGCCAGCACCCGACGAGCAATCTCTCCCCCACCGAGCCACCCTCCACTCAGGCGGGGAGCCCTGAGAGGCGGCCGCCGTCCTTCTAGTATCCACCGCAGGGGGGGCGGGAGCAGGACCAGCCGACAGGCTCCCCCCCGAGTCCGCCGTGAGCGGAGATTCATCCCGGCCGCTCCACCATCCACCGCTGACTTCTTCCTGGCAGGCGGCGAGGGATCCTGCACCACTCCGCTCCCGGGCACCATCCAGCGGCGGGCTGAAACGCTCAGGAGGCCTAGACCTCCTAGCACGTCTCCTCTCGCAATCTCTCAAACAGCTTTTCTAAGTCTCCCATCGTGCCGCTCTGCCTAACAGGGACCGCTAGCCGAGAAATCACCTGTTCTCAAAATCTTCTCTCCCTCACTGATTACCGCTCCTAAACTCCACCCCCCAAAGATACCCAAACTCCCCCCACTGTCCTGCCTCCTAAACCCATGCCCACGCCTCACTGACCCATCCCAGTCATGCTGGCCCTACCCCTAGTTACACTCAGCTCGGGCCATTACTTTCTGATCCCCTGATGGCAGTTCCCAGGATCAACAATCCCTGGTGTTATTACCTATAAATGCTAATATCCATTTATATTTTGTGCTTTTAGGATCCAGATCCTTTTTAGAACAATCTACCGAGTTGGCCAGAACTAGTTCTTGAGGCTGGGTTCACACTATTTCAAATTTGATGTGGGTTTCCCCACATCCAATTCACATGTCAGGCGATTGTGACCGTATCTCTATGGAACTGGTTCACACATCTCCGGAGCGGCTCCAGTGCGAATTGCACAGGAGTCCTGTGCGTCTTCTGGTTCATTTCAGGTCCCAATTCAGCCAAATATTTGTGCTGAAATCGGACCTGAAATGGTGAACAGGGACACACCGGACCCCTGCTGTGAGCCGATCCATGCTGCAGTGTGAACCCAGCCTTAGGGAGTCTATTCCATATTTCTATTCCATATTTTCACAGTGAAGAAGCCTCTTGCACGATTTACTGCTGTCTGTGGCTCTGCCGGGAAGATTCCCATCACCTGCTACCATGGTTACAACCTAAATTGATTGGTAACTGATTCTACAAATGATCTGTTACCAATAATTTATGGTATAGTCTGTATTAGGCATAATAAAAGTTTTAATGCTATCTGGAAACCTTTTAAGCAAAATAGACACCTCTGAAGACTTGGAAGTTTTAGCAATGGCCTAATGCCCCGTACACACGGTCGGACTTTGTTCGGACATTCCGACAACAAAATCCTAGGATTTTTTCCGACGGATGTTGGCTCAAACTTGTTTTGCCTACACACGGTCGCACAAAGTTGTCGGAATTTCCAATCGACAACAACGCGGTGACGTACACCACGTACGACGAGACTAGGAAAGGCCGGTTCAGAACCAAGCGCGGCACCCTTTGGGCTCCTTTTGCTAATCTCGTGTTAGTAAAAGTTTGGTGAGAGACGATTCGCGCTTTTTCAGACTCGTGGCTTTCAGATCGTTTTCTGCCGTTCAGTTTGTGCTTGTGGGTTTGTATCTGCTCTTCAGTGCGTGCAGTCAGTTCGTATCGGAGTTTTCTGTGCGATCTTGCCCGCTCGTTGCTGTTTTTCAGGTCGCTCTTCACAGGCCTTGCTGTTCTTCAGTGCGTTCTGTTACTTCGTTCTGAGCAGCCGACCGTTTTCTAGCCATGCTTCGTATGCGTACTCCTCATAGAGTTCGTGCTGTGCGGGGGCTTGGTGTTGGGGTCCTGACCTTGACACAAGTCCAGTCCATGAACAGGGTGGGGAGGAGTTCATGGACCAAGAATTGGTTGCTTCAGCGTGACCAGTTCTCTCATATGCCTTTGCTCCGTGAGATCCGTGAGAATAATCCTGATGATTTCAGGAACTTTCTCAGGATGACGGACCCCGTGTTTCACCGTTTGTTGGCTTCGCTGACCCCTTATATTAGCAGGCAGGATACCTGCATGAGGCAAGCCATCACTCCAGAGCAGAGGTTGGTCGCTACCCTGTGGTATTTGGCCACAGGGAGAAGCCTGCAGGACCTCAAGTTCTCGACAGGCATCTCCCCCCAGGCTCTTCTTTGTGGACATTTACTGCTTGTGTTTGTTTGAGCTGACCCTGACAGAAATGTGTGGAGTCCAGAAAATAGCGTGATTGTGTAACCTTATACAAAGCACTGTTGGCTGTTATTTACTAAATGCAAAGACACTTTTCACTACAAGTGCACTTGCAACTGCACTGAAACTGCACTTGTAGTGCAAGAGGATTTGCCCTTAGGAAATTACCCCCATTTTCTCATAAAACAACAATTACATCACCCCAAAAGTGTTGTAGCGTTGAGACAATAATCCACACATTCTTGATGAGCAATCTTTTTAATACCTGCACAATCACATGTGCATTTACCAAAGGTTTTTCTGACAAACCAACATGTTTGTTGTATATCAATTTTTTTGGTGTCATTATCCAAAATCAAAATGTGCATTTTATCGAAAACAGGCCTGTGTAAAACCCACAAGAAAGACACAAATCTTGATCTTACAAAGTTCACATTTGGTAGAACTTGAAGGCAATATCAGACATGAGTATTTAGGAACTGTGTTTGATATTGCGTTCAGATGGGGGCAGGGGCGGACTGACCAGTCGGTCCATTCGGACGTAGACCGAGGGCCCGACCGCTGAAGGGGGCCCGTCAGCGCCACCTGCTGGAACCAGCTTGGGGTCCAGGGACAAAAAACTTGCGGCCGCGGGCCCCCGGCGACAATCTTTTGTGCTGCCTCGGAGGGTGAGGGGTGAGGGCGAGCGTCGCTGGATCACATAGAGCAATGATTTCCTTTTTACCCAGCTTCCGCTGTCATCGGATGTCCCGCCTCCTGCACTGGCTCTTTTGATAGACATCACACAGGAGGCGGGACATCTGATGACAGTGGACGCTGGGTAAAAGGGAGATCCCCGCTCTGTGTTACCTGGTGGCTCTCCTCTCTAACCCCCATACACTGATCTGAGTGAGGCTGCATGGAAAGGACACTGATCAGGCTGCATGGAGGGGACACTGATCAGGCTGCATGGAGGGGACACTGGTGAGGCTGCATGGAGGGGACACTGATCAGGCTGCATGGAGGGGACACTGGTGAGGCTGCATGGAGGGGACACTGGTGAGGCTGCATGGAGGGGACACTGACAAGGGTGCATGGAGGGGACACTGGCAAGGCTGCATGGAGGGGACACTGATCAGGCTGCATGGAGGGGACACTGGTGAGGCTGCATGGAGGGGACACTGGTGAGGCTGCATGGAGGGGACACTGGTGAGGCTGCATGGAGGGGACACTGGTGAGGCTGCATGGAGGGGACACTGACGAGGTTGCATGCAGGGGACACTGGCAAGGCTGCATGGAGGGGACACTGATCAGGCTGCATGGAGGGGACACTGATCAGGCTGCATGGAGGGGACACTGGTGAGGCTGCATGGAGGGGACACTGACGAGGCTGCATGGAGGGGACACTGACGAGGCTGCATGGAGGGGACACTGGCAAGGCTGCATGGAGGGGACACTAGCGAGGCTGCACAGAGGGGCTACATGAAGGGGGACACTGGTGAGGCTGCCCTGAAATGACTCTGGGGAGGCTGCATTGAGGAGACACTGATCAGGCTGCATGGAGGGGACACTGGTGAGGCTGCATGGAGGGGACACTGGCAAGGCTGCATGGAGGGGACACTGGCGAGGCTGCATGGAGGGGACACTGGTGAGGCTGCACAGAGGGGCCACTGGTGAGGCTGCATGGAGGGGGCACTGGTGAGGCTGCATGGAGGGGGCACTGGTGAGGCTGCACTGAGGGGACACTGGCGAGGCTGCATTGATGGACACTGATGAGGCTGCATTGATGGGCGCTATTTCTAACATAGACTCTCAAATGGACACAGAGTGGACACGCACACCACGTCATTATGTGTTGCACCGCGCGCATCCGTGCACTGGGCCTGCTGCAAACCTCCTAGTTCTACTGTCCCGTATAGGGCAAAGGCGGCCGACTCCCTCCAAGTCTCTCCCTCGCCTTGGCAAACAGTGCCCGGTACGGTGGAATGAGGAGAGGACACATCAGCCAGCCACAGCAGGGCCAGGGTACCAGCCAACTGTAACCCACCCACCCACGGTGACGCACCCACACCAGGGAGCCAGCCAGCCACAGCAGGGTGCCAGCCGCAGAGGACGCGGGAGCCAGCCAGCCACAGAGGACGTGGGAGCCAGCCAGTCACAGAGGACGCAGGAGCCAGCCACCGAGGACGATGGAGCCGACCATCCACGGCAGGGTGCCAGCCACAGAGGAAGCGGGAGCCAGCCACAGAGGACGCAGGAGCCAGCCAGCCACAGAGGACGCGGGAACCAGCCACAGCTACAGTAGCCATAGTTAAGGTAAGAGGAGTGCTACTCGGTGCCAATTTTATTTCTACTTTGTGAGAGGTTGGGGCAGGGGTGAGAGTCATGGCACAAGGAGGGGGTCCAGTGAGGACCAGAGTAAATGATGGTGTTCACTGTACACTCTGTTAGAAAGAGGCCCCCCTCCAGGTCCCATTATACTCCTTTGTAGTCTCTAATGGGTCCTGGAAGGGGATCTCTCTCTAACAGAGACTCTCTAATGGACACTGTTAGAGAGAGACCCCCCTCCAGGTCCCATTAGACTCTGTTGTAGACTCTAATGGGGCCTGGAGGGGACGTTTTCTAACAGACTGTCTAATGGACACTGTTAGAGAGAGACCTCCCTCCAGGTTCCATTTAAAAAAAGGCAGAAATTGTACTTTGTGCAAAATGTAGAGGCGGGATCAGGGGTGGGCCATGGGCGGGGTCAGAGGTGGACCATGAGCTGGGCCTGACAGGGGGCCCTTGCTTTATTTGGTCCGGGGGCCCTGGGTGTTGTCAGTCCGCCCCTGGATGGGGGAAATCACCCCTGGAAAAGCCAAATTTGGAAGATGCACACAAATTTCACAATGTCAACATGTGCTATCTGCCATCACGGGGGATCAAGGGACGTGTTTTGGGGGAGAAAGCCCTTCCTCACCGCTACTTTATTATTGAGGAAGGGGTTGCACCCCCAAAACGCGTCCATTGATCTCCCGTGATGGCAGATAGCACATGTTGACACACTGTGTGCATCCTCCAAATTCGGCTTTTGGAAAAATCACAAAAACATTTAGCACATTGTAGCACACAAAAGAAGAAAGTGATTTGGAGGGGCTTTAAACTCGCCCCAAAACATCAATGATGTTTTTATATTTTGGAATAACATCATTGATGTTTTGCTTGATGATTTCCAATTGTAAATTACACCCCATGATCTCCCGATCACGATCTGGGCACTTTCTGATGTGAAAGGATCTTCATCCACAACCTCACGATCACCTAAAAGAGAGGAACCCAAAATAAATTAGGTCTAAAAAAAATGCCGCCATCCATCTCTTATCTGAGCCTGTGGTCGCAGACACTCACCTGTTGTGGTGACTAGTTCCATCACGTCTTCTTCCTCCTGCTCATCTTGTGTTGGGGGATTTCCCCTTCTTCCAGAGGGGGGGGGGTCTCTGGTCTCCTCGGATGAGGGGTGTCCTCCGAGTCTTTTCTTCCCTATGTAAAACAAAAATGGTATAATTAGCACACAGATATTTGATGGCAGAACTATAAAGATGAAACATTGCTTGGAAGTGGGGTACAATGATCTATTTTAGCCGAGTTCCAAGATGTAGCATTTTTAGTGTCCTTTGTCAAACTGCAATACTTTACCTGTTTAGTACAAGCTTCACAGATGGAGACCCCCCTATAGTATACACTGGAGCACCTGTGTGGCCCCCCTAATAAAAATGGTGTTCTGGGGTCCCACACTAGTGCTCCAGTGTCCAGATGTGAAAACAGCTGCTGAGTGTCCTCTCCTTACACACAATCTAGTTTGCATTTCATTCTAGTAACCAAGCCATCTACACAACCCAATTCTTTGAAGACAAGTATAGGGCCTCAAAATGGTGGCCAAATGCATATGGCCTAAACAATGGTATTTTATAGTCCGAAATAAAAATGTGTGATCCGAACGAATAATGTGCCCATGAACATGAAAGTTGCCATTTTAAACTGTACAACAGTTCCTAAAAGCACATGGAGCAGCACGAACGTAATAAACACAAAAAGAATAGGAACACAGCACAACTACTTACTTTTTTGCAGCACTCTCCGGATCTTTCTGTATTGCTCATGTTCTCGTAATTTCAGGTCCGACCACCGCTTCCTGAGCTGATCTTTCGATCGTCGTACCCCGAATTTCCGGTGCAGACTCCTGACCACTTTAGCCATGATCTTGGCCTTTCGGATATTGGGGTTGGGGTAAGGCCCATACTTTCCATCATAGTCGGCCTTCTTCAGGATGTCCACCATCTCCAACATCTCCCCAAAGGACATATTTGAGTCCTTTAATCTCCTTCTGGATTGGGACGTTTCAGGCTCCGGCCTTTCCTCCTCCTCCTCCTCCTCGTTGCTGTAATTAGCACGATCCTGCTGTCTATCCGCCATGTGCTCTTCCTCCACTGCGCCGAACGAAAAGGGGCGGGGAATAGAATAGAAAGAACGTCAGGGGCGGGCGGAGTTATACACATGCGCAGTGTGTATAAATCGTAACGCGCGCGTCTTACGTACGATCTGTGAGCGGAGGAAGGAGCATCGGAGACGCCGATCGTGCTAACGAAGGTAGGATCTAAACTTGGGCCTATACTGCTTCGAAATTGAAGCCTATATTGTAACAAGATTAGGGGAGTTTGGCCTGACATTAGGGTTTGTCTTGTGTTGTGTCTTGCAGAGAAAATGGATGGGTTCAACGACCACAATTTCCTGCCCCTGTTCATAGACAAGTACAGGGAGCTGCCCTGTCTGTGGCAGGTGAGACACCCCCACTATAACCACAAACAAAAGAGGCAGGCAGCGCTGGAGAAACTGCTGGAGTTGGTGAAGCCGGTGGTCCCCACAGCAACCATCCCCTATTTAAAAGCTAAAATTGGTGGCCTGAGGAGCACGTATCTTAGGGAGCGCAAGAAGGTCACGGATTCCCAGAGGTCCGGAGCTGCAGCAGATGACATTTATGTCCCCAGACTGTGGTACTATGAGAGACTGCGATTTCTGTCAGACCACACTGAAGTCAGGGAATCCCTCTCCACTCTTTCTTCCACTCTTCCTTCCACCCCAGCTGAGGCTTCTGATGTCCAACCTGGGCCTTCCAGCCAGGAAGGAGTGGAGGAGCCCAGCTGGAGTCAGGTATAGCATTCTTCTACAGATTTCTGGGCAATAAATAAATGATGTTTACTAGATGTTATTATTGATCATTAATTGCTGATTCCAAAAAGTGTTTTACATATCAATAGACAGTAGTGGGCACCCAAAATTGGGACAAGAATGAAAAATGTTGGGCTCAGAAGGATAGTCTGTTATATTTGTTAACATTCAATTTGCAGCAGTCAGGAGGTGAAAATTGTGTGTGATTGATGTAAAAAAAACTAAAACTATGTCCCTTTTTCATACACAGGAAGACTTCAGCCAGGAGGAGGCTGTGGAATGTGGCAGTCAGGAGGAGGCGGGGATTAGTGTCAGCCAGGAGGAGGCGGGGATTAGTGGCAGCCAGGAGGAGGCGGGGCTAAGTGTCAGCCAAGAGAAGCCTGGGACAAGTCGCAGCCTGACTGAGTCTCAGGTTCCTCCCCTCCGCCTGCCATACAAAAGGGCCAGGAAGGCCACTCCCAGTCCTGTGCAGGATTCAGCATACAGGCTGATCCAGGAGGCTTCTGCGTCCCTGAGAGCCTTCCCCAGTCCTGAAGAGGCCTTTGCCTGCATGGCTGCCACCAAATTGCAGGGCATGCAGGAGGGCCAACGCAAGATCTCTGAGGACCTGATTTATAAAGTCCTACGTAAGGGGGAGAGTGGGGAACTGACACACAAGACGGATGTCATTGAGATCGACGATCCTCCTCCTCCTCCTCCTCCTCCTCCTGCTGCCACAACTCCACCACCACAGCCAAAGCCTGTAAGGAAGCGTGGAAGGAAGACCAAAGAGTGATTGCCCTGGGTTCAGTCTGGTCTGACAAAAGCTGCAGTCTCTCGTATGACCACAGCCTGGGGACACAGATGTCATCTGCTGCTTTCCGGATCTCTGGGGCTTCTGGACCAGACTGCCCTCCCTTAGATAAGGACTCCTCAGGTCACCAATTTTGCTTTTAAATAATTGATGTCTGCCCTGGGGGTCCAAGGTTTCGCCCACTTCTGCAGTTTCTCCAGCGTTGCCTCCCTCTTTGTTTATAGTTGTGACCCCTTAATAAAATATTTTTAGGTAAATTCTACTCTCCTGTGTGTGTTTTCATCCAAAAAGGACAGTTTGTTGGTGACGATTCAGGTACATTTCTAACATAAAATGTGAAATTAACAAGGGACAACAACACCAAACAATCTCCTACAGATTAAATAGAACAACATATCAATGGTGTTGTGGGAACTTGTCACAAAAAACACACAAACATTTTCGGGAGTACAAATCAAAATCACCAAAAAAAAATTAAAAAAGAGAAACACAAAAAAAGATTCTGCATTAAAGTCAAAAAAATAAAAAAAATATGTTGTCAGATGTGAGAAATCAAAATATATTGAGGGAATCCCGATAAATAGTAACGAAAGAAGTTTGTGAGAAGTGTGTGTGAATATGAGCATCAAAACGACTTAATTCTTGTCACATTATAAAGAAGAAGAGAGTGCGCTGTATTAAACCATTTTGAACATTGCAGCGTGACGAAAGTGCTGTATCCATTACGAACGCTAAGTTTACCAGAATGAGCTGTCCCGTGTCGGAATTTCTTCTGAGCATGCGTGGCACTTTGTGCATCGGAACAGGCCACACACGGTCGGAATTGACGCGATCGGATTTTGTTGTCGGAAAATTTTATCTCCTGCTGTCCAACTTTGTATGTCGGAAAATCCGATGGAAAATGTCCGATGGAGCCCACACACGGTCGGAATTTCCGACAACATGCTCCGATCGGACGATGTCCATCGGAAAATCCGACCGTGTGTACGGGGCATTAGAGTGTATGTATAGGGCCCAAATGATGGTGGTATTTTCAATATTGCTGCCATTGTTTAGCCAACACTTTCAGATCAGGACTAAAACAGATTTTAAAAAAAAAATAATTTCATGTGTCCAACCAGTAGGTGGAGCTCCAGGGTCCTTTTTCACTTATTTACCAGACTTATTGTAACCGCTCTGCTGAAAAAAAAGCCTGTTTACAGACCTTAATATTTGACATTGAAAAATGTAAAATATTTACTCTGCTTCGGCATTCCACCCTCGTCCATCACTAGTAATGATTTGTTAATGTCATTGAAAGTCCCCAACTGCTGAGAGTAGCAAGTGACAGTGGGGATGGCTCACATTTAATAATCTCTCCAATTGAGTCATTTAATGATTTGATACCAGTGTCCAAGGGATGTGCTGGCTTCTGATTGGCCACAGTGTGAATAATTAGAGATTATTAGATGAGCCTCCAATTGTCACCAGTGGATGATTTTAAAAATATCAGTAAGTGATTGGGGAAACAGGAGCTCTGATACAAAGTAAAGTTTTAAAATGTTTCTGAACTTTAGCCAACTACCTCATCAACCAAGTAAGCATTAGAAAAAGGCCAGCACAGTCAATCTTTAATCAAACTGATTTTCCAAGTGAGAGAACTTTGAATTTTTACTTAGATTTTATTCCATGATAACAGTTATCTTCACAATAATTTACATTTTTATATATCGCTCTTCAGCAAAGCCTCAGATGTTACAGCTAGGGATGAGCCGAACACCCCCGGTTCGGTTCGCACCAGAACCTGCGAACGGACCGAAAATTTGCACGAATGTTAGAACCCCATTGACGTCTATGGGACTCGAACGTTCGAAATCAAAAGTGCTCATTTTAAAGGCTAATTTGCATGGTATTGTCCTAAAAAGGGTTTGGGGACCCGGGTCCTGCCCCAAGGGACATGTATCAATGCAAAAAAAAACTTTTAAAAACGGCAGTTTTTTCAGGAGCAGTGATTTTAATGATGCTTAAAGTAAAACAAAAAGTGAAATATTCCTTTAAATCTCGTACCGGGGGGGTGTCTATAGTATGCCTGTAAAGTGGCGCGTGTTTCCCGTGCTTAGAACAGTCCCTGCACAAAATGTCATTTTTAAAAGAAAAAAAGTCATTTAAAACTGCTTGCGGCTTTAATGTAATGTCGGGTCCTGGCAATATGGATGAAAATCAGTGAGACAAATGGCATGGGTACCCCCCAGTCCATTACCAGGCCCTTTGGGTCTTGTATGGATATTAAGGGGAACCCCGCACCTAAATTAAAAAAGGAAACAGCAGTATACAGGCTCTGTACTCTGAACAGCAGTATACAGGCGGTGCAAACAAGACAGGGACTGTAGGTTTGTTGTTAAGTAGAATTTGTTTGTAATTTTGAACTGGTACATTTTTAACGTGTTTAGCTCCAGCCAAAAAATCTATTTTAAGCTTTTTGAAAAACATAGGGAAGGGTTATCACCCCTATGATATTTGTTTTGCTGTCTGTGCTCCTCTTCAGAAGATTTCACCTCACTTTTTGTCCCAATGACAAATGTTTTTTGAAAATTTGGGGTTTTTGGTGAAACAAGGATTGGTAATAAAGCATCAATGGAAAGGAGAAATGTTTTTCCCATATTAACTCTTACAGGAGAGAATTTCCCTTCCTAGGGGTATATTTCATCTCACTTCCTGTTGACTCCTTCCGTTTGCAAGTAGGAGTAGTTTGTAAGTTGGATGTTTGAAAGTAGGGGCCTGCCCTATATACTCAGCAGAAATTTGGGCCTTAGGTGTTGTTGTGGCCACAACACTGTAAGCCCTCTCAGGGCCCTGCTGTGAAATATTAGATCAAGAATTGTAATTACATGCCCCTGTTGAACAGGGGCTGAAAAATTGGGCCTTAGGCACTGGTGCTGGTGCCACAACACTGCAACCCCTCACAGATACTGTAATTGGAACGCAGGAACAAGCCCTGCTGCAAAGTATTGCATCAAAAATTGTAATTACACGCTCCTGTTAAACAGGGGCTAAAAAATTGGGCCTTAGGCACTGGTGCTGGTGCCACAACACTGCAACCCCTCAAAGATACTCTAGTTGGAACGCAGGAACAAGCCCTGCTGCAAAGTATTGCATCAAAAATTGTAATTACACGCCCTGTTAAACAGGGGCAGAAAAAATTGGGCCTTTGGTGGTGGTGCTGGTGCCACAACACTGTAAGTCCTCACTCGCTCTTGGTGGGCGCAAAAATGGGCCCTGCTGTGAAATATTAGATCAAGAATTGTAATTACATGCCCCTGTTGAACAGGGGCTGAAAAATTGGGCCTTAGGCACTGGTGCCACAACACTGCAACCCCTCACAGATACTCTAGTTGGAACGCAGGAACGAGCCCTGCTGCAAAGTATTGCATCAAAAATTGTAATTACACGCCCCTGTTAAACAGGGGCAGAAAAATTGGACCTTAGGCACTGGTGCTGGTGCCACAACACTGCAACCCCTCACAGATACTCTAGTTGGAACGCAGGAACGAGCCCTGCTGCAAAGTATTGCATCAAAAATTGTAATTACACGCCCCTGTTAAACAGGGGCTGAAAAATTGGGCCTTAGGCACTGGTGGCGGCGCCCAGAACCAAAAATGTTCTTACAAGCTATCAGCGTGATCATTGAGGAGGAAGAGGATAATTACTTAGGATAGTCACTCAGCATCAGCATAGGCAGTCTTGGAAGGGATCTGAGATTTTTAAAAAAAATTATTTGGTTACATCAGCATCAGGTGCTTGGTAGCTGGTGGTGATCCAAGACTGATTCATTTTTATGAAGGTCAGTCGATCGACCGAGTCGGTGGACAGACGCACCCTGTGATCGGTTACAAAGCCTCCAGCAGCACTGAATGTGCGTTCCGAAAGAACGCTGAATACAGGACAGGCCAGTAGCTCAATTGTATACTGTGCAAGCTCTGGCCAGTGATCCATCCTCAAGACCCAGTAACCCAGAGGATTTTCGGTGGGAAAGGTGTCCAAGTCAGATCTTGCCCCTAGTTATTCCTGCACCATGTAAAACAGAAGCTGGCGATGGTTGCTGGAACCGATCATACCTTGGGGCTGCGGACTAAAAAATTGTCTGAACGCATCAGTCAGATGGCCACCTTCTCCACCGCTCCTTCTTTGACTGACCGAAGCCTCAGCAACACGTTGTCCAGAAACAGGAGTTTGTAACCTCCCAGTCTCTGGGAACGCATTGCACAGACCTTTCTGCAAGGCCTCTCGAAGATGTTTCATCCTCTGCTCCCTCTGCGACTGCAAGATATGGTCCGCAACCTTACCCTTGTAACGTGGATCAAGGAGGGTTGCCAGCCAGTATTGGTCCTTCTCCTTGATACCACGAATACAAGGATCCTTACGCAGGCTTTGCAGGATCAGGGAGGCCATGCAGCGTAGGTTTGCTGAGGCATTCGGTCCGGAGTCCTCTGGGTCACTATGGACGATATGGTCTGCAGCCACCTCCTCCCAGCCACGTACAAGTTCATGTGTTTCTTGGGACTGATCCCTTAAAGACTGCTGCTGATGCTGAGTGCCAGGCTCCACCTCCATACTGACACAATCCTCCTCCTCCTCCTCGTCGTCTTCCTGTGTGATCGGCGGGCACGCAGGAACACTGTCTGGATAAAGGGGGCCTTAAGAGCTAAGGAAGTCCTCCTCTCCCTGCCTCTGTTCTGCCTCAAGTGCCCTGTCCATTATTCCATGCAGTGTGTGCTCCAACAGGTGGACAAGGGGGACAGTGTCACTGATGCATGCACTGTCACTGCTCACCATCCTCGTGGCCTCCTCAAATGGTGACAGGACAGTGCATGCATCCCTGATCATGGCCCACTGGCGTGGGGAAAAAAAACAAGCTCCCCTGACCCTGTCCTGGTGCCATAGTCGCACAGGTAGTCATTGATGGCCCTCTGCTGCGTGTGCAGCTGCTGCAGCATGGCCAACTTTGAGTTCCACCTGGTGGGCATGTCACAGATTAGGTGGTTCTTGGGCAGGTTAAACTCCTTTTGGAGGTCTGCCAGCCGAGCACTGGCATTATATGACCGGCGGCAATGCACACAGACTTTCCTGGCCTGCCTCAGGACATCCTGTAAGCCCTTGTACCTGCCCATGAACCGCTGCACCACCAAGTTAAGGACGTGAGCCAAACAGGGCACATGGGTTAGTTGTCCCTGTCGGAGGGCAGAGAGGAGGTTGGTGCCATTGTCACAAACCACCATTCCTTAAGTTGGCATGGCGTCAACCACCTCTGAACCTGCCCCTGCAGAGCTGACAGAACCTCTGCCCCAGTGTGGCTCCTGTCCCCCAAGCACACCAGCTCAAGCACCGCATGGCATCTTTTGGCCTGCATAATTGCGTAGCCCCTTGAACTGCTACGAAGCACCGCTGGTTCCGAGGACCAAGCACAGGAAGAGGCCATGGAGGAAGAAGAAGAGGAGGGGTGGAGGAGAGAGGTGTGTCACAATCATTAGTAGTGGCATTTTGGAGGCATGGTGGCGGAACAACCTCCAACACTACTGCACCTTGTCCTGCATCCTTCCCAGCTGCCAGCAGAGTCACCCAATGCACCGTGAAACTTAGGTAACGTCCCTGTACATGCCTGCTGGACCATGAGTCAGCGGTAATATGCACCTTACCGCTGACTGCCCTGTCCAGCGGGGCATGGGCATTGCCTTCCAAATGCCGGTAGAGAGCTGGAATCACCTTCCGTCAGAAAAAGTGGCGTTTGGGTACCTGCCACTGAGGAACCGCACATTCCACAAACTCACGGAAAGGGGCAGAGTCTACCAACTGAAAAGGCAGCAGTTGAAGTGCTAGCAATTTTGCCAAGCTAGCATTCAACCGCTGGGCATGTGGATGGCTGGGAGCAAACTTCTTTTGGCGGTGCAGCAGCTGGGGCAGGGAAATTTGCCTGGTACAATCTGACGTCGGTGTACCGAAAGCAGATTGCCCACAAGTACTTGGCTGTGACACATTTTAATTCTACACCTTCATTCCTCTCAGTGCAGGTCACAGAGAGGACTGAAGGTATAGTGGGGTTGGAGATCTCTGCTGATGAGGAGCAAGGAGAGGTCCTCTTTGTTCTTTGGTGTGGGTCTTTTAGATACACTTGCCAATGAACTGCATGGCAGGTCAACATATGTCTGGTCAAGCATGTGGTGCCCAAGCGGGAGATGTTTTGGCCACGCGAGATACGCTTGAGACATATGTTGCAAATTGCAGCGGTGCGATCTGATGCACTCGTCTCAAAAAAGGCCCACACCAAAGAACTTTTGGAATAATGCGCAGAGACAGCAGCGCCCATGCACATGCAGGGCTTTGGGGTGTGATGCAGTCAGAGTGCAGCCCTTAGGCTGGCCCCAGGAGGGCATCCTGCCTCATTGGTGATGTGCTTCCTCCTCCTCCTCCTCTCTCCTATCAGGCACCCACGTTGAGTCAGTGACCTCATCATCCCCTCCCTCCTCATCACTGGAGCCAACCTGGCAGTATGCTGCAGCAGGGGGAGCATGACTGCCAGATTGCTGTCCTTCTTGGGCACCCCCTCTGTCCGTGCTCACGTTACTGCCTTCATCTAGCTCAGTTTCATCATCAGAGCCTTCTAAACGCTGGGCATCCTCCTGGAGCATGTACCCAACACTGTGGTCAAACAGTTCGAGGGACTCCTCAGGAGGACATGGTGGGGCTAGGGAAGCAGTCACTGATGCCATTGAGCCGAGGGAAGAGGCCACGTTGGCAGCTGCTTTGCCAGACAAAGTACTCTGAGCATGGGTGAGAGAGGATGAGGAGGATGAGGATGGTTTGGTCATCCACTCGACCAAGTCTTCCGCATGTTGCGGCTCAACGCGGCCAGCTGCCAAAAAAAGGTCAAGTGTGTCCCACAGCCACGTGCTGATGAGGATGCACCGTCTCCACGACCAGCACTGTTGCCTCTAGACACAGAGCCTGCTTGTCCTCTTTTATTGGCTTGTGACTGTCTGCCTCTCCTTGTTGGCCTTCCAGACATACTAATGGCCTGTAGCTGCACTAAGCTGGGATATATATATATATATATATATATATATATATATATATATATATATATATATATATATATATATATATATATATATATATATTGATACTGCAGCTAGCAAAATCAACTGCCTGCCTGTAGTATGAGAACACCACCAACCTTCTACAGGTAGCTTTAGCTGAACACTGTGCAGAGCTCGCAAAAAACTAACTTGTAGCTTATTTAGCTGCCTGCGGTAGTGATAGGATCAGGAAAACACCACCAACCTTCTACAGATAGCTTTAGCTGAACACTGTGCACAGCTCGCAAAAAACTAACTTGTAGCTTACTTAGATGCCTGCGGTAGTGATAGGATCAGGAAAACACCACCAACCTTCTACAGGTAGCTTTAGCTGAACACTGTGCAGAGCTCGCACTACACTAACTTGTAGTTTTAGCTCAACACTGTTCAGAGGACGCACTACACTAACTTGTAGCTTTAGCTGAACACTGTGCAGAGATCGCACTACACTAACTTGTAGTTTTAGCTGAACACTATGAGGAGGACGCACTACACTAACTTATAGCTTTAGCTGAACACTGTGTGGAGGACGCACTACCCTAACTTGTAGCTTTAGCTGAACACTGTTCAGAGGACGCACTACACTAACTTGTAGCTTTAGCTGAACACTGTGCAGAGGTCGCACTACACTAACTTGTAGTTTTAGCTGAACACTGTTCAGAGGACGCACTACACTAACTTGTAGCTTTAGCTGAACACTGTGCAGAGATCGCACTACACTAACTTGTAGTTTTAGCTGAACACTGTGAGGAGGACGCACTACACTAACTTTAAATAGTGTAGCTGCCTGACTGTGGTACTAATAGGATCAAAAGTACACCAGCAATTTTCTTCAGGTAGCTGTAAATACTGTAACAAGACAAGCCTGCCTGTCAGTAGGAAGATAACAGGAACGGATCTAGCTAAACTGAATACAGTGTATATATATATCTATATATATACAACACCTGGGATGCAAATATATATACACAATACACTGTAAGTGCAGCTAACTCACTGACTGTCCTGCCTAATCTATCTAACTTAAATCAAATGGCACTACACTAACTTTAAATAGTGTAGCTGCCTGACTGTGGTACTAATAGGATCAAAAGTACACCAGCAATTTTCTTCAGGTAGCTGTAAATACTGTAACAAGACAAGCCTGCCTGTCAGTAGGAAGATAACAGGAACGGATCTAGCTAAACTGAATACAGTGTATATATATATCTATATATATACAACACCTGGGATGCAAATATATATACACAATACACTGTAAGTGCAGCTAACTCACTGACTGTCCTGCCTAATCTATCTAACTTAAATCAAATGACACTGTCTCTGTCTATTTCTTTCAATGCCGTAACACACACTACACAGGGCCGCCGTGCAGGCAGCCTTATATAGTGTGGGGCGTGTACTAAATCCCCTGAGCCGTAATTGGCCAAAGCCTCCTTGGCTTCGGCCAATTACGGCTCTCTGTTCAGACGGCACTGTGATTGGCCAAGCATGCGGGTCATAGTGCATGCTTGGCCAATCATCAGCCAGCAATGCACTGCGATGCCGCAGTGAATTATGGGCTGTGACGCGCCACGCGAATTTGGCGCGAATTGCCCATAGCGTTCGCAATTCGGGCGAACAGACGATGTTCGAGTCGAACATGGGTTTGACTCGAACACGAAGCTCATCCCTAGTTACAGCCAATATCAAGAAGTCTAACTGGCTCTGGGTAGTTGAAGTATTCAGTCACTCTGGAGCCCACCCAGTTGTGTGACAATAGCAAATTAATATTCGCTATTGTCTTCCTGCTTCTCCTCCCGGCCAATCAGGAAGCGGGTCCTGAGACCCGTTACCCAATTGGCCAAGAGGAGAAGTGATCCTATTGGCCACTGAGGAGGAGGAGGGATGAGGTTCAGGGGAAGCGGCCGTGAAGCACTAGTAGGAGGAGAAACCGCCCGGAGGAAGCGCTGCCCACGACTTAGATGGGGTAAGTGTGGAGCTGGTGACCGACCCGGGTGGGGGGGGGTTTAGGGTGGATTGTTTGTCTATTAAGACCCCTGATAATTCACCTAAGCCCCCCCCCACCCTCCAAAAAGTATTGTTAAAAAAAATTAAAAAATTGCAATAAATAATAAAAAAAATGTAAAGATAATTAAAAAATGTAAAAAATAATACAAAAAATGAAGGGCTCATTTACATGGGTGTGTATGCCTACTTATTTATATCCATACAAACACACACACATACATGTGCATTTGAACTTTGGAATTGCACACCCTAATGCAATAGGCTGTGAAAAACCTATGGGCATGGGCAGTGTTGAATTGTATATTTTGTTAACTTGCTGCACATTTTCACTTGAAGCTCAAGTTCTAGTTGACACTTTTCCAATTTGTAGCAAGTTTGCATGGGAAGTCTCTAGCAAGAGCAAAGTTGCAGTGGTGAGTCTACACTACAGCAAGAACTCTGCAAGTCTACAGCATGAAAATTCAGCCACAGTGACCCCCTGTGGTGGGAGGACTATTGTACAACATAATTGAACCAGAATTGCATCAGACTTGCAGAATGTTTGCAAAAAAAGTTGACCTGGAGTCATGCAATGCCGAATTGCTGCAATTGTGCAACAAAATTGTGAAGCCTGGCAAGTCTAGCAATAGCTTAGCAAGTCATTTTCAAACTTGCATCACAATTACTTGCTATTTGGGCTGCTCTCTCCTCCCTCTAATAGCATCCTGTGAGCAGAAGAAAGGAGGATAGCCACTGAAAACATCTCCTTCTGTGTATAGAGTGCTGGGGAGTGAGGGTAGAGAGTCCTTCTGTCTGTTTCCACAGAGCAAAAAAAAAAAAGTAGCCTTTTGCCAACAACCGGAGAAAAAACAAAAGTAATGTGTGTGCAATCACTGCCACCCCTTTGCATTTTAAGCTCCTGCTAACCTCTACAGTCTGCCTATGTGTTTCCTATGGAGTGACAAAGCTGCAGTAACCTGAATGACAGCATTCCAGGCATTGATAGCAGCACTGAGGAACTGAGTCGAGTCACCGCCCGCTATTGTTGTTATTGAAAGAAGGAAACAGCTTAAGTGTCCTGCAGCCAATTATTATATGGGCAATGGTATTTCAGCAGAGGAGAGCTTGCTACTTATAGACTGATAGCGTGTACTGTATTGTGGAAAGGGGGATGGGTTGTAAAGGGGGGTTGGAATGGGGGGGGGGGCTGACAGGGATATGTGTTACATAGAGATGTAGCGGGGACACATTTTTGATGTAACTTAATGTTAATGTTATATCTTATCCTCTGGCGCCATCTAGCGGCCAAAGTGCAAAAGGACTGAATCTTTATTTTCTTTTCGCTTTTCAAGTTGACCTGGAAGTTTTAGTTTGTTTATATCTGGACATTAACTTGACCTGCCCACAATGCACAGTGACTCCCACAAGTCTCTGGTAACAGAGCTGCATTGTGGGAAGCCTATAAAAGGGCTGGGAGCGGCCATCTTAGGTCTCTTGGACATGCATGGCCAGCCTGGGAGGATCTGTGTGAGGTCTCCAGCACAGTGCGGCCTACCTCCACAGAACAGCGATCCGAGCAGCGGCATTGTGACATCCCACAGAGTTGGACTGATGACAGAGCAAGACTGGGAAGGAGCCAGAGGAGCTTATCATAGTCATCTGGGAGTTCCGGAGCATCTTGAGGACAGGAGCGGAGCATTGCAGCCGGAGGAAGAACCTTGCACACAAGAGCGGAGTCTCCTGACAGCACTGTCCTGGTTGGGTGAGAGGGCTAAGGCCCACAAGTTTCTTGACGCACTTTCATACATTCGTTTACACAAGATAGAGTTGCTGGGACCCGTAGTCCCACAAACAGATTCAAGAGAAATTAGTACTGAGTCCTTGGCATCAAAGTTAGTTAAGTGCCACGGCACCAGAGCCTGACTTTCATCTTTTCAGCATACTTTGATAAGGAATCATTAACCCTTGGATTACAAAATTACCTTGTTGCTAGCAGAAGAAAAGAAGAGAAACAAGGACTGTTAAGTAACACATAAGGCCTTGGGTGGTGTGATATTTTAGGTGGGAGCTCCCTAGTGTTGTAGTGCTTTAAGTGCGCAGGAAATAGGACAGTGCTTAGAGTGAGATACACTCACTCTGACGGTATCCTATTTACTTTGTTATACCTCTCATATATTACTTCAGATATACACCTGTATTGTACCTTTGTAATATAAAGTTTAGTTGTCTGTCACACTATGTTGGTGTAGCACTAACTCACGGTGGAGCTGCTGGTTTAAAGCGGGCTGTTACCGTCACCTTTGTTACCTCGATTTCACCGGAACCTGGTCTAGGGTCCCGTTGAGTTTAATACCAGACAGTGTAGACACCAGACACTTGAGTATCTTTTCCAATGCTTTAATAAAGAGTAACTGAAGGAAGTAGCAGGAAAGAGGTAGAAGAAGAGTTGCAGGGAAGTTCAAATACCTTTTCTTGATGTAGTATTATGAATTGGAATCTTGTAGATGAAAATACTCTCCTTTTAGAGTTGAATCTTTGCCCGCCTGGATAGGCTTCTCTCACTAACCTAGCAGCCGGTACGCAGCACGAACAAAAGTCTCTGCCACAGACTTGAATGGAATAGAAACCCGTACGATCCTCTGCCACAGGATGTAATGGTTTACAATGAACAGCAAACACAGCACTAGAACCTTTAAGCCGACCCGGCAGTACTATGTGGTAGGTTAACTTTAGGATGTGTCCTCCAACTGAGTCACCAGGCCCCTCTCCAGACCAGCACTCTGCATGATCCTTCCATGATGGGTCCTCCCCTGGGATCAAAATTGTCTGTCTTTTTTTGTTTATAGCGCAAAAAATGAAAACCACAGAGGTGATCAAATACCACTAAAAGAAAGCTTTATTTGTGGGAAAAAAGGGACATCAATTAAATTTGGATACATCGTCTTACTACTGCCCAATTGTCAATTAAAGTAACACAATGCCGTATTGGATTATGGTGTGAGGTTGTTTTTCTGGAGTTGGGCTTGGCCCCTTAGTTCCAGTGAAGTGAACTCTTAAGGCGTCAGCATACCAAGACATTTTGGACAATTTCATACTCCCAACTTTGTGGGAACAGTTTGGGGATGTCCCCTTCCTGTTCCAACATGACTGCGCACCAGTGCACAAAGCAAGGTCCATGAAGACATGGATGAGTGAGTTTAGGGTGGAGAAACATGACTGGCCTGTCCTGACCTCAACCCGATAGAACTCATTTGGGGTGAATTAGAGCTGAGACTGCAAGCCAGGCCTTCTCATCCAACATCAGTGCCTGACCTCACAAATGCGCTTCTGCAAGAATGGTCAAACATTCCCATAGACACACTCCTAAACCTTGTGGACAGCCTTCCCAGAAGAGATGAAGCTATTTATAGCTGCAAAGGATGGGTCAAAATCGAACCCTATGGACTAAGACTGGGATGTCATTAAAAGTCATATGGGTGTGAAGGCAGACGTACCAATACTTTTGGTAATATAGTATAATTAACGTGAATGTTGATATATGACTTCATTTGATGAGCAACATCTAATCCCACCTGGTGCATTTTATAAATGAATGCTCTAATATTGATAGGCTATCACTATATGTCCTGACATATTAAATCAGCCTTGACTTCTCTTATCCGGATCTATTCTCTGAACTTATAATGGAGAGCTCGCTGTTGGGAGGGAGAGGGAGGGAGGGAGGGGGAGAGAGAGAGAGAGAGAGAGAGAGAGAGAGGGAGGGAGGGGGAGGGAGAGACCATCCCCTTGTGGGACACGATCTTTGCTCGCCTGGATAGGCCTCTCACTAGCCTAGCAGCCAGTACGAAGCACGAACAAAAGTCTCTGCCACAGACTTGTTTGAAATAAACCCGTACGATCCTCTGCCACATGATGTATTCATTTTTGCAGTGAATGTCAGACACAGTACTTGGACCTCTAAGCCAACCCGGCAGTACTATGGCTGTAGAACTACTTTAGGATACGTCCTCCAACCGGGTCACCAGGCCCCTCTCCAGACCAGCACTCTGCATGATCCTTCCATGACGGGTCCTCCCCTGGGATCTTCTCGGTTGTCCAGCTTCTTCACTCTGGATAGACAGCTCAGGACCATTCCTCGGCTGCTGTGGTAGGCCCCAGACATGCTTCTGGGCCCACCTACCTGCCGCAGCGGCACGGGCCTCCGGAACGGAGGACCATGAGGTAGCACTCTAACGCATACCTGTTGGCCAGGAGGGCTAGCAGGTGGCTGTAAAACGAACCCCAAAACATGGTGTCTGTCCCATAAATACCCTCTTCCAGAATGCAACTCGGAGGACCACCTCCACCGAGTTGTCTCCAGGACAGAGGAGCATCCATACGCTTTGACACGTTGCCCTTCCAACACCAGCCAATGGTAACAGTGACACCCACCGGCTCAGTGTGGAACTACACGCAACATCAGCCAAGCTGGAACAGAGGCAAATCTAACATCCCTAGCGAGCAATTCACTAAATTTACCTATCAGATGGTAGATCATAAATCTACCAGCGCTACATATATATATGGAAGTATTTTGGTTAAACCTTTACATTTTTAGTCTGCCAGGTAACATCTGAGTCCGGACTGTTTATTTATGTATGACAAGGTTGTCATTTTTTAACTTTGGTGATGGGTGGTGGTAATCATTTAGTGAGTTTTTGTATACTGTCTAACGTTCTGTAATAATATCTATAGTTGGGAAGATACTGGAGAGTTTAATAAGATGAGTAGACGAGTTCTTGCTGATAAAAATATTTTAAGCAACAGACAGCATTGATTCATGAAAGAGAGAAATTGTGAAACAAACTTGATTTCTTTTTATGAGGAGGTAAGTAAAACCTTGGACAGAGGGGTGGCTGTGGACGTGAAATACTTGGATTTTGCAAAAGCGTTCGATAGAGTTCCCTACACACGGATCATGTGTAAGGTAAAGTCTACAGGCTTGAAAAGATCAGTTTGTAAATGAATAGTAAACTGGCTAAAAACAAAATTCAGAGAGTAGTGGGTAAAAGAGAAGTACAGTATGGGTTTGGGCTTTTTTTTACCATTCATACTTACCTAGGTGGATGCTGTATCTGTCCCCCGGTGCCTCTACACTGAGGACCAAGCGATCGAACATCACCGATGGCTCAGTTCTCACAGATCCCCGAACAGAGAGCTGCTGACTGCCAATCAGCATCTCTCCGCTCTGCTCCTCAACGCTCACTGGAGCGCTGAGCTGTGGGGGGGCAAGGAGCGGCTCGCTGAGAGGCTGACACAGGTCTCAGTCCAGGCACCTGGCAGATCCAGACTCCCAGAGTCGGGATGACGCGGTGCCTGGACTGATATCAGTGATGTCAGCAGAGAGAGGACTTCAGGAATTGCACTCCTATCACCCAGAGCAGAAGCCCAGCCAAATGAGCTTAGGCTGGACTTTTCCTTTTAATGATTCTTACTCTGGATGGTCTAAGGTTATCAGTGGTGTACCCCAAGGTTCAGTGCTGGGCCCATTCCTTTTAAATATATTTATAAATAATATAGGGTCTGGGATTAAAAGTACGATTTCAGTGTTTTCAGATGACACCTAGCTATGCAGTGGAATAACGTCCTTACAGGATGTCTCCAACTTACAAGCCAACCTCAATGTATTGTCTAATTGGGTGACTATGTGGGAAATGAGGTTTAATGTTGATAAATGTAAAGGTATGCACTTGAGGGGCTAAGAATATGCATGCATCATACATACTAGGGGGAGTACAACTGGGGGAATTCATAGTGGAGAAGGATCTGGGGGTTTTGGTGGATCAGCAGGTTAATAATAGCATGCAATGCCAAGCTCCGGTTTCCAAAGCAAGCAAAGTCCTTTCTTGTATTAAGAGAGGTATGGACTCCAGAGAGAGATATATAATTTTGCCCCTGTACAAATCATTAGTAAGACCTCATCTGGAATATGCAGTTCAGTTTTGGGCACCAGTTCTCAAAAAGGATATGGGGGAGCTGGAGAAAGTGCAGAGAAGGGCAACCAAACTGATAAGAGGCATGGAGGAGCTCAGTTATAAGGAAAGATTAGAGGAACTGAATTTATTCACTCTTGAGAAGAGGAGATTAAGGGGGGATATGGTCAACATGTACAAATACAAAGGGGTCCATATAGTGAACTTGGTGTTGAGTTATTCACCTTTAGGTCATCACAGAGGGGGCACTCTTTACATCTAGAGGAAAAAAGATTTAATCTCCAAATACAGAAAGGTTTCTTCACAGTAAGAGCTGTGAAATCGTGGAATAGACTCCTTCCTGAGGTGGTTCTGGCCAGCTCAGTAGATTGCTTTAAGAAAGGTCTGGATTTTTGTACATAATATAACTGGGTACTAACATTTATAGGTAAAGTTGATTTAGGGAATATCTGATTGCCTCTCAGGGGATCAGGAAGGCATTTTTTCCCCTGCTGTAGCAAATTGGATGATGCTTTGCTGGGGTTTTTCGCCTTCCTCTGGATCAACTGTGGGTATAGGATTGTGTATCGGATTGTATGATTTTTTTTTTTTTTTTTTCATCGGTTGAACTAGATGGACTTGTATCTTTTTCAACCTGATTAACTATGTAACTATGTAATAAAGTATTTTTGAAGTCAAACCAATAGTATTACCTATAGTGACTACCTTTTTTGGGAGCCTTCCCAGTGTTTCTTTTTATATTTTTGTATCTGGGTACGGTACTCAACACCATACTGGTAGTATAGTGGACTACGCAACTTATTGGTTCTCTTTAGTAGGGAAGTCTTGCGCAAATTCCCTATTCCTTTGTATTATTTTCTATTGATATGATAGTTTGCAATAACCTTTGTATATACAAAAGAACATGGAAAAGAATTTCCTTAATTCAAACAAATTTTCATGCTATATAGACTTTACAATTTCAGTATACCACAGTGTGGAGATTTGGGAGATACAGTATAAGCTTTCTTTCTTTTTTTTTTTGTAGAAAACTCATGGAGCCCAGCAAAGGAAGAGATACAGACACCCAACGTATTCCATGACACCCCGATCACCTGCAGTGTCATATCCAGGGGCGTTGCTAGGGGGTGGCTTTTGGGGCTATAGCCCCGAATCTGAGGCCAATAGCCCAGAGTCTCTGCAGGGGTCCCAAGGGGAGGGGAGGCTCTCTGGGGACCCTTATGTAAGAGAGAGGCTCTCTGGGGACCCTGATTTTAAGGCCTAGGCTCTCTAGGGACCCAGATTTAAGGGGGAGGCTCTCTGGGGACCCTGATGTAAGGGGGCCTCTCTGGGAACCCTGATGTAAGTGGGGGGGCCCTCTGGGTACCCTGATGTAAGGGGGAGGCTCTCTGAGGACTCTGATGTAAGGAGGAGGCTCTCTGGGGACCCTGATGTAAGTGGGGGGCTCTCTGGGGAATATATATATATACACACACATATATTACTGTATATACATGCGTATGACTTTCTTTACTACGCTGCTATGGGCTCTAGCCCCAGATCTTTTGTAGACCTAGCAACGCCCCTGGTCATATCACCAATTATTTCCCCAACACGGTCACAGTGACCTAGCTGAGAAGAAGCTGGGATCAGGAGTTATATGAGGAAACTGATAACATAGTTACCAGTACAATAACCCCCAGGAGAGAGGCTGATAACACATACAGCTGTACAGCCAGTCTGACCATTGTCCCCACACTGAGTATTCACCAGGGGGCAGAATACATCTGTAGGGTGGATCACCCCTCTCTGGAGAGACCCATTGTGAAAAAAACTGGAAAACTTGTTGTAAAGTGAGTGTTTTTATCATGTCCACAAATAATGCTTTACAGTCATTGCCTGCCCTCAGGGAGCTTACAATCTAAGGTCCCATCTCACATGCTAGGGCCAATTTAAACAGGAGCTAAATGACCTGCCAGGTCAGCGTGTCTTTGGAGTACCCAGAAGAAACCCAAGCAAGCACAGGGAGAAGATGCAAACTCCATGTAGATAGTGTCCTGGTTGGGATTCAATACGAATGACCCCAGTGCTGCAGGACAAAAGTGCTAACTAATAAGTCATTGTCTTTTTATTGTACTTGCAGCATTTGTAAGAGGACAAATTAGGATAAATGTGCATGTACAGCAGAGATGTACTGAATATGCTTTTTTGTGCTTTTACCCAAACATTCATTTACTAGTAGAGGAAGAAGCCCATAACTGAATATAAAGAGTACGCTTATTGTTTGATTCACATTATCATATCCTCAGACTCCCTCGGTAGATTCTTTAACAGAAACCCCCCCGCACCTCTGGCAGTTGTATAAGTCAAGAAAGTATTACACATAAACCTCCTCTTATGTACCAGTCCATGACCTGATGATGTGCCATCAACAGAAGGAGTGCCAGATCAAATTAATAAAGGGTTCAAAACAGCTTTAATGATTCACAGGATGGCCAACACGTGTTAGGGGCAAAATGCACTCCTTCTTCATCAGGGCTGCAAGACAAATTCAAATACAAAGATGTAGAATTATGTTAAAATATGAACATTGTGAATTAGAAAATTATGGGATCAATATCCACTTATAAGTAGTGACATAATGGTCTAATCCCCTGGTGCCCAACATGCATCTTGCCAGCCCTCTGCGTGCGGCCCATGAGCTACTGGGCATCAGTTAGGCAGCAGAGTGGAAGCTGAATGCCGTGTGCTGAAAAGCTGTCTGCATTCCAGCACCCGGCAGTGAAAAAGTCTATACTGTGTGGTTGAGTTATCGCTGTCCCAAAGTACAAGTCTGGGGGGAGAGAGAGAGCAGAGCGTGTGATAAGGTACTGGCCACCAATAGGAGAGTTAACTCACTGCTATTGACCACCAATGCAGAGTGTGGAGGGTTAGCTCACTGCCACTGACCACCAATGCAGGGGGTTGGGGTTAACTCACTGCCAATGAACACCAATGTGGGGTAATTAGCTCACTGCCACTGACCACCAATGTGAGGGTTAACTCACTGTCATTGGCCACTGTGATGGACCACCTGGCACCCAGCCTGGGTGCCCCGCCAAGATACAGCTTCCTCCAGTCTGGAACCAGGAATCAGGTATTATAGCTGAATATTGCACCCGAGGACTAGACGACACTAGCTTAGGGGCAAACTGGAACTGACTTTATTGTAAATTCACACAGAATATATACCACACAAGATCAAGTAGGAGCTTGATCACATTATTCTAAACAATGTATGCTGTAAACATTAATATCATTAGCACATCTAAGGAACAGCTAACGGTAATTAAGAGTAAGCTAAGCCACCCAGACAGTTTGGCACCAGTATTCAAGAAGACCCAGTACTGTCCAAATCTCATTAATCAGCTTTCTTTTCACATCCATCTTCTCACTGAGTTTAAAGTAGGCAGAGACCATCATGGCTTCCTTGATTGTTAAATGTGGTAATGTTACCTTGCATTATATAGCAGGACATCTTCCTGAATGCATGCAGCTCCCTCAAATGCCAGGGACCATAGTCAGTAGGCCAAGAGGCTACCCTGCAGTCTCCTCCTAAAGACCCAGTCCTGGTTGAGTCTGTCACAGTCACAAATTTGAGGAAATTAACTCACTGCCAGTGACCACCAACTATTACCCAAGCTAGGAAATTTTTTATGGTATCCCTATTGTACGCAGATAATTGTGTATGCTCGTTTGCTAGTAAGGTTAGGTAGTGTGTGCATATGTTGTATACATATATCTGTAATAATTTGTATGTTTTTTTTAAGGTAGGCTCAGACAAAGCCCTCTGTTCATATTCTGCACGCAGAAAAACATCTATATTGGAGGAGCCTGGCTTTTTATAATTGATTGTGCAATGTGTGTACATGTCTGTGAGTCTCTCTCTCTAGTGGAAGAATAAGTAAAGCATATTTGGTACAAGGGTACAAGAACTATAACATACAGTGAGTGTGTTCAGATTTAACCATACCCTTTTTAAACCCCTCCCAATGTTAAAACAATTTGGCTATTTGGTACGCCAGGTCTTTTACAATTCCAGCAATGCCCCTGAATGGAGATAAGAAGGTATAGACAGAAATGAACCCATACCATACAACACATTCCCAGAACACAAGGACCCAACATATAATGTCACTAGTAATGCCCACACTTCTATTGATTATTTTACTGATCCACAATTCAAGGTATCTGTAAAATGGAAACACAATTCGATGGATGTACCAGAGACCAGAACCGTGATTATATGTAAGATCATAATCAAGAACATACTGTACATTAATCATTGGCAAGAGTATATTGGTGAACTAGAACTAGACGTTTTATCATGAATATAGCAAGGTATAGATTAGGGGTGTGGAATTCATTCGCTGCATCGATGCATCGCGATTCGGGTGTCCCCGATGCGGCATCGATGCATGCGACCCGAAAAATCGATGTCGGGTGATGTCATCCCGACTTTCCCCGCCCCTCCCGGAAGAGTGCTCCTAGCGTTTTTGTCAAAATAGCTTTTTGTAATAAATGCAGAGTTATAATCCATTAAGTGGCCACCGCTGTATGTGTTTTTTAAAAATATATGCAGCGTCAAACCTCATTTCTTAGTGTGTGTATAACTGTATATGCCGCTCATGTGACTGCCAGGTCCGGCCCGCCTCTCTCTTCTCACGTCTCTCCTGACGTCAACCCTGCCCGCCTCTCTTCTGATCTGATAGCTACAGTCAGTGGGCGGGGCTGAGAACTCCCACTGATGTCAGGAGAGATGTGAGACTGAGAGGAGAGAGGCGGGCCAGACTGAGCAGTCACATGAGCGGTATATACAGTTATAACAAACTAAGAAAAGAGGTATGTAGAGTATGTAGTATGTAGAGTATGTATGTAGAGTACAAATGTGTTTGTACTCTACTTACACTGGCTCCTACACTGCTCTGTGCTGACATTTCCCAGCTATACTCCCCCAAACGAGGGAGCCCAGAGAAATGTCAGCACAGAGACAGTACAGGGAACCTCACAGGGCTGTTTGTCAGTTGTGGATTCTAATCCCTCCAGAACTCCAAGCAGCCGTGAGTGTGAATTCCTGTACCCTGTAGTGCACCAGATTAGTGCACCTTTTAAAGCGGAGTTCCACCTGTTTTTTAGTTTATTAAAAGTCAGCAGCTACAAAAAGTGTAGCTGCTGACTAGGGATGAGCCGAACACCCCCCTGTTCGGTTCGCAACAGAACATGCGAACAGGAAAAATGTTCGTTCGAACACGCGAACACCGTTAAAGTCTATGGGACACGAACATGAATAATCAAAAGTGCTAATTTTAAAGGCTAATATGCAAGTTATTGTCATAAAAAGTGTTTGGGGACCTGGGTCCTGCCCCAGGGGACATGGATCAATGCAAAAAAAAGTTTTAAAAACGGCCGTTTTTTCAGGAGCAGTGATTTTAATAATGCTTAAACTCAAACAATAAAAGTGTAATATCCCTTTAAATTTCGTACCTGGGGGGTGTCTATAGTATGCCTGTAAAGGGGCGCATGTTTCCTGTGTTTAGAACAGTCTGACAGCAAAATGACATTTTGAAGGAAAAAACTCATTTAAAACTACCCGCGGCTATTGCATTGCCGACAATACACATAGAAGTTCATTGATAAAAACGGCATGGGAATTCCCCAAAGGGGAACCCCGAACCAAAATTAAAAAAAAAGACGTGGGAGTCCCCCTAAATTCCATACCAGGCCCTTCAGGTCTGGTATGGATATTAAGGGGAACCCCGGCCAAAATTTAAAAAAAAAAAATGATGTGGGGTTCCCCCTAAATTCCATACCAGACCCTTCAGGTCTGGTATGGATTTTAAGGGGAACCCCGCGCCAAAAAAAAAAAAAACGGCGTGGGGTCCCCCCAAAAATCCATACCAGACCCTTATCCGAGCACGCAACCTGGCAGGCCGCAGGAAAAGAGGGGGGGACGAGAGTGCGGCCCCCCCCCTCCTGAACCGTACCAGGCCACATGCCCTCAACATTGAGAGGGTGCTTTGGGGTAGCCCCCCAAAACACCTTGTCCCCATGTTGATGAGGACAAGGGCCTCATCCCCACAACCCTGGCCGGTGGTTGTGGGGGTCTGCGGGCGGGGGGCTTATTGGAATCTGGAAGCCCCCTTTAACAAGGGAACCCCCAGATTCCGACCCCCCCCCCCCGTGTGAAATGGTAAGGGGGTACTTACCCCTACCATTTCACTAAAAAACTGTCAAAAATGTTAAAAATGACAAGAGACAGTTTTTGACAATTCCTTTATTTAAACACTTCTTCTTTCTTCTATCTTCCTTCATCTTCTGGTTCTTCTGGCTCTTCTGGTTCTACCTCCAGCGTTCTCGTCCAGCATCTCCTCCGCGGCGTCTTCTATCTTCTTCTCCTCGGGCCGCTCCGCACCCATGGCATGGGGGGGAGGCTCCCGCTCTTCTCTTCATCTTCTTCATCTTCTCTTCTTCTTTTCTTCTCTTCTTCATTTTCTTCTCCGGGCCGCTCCGCATCCATGCTGGCATGGAGGGAGGCTCCCGCTGTGTGACGACGCCCCTCGTCTGACAGTTCTTAAATAACGGGGGGCGGGGCCACCCGGTGACCCCGCCCCCTCTGACGCATGGGACATGACGGGACTTCCCTGTGGCATTCCCCGTGACGTCACAGGGAAGTCCCGTCAAGTCACCGTGCGTCAGAGAGGGGCGGGGTCACCGGGTGGCCCCGCCCCCCGTTATTTAAGAACTGTCAGACGAGGAGCGCCGTCACACAGCGGGAGCCTCCCTCCATGCCAGCATGGGTGCGGAGCGGCCCGGAGAAGAAAATGAAGAAGAGAAGAAGATGAAGAAGAAGAGCGGGAGCCTCCCCCCATGCCATGGGTGCGGAGCGGCCCGAGGAGAAGAAGATAGAAGACGCCGCGGAGGAGATGCTGGACGAGAACGCCAGAGGAAGAACCAGAAGATGAAGGAAGATAGAAGAAAGAAGAAGTATTTAAATAAAGGAATTGTCAAAAACTGTCTCTTGTCATTTTTAACATTTTTGACAGTTTTTTAGTGAAATGGTAGGGGTACCCCTTACCATTTCACACAGGGGGGGGCCGGGATCTGGGGGTCCCCTTGTTAAAGGGGGCTTCCAGATTCCGATAAGCCCCCCGCCCGCAGACCCCCACAACCACCGGCCAGGGTTGTGGGGATGAGGCCCTTGTCCTCATCAACATGGGGACAAGGTGTTTTGGGGGGCTACCCCAAAGCACCCTCCCAATGTTGAGGGCATGTGGCCTGGTACGGTTTAGGGGGGGGGCCGCACTCTTGTCCCCCCCTCTTTTCCTGCGGCCTGCCAGGTTGCGTGCTCGGATAAGGGTCTGGTATGGATTTTTGGGGGGACCCCACGCCGTTTTTTTTTTTTTTAATTTTGGCCGGGGTTCCCCTTAATATCCATACCAGACCTGAAGGGCCTGGTATGGAATTTAGGGGGACTCCCGCGTCATTTTTTTTTTTTTAATTTTGGTTCGGGGTTCCCCTTTGGGGAATTCCCATGCCGTTTTTATCAATGAACTTCTATGTGTATTGTCGGCAATGCATTAATAGCCGCGGGTAGTTTTAAATGAGTTTTTTCCTTCAAAATGTCATTTTGCTGTCAGACTGTTCTAAACACAGGAAACATGCGCCCCTTTACAGGCATACTATAGACACCCCCCAGGTACGAAATTTAAAGGGATATTACACTTTTATTGTTTGACTTTAAGCATTATTAAAATCACTGCTCCTGAAAAAACGGCCGTTTTTAAAACTTTTTTTTGCATTGATCTATGTCCCCTGGGACAGGACCCAGGTCCCCAAACACTTTTTATGACAATAACTTGCATATTAGCCTTTAAAATTAGCACTTTTGATTTCTCCCATAGACTTTTAAAGGGTGTTCCGCGGCATTAGAATTTGCCGCGAACACCCCAAATTGTTCGCTGTTCGGCGAACTTGCGAACAGCCAATGTTCGAGTCGAACGTGAGTTCGACTCGAACTCGAAGCTCATCCCTACTGCTGACTTTTAATAAACAGACACTCACCTGTCCCACGGTCCATCGATGCGGCCGCACGGAGCCTCGCTCCTCTCCCCCTCCTCTCCTCAACACCATCATATCTACTGTGGGCAGTGACACCTGGCCGTGACAGCTTACGGCTTCACGGCCTGGCGTGAGCTGCACTGCGCTCTGCCATTGGCCAGCCAATCTTCTGGGACCTGTGTTGTGTCCCAGAAGATCGCTGGCAGGGAGGGGACGCCTAGGGTGAGAGGAAGAGTCACCTAGGTGGCCGGGACAGGAAGTCCCACTAAAAAGAGGACACACCCCCCCCCAAAAAAATTACATACCAAATGTGACATGTCAGGGGGCGAGGAGTGCCTAAAGCGGAAGTTTCACTTTTGGGTGGAACTCCGCTTTAAAGGAGTGAGGTTATTTTTACTTCAAAGAGAGTTCCAGTAAATTTTTTGTTTATTAAAAGTCAGCAGCTACAAAAAAAGTGTATCGCTTGACTTTTAATAAAAAAGACACTCACCTGTCCCACAATCCAGTGACGTGGCCACCTAAACCGTTCATTCTCTCCTCCGCCTGTCCACGGTGCTGGCAATACTACTGTGGGCATCCGGCTGTGACAGCTTGCAGCTTCACAGCCGGGTGCGCATGTCTTACTGCGCTTTCCTGCACAGCCGGGCAATCTTCTGGTACCTGTGATGTGTCCCAGAAGATTGCAGGTAGGAAGGGCCGCCTAGGCGGCCCAAGCGGAAGTGGGAGTGCGTCAGTAATCGTGATGCATCGCGGAATCGAATCGAATCGTTGACCAGATAATAGAATCTAATTGTGAGACCAGTGAAGATGCGCACCCCTAGTATAGATGCATTCCATTATTATTATACAGGATTTATACAGTGCCAATAATTTATATGGTGCTTTACAACATGAGGGTATACAGTAAATGACAATACAATTCAATACAGGAGGAATCAGAGGGCCTTGCTCATTAGAGCTTACAATCTAAGAGACCACTCAACATGCTCTAATGAGCAGGGCCCTCTGATTCCTCTTGTACCAAATTGTATTGTAACTGCACTGTCTACCCTCATGTTGTAAAGCGCTGCGCAAACTGTTGGCGCTATTTAAATCCTGTATAATAATAATAAATCAATGGAAGGATCCCTGGTGCCGTACATCCACGGTGTCCTGTGATGGTTATGGGAGAGACAACCTCAGCCTGGGCTCCAGCCAGGCCACGCCCCTTATAATAATAATAATAAATCAATGCCTTGCTCATTTTTCTTCGTACAACGTTCTTGACCCCCGCACCGTGTTGACTGAGGCTGCCTCCTGTTATGTTTGTGGAAATGGGAATTTAAATTCTATCAGGAAACTTTTAAAGTAAAATTATTCTTTGTATCTAAGATAATAGAATGGTTGTGGAGCTTAGCTTTCCAACTACAGCTGGATATTTATTTTGACCATTCTCGCCTGTATGACCGCCCCCCCTCCAACCTGCAGTTCCATAGTGCACTTCTCAAGTCCTTATCTGACTCATTTTTATTACCCTATGTTAATACAGTTCCTTAACCACGTCAGCCCTGTTAGGTTTAATCCCCCCCCCCTATTATGACCAGGTCATTTTAAACTGCATTCGTTTAACTGACACTTGCGCGGTCGTGCAGCGTGGCACCCAAATAAAATTGATGTCTTTTTTTATCCACAAATAGAGCTTTCTTTTGGCGGTATTTGATCACCTCTGTGGCTTTTATTTATTGTGCTATAAACAAAAAAACGCTGACAATTAAAAAAAAAAAAAAAAAAAAAATATATATATATATATATATATATATATATATATATATATATATATATATATATATATATATATATATATATATATATATATTATTACCTTATGCCATAAAACATATCCAATGTAAAAAATCTAATTTATTCATCAGTTTAGGCCAATATGCATTCTGCTACATATTTTTTGTAAAAAAAAATCCCAATAAGTGTATATTGGTTGGTTTGCGCAAAAGTTATAGCGTCTACAAACTATGGGATATTTTTATGTAATTTTTATTTATTCTATTTTTTTTTACTAGTAATGGCGGTGATCAGCAATTTTTAGCGGGACTGCGACATTGCAGCAGACAAATCGGACACTCAACTGACACTTTTGACACTTTTTGGGGACCAGTGACACTAATACAAATCAAAGGGTTAAGTGTGTTCCTAGGGGGTGCTTTCTAACTGTGGGGGGAATGCTGTGACTGGAGGAACACAGAGATCTGTGTTTCTGCTTAGCTTCCTCCCTCACTGAATGGCTGTCTGCCTTGTTTACATAGGCAGACCACCGTTCTGTCTCTCCTGTGAATGATCACAGAGTGCCGGCCGAGCCGCTGATTGGCTCCCCCTCTGTTCAATCACAGCGGGAGCCCCAAACCCACTGTGCGAAATCACGTACCTGTATATTTGCGTGGGGTGGTCCTTAAGTGGTTGATTTAATAAATTATTAACTGAATTGCAAAATTATCTTGCTATTTATAAAAGTGCATCAATACTGCTTGGGTGGAGAAGAAGGGGGTAAAAAGCTTGTCTTGAAGAATTAAAATGACACTAGGTTATAACCTTACTCTTCAAAAATAAACCCCACGCATCCACTACTTAATGGCCGCTGCCTTCATATGTGACCAAACCAGGGACG
The DNA here is from genome assembly GCF_042186555.1 of Aquarana catesbeiana. Taxonomy (NCBI): domain Eukaryota; kingdom Metazoa; phylum Chordata; class Amphibia; order Anura; family Ranidae; genus Aquarana; species Aquarana catesbeiana. The sequence goes on from NC_133329.1 coordinate 68,097,336, forward strand.
TGCAGTCAGGGGAGGCAAGTGAGGCAGAGCCTCGCCTGCCGTGAACATAAAAAAAAAAGTAAAACAGAAAATTGACTTTGAGGGTCGTATGACCTATGGTTTCCGGAGATACAGGGCTCCTTGTGCAGCCTGTCAGAAGCTACATACAGAGCGTCCAGTTTAAATACAAGCTACACACTCTGTTTGCAGCAGACTGAGAGGATGAGCTCACAGTGCCTCTCCACATTTCTTGTCAGAGGCACTAAGCTCAATGGGCAGCTTGGCGTCTTGGACCAACGGTAAAGTACCATTGGAACAAGCTGTCCAATAAAAATGCTACAGTGGAGGCTGTCCTATCACTGCAGTGTCATAGAAGGGGCATGTGTCTAAAAGACAAATACTCCCTTCCAGCCCTCTTAACTAGAAGGAAAAATCATGGGTTTATGTGTATAAGATTTACCCGCAATCCCATATTTTTCTCACACAGTTAAGAGGGAGAATGAGAATCTGCTGCTGCTGAAAAGGTACATGCTTAATCATATTATTACGCTATATGTTATAAGATAATAATTTATTATTTACAGTATCTATTTACTGTGAAATTACTGGTTGGAAGTTATAACTTAAAACTTCAGTAATTTGTCCGTTAAGCCGCCTGCTTGAGTACAGTTTTTGAAAATATAGTAAATTACCTTAAAAGCAATATATAATAATTTGTATATTAATTACTTAGGACAATTAACCCCTTACCACCCAGGCCAATTCTGACACTTCTCTCCTACATGTAAAAATCATCATTTTTTTGCTAGAAAATTACTCAGAACCCCCAAATATTATATATATTGTTTTAGCAGACACCCTAAGGAATAAAATGGTGGTTGTTGCAACTTTTTATGTCACACAGTATGTGCACAGCAATTTTTCAAATGCATTTTTTTGTGGGAAAGAAACTGTTTCATGAATAAAACAAATTTAAAAAACACGCTAAAGTTAGCCCGATTGTTTTGTATACTATGAAAGATGATGTTACGCCGAGTAAATAGATACCAAACATGTCATGCTTTAAAGTTGCGCACTCTTGTGGCATGGTGCCAAACTTTAGTACTTATAACTTTCCATAGGTGACCCTTTAAACATTTATACAGGTTGCATGTTTAGAGTTACAGAGGAGATCTAGTGCTAGATCTATTGCTCTCGCTCTAGCGATCGCGACGTATGTAACCTGTGTGTATCTGGCTCTGATACTAGCCAGTGCCTCACCAGTCACTGACCTCACCTCATGTCTCTGGATTAAACACTCCATCTGGATGCAGCAGCACTCTGTGCTATGGCTGTATACACACTGGATGATTAGCTGCCACCAGTTTGTACGTATGTGGCCAGAACTGACATCCCTGGACACAAACTATACCCACGGCTGGTCAGTGATGAGAGTGACTTTTGATGGACCAGATGGATGTGCCTGTGGCTGGATCAGTAATGGACATAGAGCTCCACTTCGACTCAGACACCAGCAAGGTGGAGGAGGGGTACTGGTATGAGCTGGTGTTATTAAAGTTGACCCTTTTTGGGTTGAAGATGGACTAAAAATCAACTCCCAAACCTACTGCCAGTTTTTAAAAGATAATTTCTTCATATCACTTGTGTGATATTTTGTATGTATAAACCTTTGAGTGATCCTTTAACTGTTACTATAACTTTGTTCTTTTTCTATTTAGTGGTCTCAATTTAATAAATCTCTTGCACATCCCCTGAGGAAGCTAAAGTAGCGAAACATGTCGGGCTAATGTGCAATATCTCTTGCTGCGATTTATCACCCACTTGTATAAAGCAATGACCACCAATTGTATGTAATAGTTTACTGCTAATTCAAAAGTTTGCATTTTTGTTTTTCTCTTTTAAACCTACATGTTAATAAAAGCTATATTTTAACTTACAACAAGTCAAGTGTATAAATCTATGCTAGACACCGCAAAAATCCCCCATCCCCTATTTCCCTGTTTCTTTGATTTAATGCTCTTTGGGATGAGGTGTCTTTAGAAGGGGTGTTCTCATCATTCGGACCAAACCATTATAAAATTCATGTCTATCATGTTTTTAATGTGTACTCTCTTATGACTTATGTTTTTTGGATAATTGTATGTTTTTTCAATTATATACCATACTGTGAATAATAAATATATATCTTTTATTACACATTTGGTTCATCATTTAAAATCCTGAGGGGTTATATCGTGCCTTGCGCACAAGGCTCTTTTTTTCTGCTGCCACTGAATGTATGCAATGACAAGGGGTGCTGGGGTGTGCTGGAGGGTCTATTGTTGCTGGCAGGGATCTACTATTGAGAGAGGAGTCTATTGATGCTGGCTGCTGGGAGAACTATTGTTGCTGGGGTGGGTCTATTGTTGCCAGGGGATCTATTGTTGCTGATGGGATCCATTGTTGCTAAGGGGGGTCTATTGTTTGTGGGGGTCTATCGCTGCTGGCTGCAGGGATTCTACTATTTTACTGCTTTCCTTCTTATCATTAACAAATTCCATACAAATTACGTAGCACCAAAAAATAATACTTTGTTCTTTTTTCCAAAAGGGGTGGTGCTGAGAGGTGGGTAGTGGGTGGAACTAAGGGATGGTGCTCAAAGGTGGGTAGGGGGTGGGGAAAAGGGGGGACTCTGAAGATTGGAGTACCTGCACCTATTCTCTGAGAAAAGAAGGCTGGTATTAGCACATGTGAACAACGGTTACGCCTGCCATTGGTTTGTACAGAGTCAACCTTTGGGGAGTTAACTATTAACCACTTCAATACTGGGCACTTTATACACCTTCCTGCCCAAAGGCCAATTTTCAGCGCTGTTGCACTTTGAATGACAATTGTGCGGTCATGCTACACTGTACCAAAACTACATTTTTATCATTTTGTTCCCACAAATAGAGCTTTCTTTTGGTGGTATTTGATCACCTCTGTGATTTTTATGTTCTGCTAAACAAATAAAAAAAAGACTGAAAATTTTGAAAAAAACATGTTTTTTTGTTTCAGTTACAAACTTTGTAAATAAGTAAGTTTTCTCCTTCACTGATGGGCACTGATAAGGTGGCACTGATGGGCACTGATGAGGCGGCACCAATGAGGTGGCACTGATGAGGTGGCATTGATGGGCACTTATAGGTGGCACTGATAGGCGGCACAGATGGGCACTGATAGGCGGCACGGATGGGCACTGATAGGCGGCACAGATGGGCACTGATAGGCGGCACGGATGGGCACTGATAGGTGGCATGGATGGGCACTGATAGGTGGCACTGATGTACTGTATTGTACTGATGGATGCCAATCAGTGCCAAACAATAATGCCTGCCAATCAATGATGTCTATTGTGGGCAATGATTGGCATCCATTGTGGGCACTGATTGGCATCCCTGGTGGTCTAGGGTGGCATACCTGGTGGTGGGCATCCCTTGTGGTCCTGGTGGCATCCCTGGTGGTCCAGTGGGGGCATCTTTGGGGAGACTGCGCTGATAATCGATCAGCACAGACCCCCCTGTCAGAGGAGCAGCCGATCGGCTCTCCTCTACTCGCGTTCCTGTTTACATCGTGATCAGCCATGATTGGACACGGCTGATCACGTGGTAAAGAGTCTCCGTCAGAGACTCTTTACCTAGATCGGATTTGCAGTGTGTCAGACTGACACACTGCAACAACGATCGCCGCGATGCACGCCCCCGGGGGCATGCGGCGGCTTAATATCCTAAAGACATCATATGATGTCCGGTCAGGGTATTGAAACCACTTTGCCGCCGTCATTTTGCTATATGGCAGGCGGCAAGTGGTTAAATTAAAGCAGAGTTCCACCCACATATAATATTTATTTATGGTACTTATATAGTGCCGTCAATTTACGCAGCGCTTTACATATACATTGTACATTCACATCAGTCCCTACCCTCAAGGAGCTTACAATCTAAGGTCCCTAACTCACATTCATATACTAGGGACAATTTAGACAGCATCCAATTAACCTACCAGCATGTCTTTGGAGTGTGGGAGGAAACCGGAGTACCCGGAGGGAACCCACGCAGGCACAGGGAGAACATGCACACTCCAGGCAGGTAGTGTTGTGGTTAGGATTCGAAACAGCGACCCTTTTTACTGCTAGGCAAGAATGCTACCCACTACACCACTGTGCCGCCCCTAATCTAGTTAATCCATGCATCTTAAAACCGTATTGGCTCTTTTTTTGGGGGTTTGTTTTACCTTATTTTCTATTTTTTTTTTTTAAATTGTTCACTTCCTATGTACCCTGCTGCGGCGAGGTACTTAATTTCCCCGATTGCTTTGGGCCCTCCTCCTTCCCCCACTCAGCAAGCACAGCACGACTCGCGCATGCACAGTAGGAAACTGGCCTGCCACCTGCACCCTAACCCGAAGGACGGGTAAGTGTTCTTGTATTAAAAGTTAGTAGCTACAGTATTTGTATCTGCTGGCTTTTAATTTTTTATTGTATGGGCTGGAACTCTGCTTTAACTGGTTCCGGACTAGCCGCCGCAGTTTTCCTTCGCAGGTTGGCCCGGCTGCGCAAAACATTGTAGCTATACGTCGCGCACACGGCCGCGACTATTGGATCGATCCAGAACCGATCAACCCCCAGGCCAATGGTATCTGGCCTGGACCTGGTGATTGGTCCTGGAGAATGAAATCCTTCCCCTGCATGTGTAAGTGTAAACACAACAGGGGAGGTGATGTCATCTGTCACAATAAATAGTTTTTATTCTGCATGGTAAAACACTGGCTTTCTAAGGGCGTAAAATGGTGATTTTACTTCCTCACTACCTATCACAGTTTCGGAGGCCATGAAATGTCAAGATAGCACAAAACCCCCCCAAATGACCCCATTTTGGAAAGAAGACACTTTAAGCTATTTGCTGAGAGGTATGCTGTGTCCATGGAATATTTTATATTTTGCCACAAGTTTCGGGAAAATTATTCTTATTTTTTTTGCACAAAGTTGTCACTAAATGATATATTGCTCAAACATGCCATGGGAATATGTGGAATTACACCCAAAAATACATTCTGTTGCTTCTCCGGAGTATGGGGATACCACATGTGTGGGACTTTTTGGGAGCCTAGCCGCGTACGGGACCCCGAAAACCAAGCAGCGCCTTCAGGCTTTCTAAGGGCGTAAATCTTTGATCTCACTCCTCACTACCTATCACAGTTTTGGAGGCCATAAAATGCTAAGATGGCACAAAATCCCCCCCAAATTACCCTATTTTGTAAAGTAGACACCCCAAGCTATTTTCTGAGAGCCATATTGAGTATTTTGCAGATCTTGCTTTTTGTCACAAAGTTTTGAAAAAAATAAATAATTTTTTTTTTCTTTCTTCATTTTCAAACACAAATGTGATCTGCAAAATACTCACCATGCCTCTTAGCAAATAACTTGGGGTGTCTACTTTTCAAAATGGGGTCATTTGGGGGGATTTTGTGCTATCTGGACATTTCAGGGCCTCCGTAAGTGTGATAGGTAGTGAGGAGTAAAATCACAATTTTACGCCTTTAGAAAGCCTGAAGGCAGTGCTTGGATTTTGGGGTCCTGTACGTGGCTAGGCTCCCAAAAAGTCTCACACAAGAGGTATCCTTGTATACAGGAGAAGCAGCAGAATGTATTTTGGGGTGTAATTCCACATATAACCATGCCATGTTTGAACAATATATCATTTAGTGACAACTTTGTGTAAAAAAAAATAAATAAAATGGTAATTTTCTGAAACGTGTGGCAAAATATCAAATATTCCATGGACACAACATGCCTCTCAGTAAAAAGTTTGAAGTGTCTTCTTTCCAAAATGGGGTTATTTGGGGGGGGGGGGGTTGTGCTATCTTGACATTTCAGGGCCTTCAAAACTGTGATAGGTAGTGAGGAAGTGAAATCACAATTTTACGCCCTTTGAGATCCTGAAGGCGGTGATTGGTTTTTGGGGTCCTGTACGCGGCTAGGCTCCCAAAAAGTCTCACACATGTGGTATGCCCATACTCAGGAGAAGCATCATGTACTAGACCTTTTTGATCCGTGTAACTGAGCCTGTGGTAGGAACCTGTCTTTGCCCACTTACTATGAGCTAAAAGGTGTCCCTCTTTATCATTTCAGAAAGTTTGGAGGAAAGTTTTAGGGCATATTTATCAAAAGTTGAAATCTAAATGTTCTGTCTGTTTTTAACAAAATCTCGGTGGCACCCGACATTGTCACCTGTGATCCTATATCCCGACATTAGAAGATGAGAAAGAAGGTCAACCCAGAAAGGAGAAGCTGCAGCAAAAGGTGGGTGTGGTGAAATTGCACTGATGTTGGGAGTGGCCTAAAGAAACATGGTTAAATGTAGTGTAAGGTCCCTTTCACACGGGCTGTCTGATCTGGTCCACCTGTCAGTTCAGATTGGACCCTGCATTGTCCTCTATGGAGCAGCGGACACATGTCTGCTGAGACCCGCTGCCATCCGATCCTGTCCACCAAAAGCAGATGGATGGTGGTCCTATTTTCCATCCGTCTCGTAGATCGGATGGCTTCGGATAGAAATGGACAGTCGGTCCGTTTCCATCGAATTGCCCCAAAGAGGAGAGCGGGACTGTGTCCGTGTCTGCTCTGCATAGCGGAGTGGACACAGACCTGTCATCTTCCTGGTCAGTAAAGATCAGCGGAGAGATCCCCACTGAGCAAGTGGATTCAGCTTAGCGGAGGCGCCCATGTGAAAGGGGCCTAAGCAGGTCTGGTGCAAGGATTTTTGACATACTAGGCCAGTGATGGCGAACCTTGGCACCCCAGGTGTTTTGGAACTACATTTCCCATGATGCTCAACTACACTGCAGAGTGCATGAGCATTATGGCAAATGTAGTTCCAAAACATCTGGGGTGCCAAGGTTCGCCATCTCTGTCCTAGGGGAAACCTCATTTTGCTGCCCCTGTCTCCACCCCCTTTACCCTGCCAATGTATACCCCACCTTTTTAATGAAGCCCCCAGCCTCACCAATCAAATGCAGCCTCACCAGCGCCCATCAAATGCAGCCTTACCAGCCTTCCCGAATGCTTGCTTTTATTCATTCGGGAGTTGAGGACACAGACACAGTCAGCAGCTACAATACTTGTCATGCGATTTGACAGTTTCAAATCGCATGGCAACTCCCACTCTATTGTCCACATTGGAAGCGATCAAGTTGGAGTCGCACCGATTTTGAAAGTAGGTCCTGCGCTACTTTTTGCAAGTTCAAGTGCGACTTGCATAGACATCTGTGCATGAATTCGCACAGTTGCGATCGGTGTGACCAGAGTGTTAAGAAACAGACACTACTAGTCCAGGAGTCAATTCTTTGTTGGGCTTTGGGTCTCCCAGTTGCAACCATCTTGGCTGTGGGATGCCAACTTCCTGCTGTGCATGCATGAGATGCGCTGCACTTGCATACTGGTCCCCACAGCCTCCTGGGACCTGTGACGTGTCCAGAGAATTTGTAGGTGGGGGGGGCCTGAACTTCTGCAATTCTCATATTGGCAAGAAAGGCAGAAGCGGTATCAGGTACCTGTTAAAAATGAGGTTCCAATGATGGCAGAGGAGTGGGGAAAGGGAGGATGAGCAGAACTTTTACTTTTATCACAATTGAGAGTTAAAAAAAAAAACAATCCTAAAGGTTCATCTTTAAAGTAGAACTATAGGCAAAACGTGTTTTTTTCCTCTTTTGATAAGGAAGGGTTATAACCCCTGTCAGTTTTTTTTTTTTTTCATCTGGGTCCCATTGTCCCATAGCTAAAAGGAAGTAGAGTAAATGCCTCCAAAGTGAAGGAATCCCTAATTGTCACTAGAACTAGTGTCCCCATTGGAAGATTTCACCTCTATTACTGTTCTGGGGACAACCTATAATTTGAGATTTGCTTACACTTTCACTCTCGGTGATGGTGGTCAACAGGACAAATAGAGATGGTGAATCTTCCTAACTGAGACACAGACATTAAAAAACCTGACAGGTGTTCTTATCCCTCTCCACTCTATCCAAAAAATAAATAAATATTTAAGACAGAAAATGGACGAAGACTTAGCAATTTTTCTGAGCCTACCTTAATCACCCCCTACCAGCCATTGTAGTAAAATGACAGCTATGGGAAGCTGTTATTCTGAACAGACATTTATAAATGGCATGTACAATGCCTCTGCTCTTGCTGTTATTAGACAGAGGAGGGAATAGGCTAAAGGCACAGAGTGGATTGAAGTGGCTCTGTGCCTTGTGATTACTGTGATGGCCAATCACAACAAACACGGTAAGGTAAACAATGCTACTTTTTAATTTTGACAGCTACCTCCTTCCTCTAAAGAAAGAAGTGCAATAAAGTAGTAAATTAAAGAAAGAAAAACATGAAAATAGCAAAAAAAAATGTTCATTGCTGGTCATCAGAAGGGATAGATGGCCAGTGTGGTCAATAGGAGGGAAAAAAAAAGGCTAGTATGGGTGGTCAGCAGTAGAAAGAAATGCCCAGAAGTGATGATCAGGGGGAGCAAAATCTCTGGTGTCAGAGGAAGGATAAACCGGTCAATGGTGGTGAACAGGGGGAGGAAAAATACCTGTCATTAATGGTCAGCTGGTGGAAAAAATAGCCAGCATTGGTGGACAGTGGGAGGAGTAAATTGCTCTGTCAGTGGTCAGAGGGAGGAAAAAAAGATCCAGTGTGGAGAAAGTGGGTGCACTAATGCCCAGTGGGAGTAGAGAGGAGTGATTGGTGTTCAATGGGGGAGTAGGGTGACATTGGTGCTCTTTGAGGGGAAGGTGGGGACCCAGTACTCTGTGAGCAGGAGAAGGGGTGCACTGATACTCTGTGGAGGGGTAGGGGGCATTGATGATCTATGGATGGATAGGGGGCACTGATACTCTGTGGAGGGGTAGGGGGCATTGATGATCTGTGGATGGATAGGGGGCACTGATACTCTGTGGAGGGGTAGGGGGCACTGATACTCTGTGGAGGGGTAGGGGGCACTGATACTCTGTGGAGGGGTAGGGGGCACTGATACTCTGTGGAGGGATAGGGGGCACTGATACTCTGTGGAGGGGTAGGGGGCACTGATGATTTGTGGAGGGATAGGGGGCACTGATGATTTGTGGAGGGATAGGGGGCACTGATACTCTGTGGAGGGATAGGAGGCACTGATACTCTGTGGAGGGGTAGGGGGCACTGATGATCTGTGGAGGGATAGGGGGCACTGATGATCTGTGGAGGGATAGGAGGCACTGATGATCTGTGGAGGGATAGGGGGCACTGATACTCTGTGGAGGGATAGGGGGCACTGATGATCTGTGAAAGGATAGGTGGCACTGATACTCAGTGGAAGGGTAGGGGGCACTGATGATCTGTGGTTGAAGGGGAAGCACAGATTCTCTGCTGTAGGAAGGAGGCACTGGTGCTACTGTAAATAAAGGGAGAGGAGCCACTGATGTCCAGTAGGGGGAGAGGGGTGTTATTTAAGTTTATTGGGTGGGAAAGGGGGTCATTGGTGCTCTTGGGGAAAGGGGAGACCCAGTATTCTATGGGCAGGGAGGCGTTGTGGAGGGAGAAGGGCAGTTGTGCTCTGTGAAAGGAGAGGGTAGACCGGTGGGTAAAGCCCAGTGGAGGGTATTGGTGTTTAGAGGGTGGAGAAGGGGGTCTACATGCCATGTAGACTGCTGTTTGTGTTTTCTTTCAGGTATAGCATGCCATACTGGCAGGGACAGGCTTTTGTACTCAGGGTGTTGGTTGTTTAAAAATTGGAAGGGATGAAGTTCTGAGTACCAGAGCAAACACTTTACTAGCCGGGGACAGTGAAGTAGTGGGAAAGCTTCAGTAGAGACTCATCCAGGAAGGTAGCTGTGAGTAAAGCTTGAAGATAAAGTACAGCGGTTAGCTATGGGTAAAGCTCAAGAATCCAGCGGGTGGCTGAGAGTCTAAGAAGTCTAGACGGCGAGCTGAGCTTAAGGATCTACAGTGGGATACTGTGAGTTAAGGTGGAATATCTACAGTAGGATACCGTGAGAGAATTTGTTGCCATAGGAGACAGCGGTTGCTACAAGATACAGATTGCTGCTTTCAGCTTAAAGGTCCTCGTTCTGTATTGCTGTCTGCCTAGTTCTATTTTTGTCTGTGGTGTTTGCCTTAATTGCTATTGCATTTGCCTAAGGGTGTCCTGTGCCCTAAACACTCACTCCCTAATGTTCCTGTTAAGAGAAATAAAACTCTTTCTTCGTTTTTACAAAAAGTGACTGGCACCCAATCTTTTCAACCTTGCACCACACCCACTATGCCTAGTAACCTGCACCCTGAGGAGGAATGTCAGTTCTCCCTGGCTCTGGGGGTCACCATCAGGCCCTGGAAGTCGGGAAGACTGCTACATTGGAGAAGGTCTAAACCTAAGTGGAACACCTTTTCAACCTTGTTACCCCCAAGTAAACCTTGAAATAATTTTCAAGTCTAGGGGAATCCCTGCTAAAATCTATTTATCAAGGGTCAGTGGGGAAAATACACCTTACATCGGTGGTCAGTGGGATGAAAACCCCCTTACAGTGGTGGTCTGAATGCCACCCTTACAGACAGATAATCAGATCATTGGTGCCATGCTGCTGGCTATTTCAAGTGTCATTGGCCCCAGAACTATGCAGGCACCTCAAATGGGAGGTCAACCAGTCACATCATAAGGAACCAATAGCAACCTCTAGAGGGACTTTGGATTCCACAGAACTCTGGCTGAGAATTGCTGCTCTAGGCCTTCCTATTGATAGTGACAACAATGGACCATTTCTGTGCAATATGTATCAGCACAGCTGCTTGTAGTCTCGGAGTGACACTTGTGACAGGATGACAATGCAGTTGACAGTTGTACCCCCATAACAGGAACTAGGACATTCATGGCAGGATCTGATGGTCATATTTTAATAGGCACTGCAGATTTATGAAGAAAACAACTTGTAAAATTATATTACCCTGTTCAATTTATGGTATGCACTCTACTCAAGCCATCTCAAAGCTCCTATTTTGATTTTTTGTGCGTGCTGGTAAGTTAAAACCGTTGCTTTTTTTTAGCTTTCTTGACATGTTTTGAGACTTGCCATTACATATAAGCCTAATAATGGTGTTATGCTCTTCTTAACATCATTATGTAAAATACACAAATTATTTGAGAACCAAATAATTACAGGAAGGCACAGGGAAGGATCTGGACAGGATCCTCTTCATAGTGAACTGTCGATTTTAGGATGATAAAATCTGCTGACCAGGAGTAAATGTGGACTTGCACCAAGTTTACCCTAGTAGTGATTCTGAGGTATGAAGGTCTCCTTGGCAGAGCTGTGAGCAGACATACTAGCGTGCTTCAAAACATGGTAGTAGGTCTCCTCATCTTTATTGCCTGGGGAATGACCCCCTAAGTTCATAGCTCCCAACTATCCCTGATTTCGAGGGACTGTCCCTGATTTGGAGCAATGTCCCTCTGTCCCTCCTTCTTCCTCATTTGTCCCTCATTTTGGTCTGATCTAAATAGATGTATATACAGTAAAATGCACTTTTTATCTATCAAAAAGTGTTTTCCAGTGCTAAACCTTTCATCTGATTTCTAAATTGCATTTGTAAATTCCAAAAGCCAATATAAAGGAATAGAAGTGGTAAAAAAAGCACTTATGGGTATAACTAATCTTGTTTTTTTGTACAATTCTCCTTTAAGGGGGGGTGGCAACGGGTGTGTCCTATGCTTGAATACTTTTGCTGCTAGGTGTCCCTCATTCCCATCTCAAAAAGTTGGGAGGTATGTAAGTCCGTGAGCGCCCTTTTGTCAGCCATGTATGGGGAGATATTTAGCTGCACCTGATTTCACCTCCAATTACACTCCTGGTGAAGTAAACCCATTAAACTAACAACATGATTCTTTGTGATACATATATAAAGTGATAGGTTTACTACATATAGTATGTATAACATGAGAGCTGGCAAGGGGACAAATGGGGAGGTCCAATGATTGAGCACCCTTCTCAATCCTTTTGCCCAAAACTCTGCAGTCTATTATGTTTACTGATAACATCCTACAGAATTAATGTAGAACATTGAATAACTAAAAATGCATCCCAATATAACCCAAACTGGACATGTACAGGTATTCCTCAGGGCGTCTAGAAGTTTCACGAGGGCACTACTAAAGGAAATGAACCCTGGGGACAACTCCATATGGATCCAATGAATCAACGGATAGGACTTAGTTAATGTTGATAACATTTTGGGATCCTTTAGGATTTCATTCACAGGTACAGTGGGGACGGAAAGTATTCAGTCCCCCTTACATTTTTTAGTCTTTGTTATATTGCAGCCATTTGCTAAAATCATTTACGTTCATTTTTTTTTTCCTCATTAATGTACACACAGCACCCCATATTTACAGAAAAACACAGAATTGTTGACATTTTTGCAGATTTATTAAAGAAAAACTGAAATATCACATGATCCTAAGTATTCAGACCCTTTGCTGTGACACTCATATATTTAACTCAGGTGCTGTCCATTTCTTCTGATCATCCTTAAGATGGTTCTACACCTTCATTTGAGTCCAGCTGTTTTTGATTATACTGATTGGACTTGCTTAGGAAAGCCACACACCTGTCTATATAAGACCTTACAGCTCACAGTGCATGTCAGAGCAAATGAGAATCATGAGGTCAAAGGAACTGCCTGTAGAGCTCAGAGACAGAATTGTGGCAAGGGACAGATCTGGCCAAGGTTACAAAAAAATTTCTGCAGCACTTAAGGTTCCTAAGAGCGCAGTGGCCTCCATAATCCTTAAATGAAAGATGTTTGGGACGACCAGAACCCTTCCTAGAGCTGGCCATCCGGCCAAACTGAGCTATCGGGGGAGATAAGCCTAGGTGAGAGAGGTAAAGAAGAACACAAAGATCACTATGGCTGAGCTCCAGAGATGCAGTCGGGAGATGGGAGTAAGTTGTAGAAAGTCAACCCTCACTGCAGCCCTCCACCAGTCGGGGCTTTATAGCAGAGTGGCCCGACAGAAGCCTCTCCTCAGTGCAAGACACATGAAAGCCCGCATGGAGTTTGCTAAAAAAACACCTGAAGGACTCCAAGATGGTGAGAAATAAGATTCTCTGGTCTGATGAGACCAAGATAGAACTTTTTGGCCTTAATTCTAAGCGGTATGTGTGGAGAAAACCAGGTACTGCTCATCACCTGTCCAATACAGTCCCAACAGTGAAGCATGGTGGTGGCAGCATCATGCTGTGGGGGTGTTTTTTCAGTTGCAGGGACAGGACGACTGGTTGCAATCGAGGGAAAGATGAATGCGGCCAAGTACAGGGATATCTTGGACGAAAACCTTCTCCAGAGTGCTCAGGACCTCAGACTGGGCCAAAGGTTTACCTTCCAACAAGACAATGACCCTAAGCACACAGCTAAAATAACGAAGGAGTGGCTTCACAACAACTCCATGACTGTTCTTGAATGGCCCAGCCAGAGCCCTGACTTAAACCCAATTGAGCATCTCTGGAGAGACCTAAAAATGGCTGTCCACCAACGTTTACCATCCAACCTGACAGAACTGGAGAGGATCTGCAAGGAGGAATGGCAGAGGATCCCCAAATCCAGGTGTGAAAAACTTGTTGCATCTTTCCCAAAAAGACTCATGGCTGTATTAGATCAAAAGGGTGCTTCTACTAAATACTGAGCAAAGGGTCTGAATACTTAGGACCATGTGATATTTCAGTTTTTCTTTTTTAATAAATCTGCAAAAATGTCAACAATTCTGTGTTTTTCTGTCAATATGGGGTGCTGTGTGTACATTAATGAGGAAAAAAAATGAACTTAAATGATTTTAGCAAATGGCTGCAATATAACAAAGAGTGAAATATTTAAGGAGGTCTGAATACTTTCTGTCCCCACTGTAACTCCTTTACCAAATTAAACAAAGAATGTTTGGCAAAGTTAAGTAGTTTATTATTCATCATCTCAGCCAATCTTGTGGGTTTGAGATTCACGATTCTGGTAAATTTACGTGCAAATGCATTGGGTGCATTTTTTTTACATCATAAAAGCACTATATGGTCTTTAAACCATGGCCAGCAGGCTTAGCATGGCCAATAGGTAGGCTTTTAGATAAGACAGCCCCCACACTATAAAATGATGGGGGGACTCAAAGCAGCCACAGTGACACTGTGTCAAAGCCTGTGTAGGAAACAGATAGGAAAAGCTGACAAACTGCATAGGACAGAATAGGGTTTGATAGCAAACTGCTTTGATTCTGATTGCTAGCTCTGTTTTAAGTCTACTATGTGTTTTTTGGTTTTAATTATAGTTTGTGGTTAAAGCGGGGGTTCACCCACACCGCCAAAAAAAATAAATATTAAAAGCCAGCAGCTACAAATACTGCAGCTGCTGACTTTTAATACATGGCCACTTACCTGTCCCAGGGTCCAGCGATGTCGGCAGGGGACGCTGAGAACCCGCTCGGTTCTCGGCAGCTGCCCCTGCCATTCTAGGTGAGGGAATCAGGAAGTGAAGTGTTGCGGCTTCACTTCCCGGTTCCCTACTGCGCATGCACGAGTCGCGCTGCACGTCCCTAGTGGTCCCCGCTCTCTCCTGGGAGCTGTGTGTTTCCAGCAGACAGCGCGGTGGGGACCGGAAGAGGCATAGACTCCCATGGGAGTCTATGCCAGAAGTGGGTGCAAATACCTGTCTTAGACAGGTATCTGCACCCCCCTCCCCCCTGAAAGGTGCCAAATGTGACACCGGAGGGGGGGAGGGTTCCGAAAAGCGGAAGTTCCATTTTTGTGTGGAACTCCGCTTTAAGGACTACAGTCACTTTTAGCTACTGTTTTAGCCATAGCATTTTTTTTTCCTGCACGGTTTTCTTTAAAAAAAATTGTATTTGTTTCAGGGGGTTGTATTTTGGGGTTTCCATTACTTTAGGGGTATATTGGTTTTTATTTAATGTTGATAGGGCCTTTGTGTAAGTTTGAGGTGCTTGCTCAAAGATCAATTCTACTATAAGTTTGCAAGGGGGGGGAGGGCAGTGGGGTGGTTGTTTGTCACATCCTCCATGTTTTCCAATTAACTCCTTGGATGCGAAGTCTGGGAAACATAAGGCCTAACCTCGGGATGGGTTCTTTTGGGCTACACTAGGCACCTTGTACAGGGTCTCTCTACTTCACACATGGGGTGCTTTTACTCTGTGCTGTTTTCACCAATGCCCTGGGACAAGGCTGAGGTTGCTGTTGGGAAATACCTGACCTTAAGGCGAGCCTCTACTCTTATGCCCCGTACACACAGTCGGATTTTCCGACGGAAAATGTGTGATAGGACCTCGTTGTCGGAAATTCCGACCGTGTGTGGGCTCCATCTAATGTAGAGCCAGAAGCTGACCCTACAACATCTAATCAAGCTGTGGCTGCTGGTTATCGAGCCTGATTACCTCCTGATACATCCTTCCACTGCCCTAATATGTATAGCGGTGGCAGCAAGGCTGTATCCTGGCCTAGGCCGACAAGGCTCAGGCCTAGGGCAGCACTTTGCAGGGGGGCAGCACGGAAAGAGTCCCCGCTGGCTTGTGCTACACTGTTAGTGTAGCGCCAGTCTTATGGGGTGGACTGGGCTGAGAGGCAAATTAGTCTAGCGCCCCCATAAAGTGGCCTCACTGCTTCTGGTATGCAGGCGGCCACTATTCCGCAACTGTGGGGGGGGGGTGTTGGGGCACCGCTTCTAATTTTGACTGTCCTCTCATCCTGGACCACAAACCTTCCTCACTGTGCTATATGTTTTCTGCTGCACCAAAAATTATCAGAAATTCGTGCGTAAAGTAGAACTATAGGCAACACTTTTTTTTTTTTCATTTTAGATAGAATAAGGGAGGAATACCACCCCTGTCAGTTTATTTTTTACCATCCCTGTCCCATTGCAGAGATTTTCCTTCACTTCCTGCCCCATAGCCAAACAGGAAGTGAGAGGAAATCTATGTAAATTAAGGGAATCCATTGCTCCCCCCCAGGCCCTCAGAATTAGTGTCCCCACTTGAAAATTTCAGGGCGGGTCTTAAACAGCAAGGGGTGTGGTCTTGACAGGAAGGAGTGAGTCGTATTTAAATTAAGGGTACACGAGTTTAGTCAGGCCTAGGGCAGCACAAAACCTAAATACACCACTGGGTGGCAGTAAAGAGTTAAGACTTTTGCATTGGTACCTGTGCCCCTTAGTAGGGCATGGCTTCCGAGTCTGTTTTTGACAACAGCTTGCCTTTTAGCCCTAAAACCAGTCAGAATTTTCAAACAGGTTTTGTCCCCCCCATAGACTTCAGTGGGATTTGCTGCTAGGATCGGGTTAACAGAATTTCACATTTTCCAGTGGATCAAACCCGGGCAGATTTTCTCATTTCTATTTGGTTGACATGAAAGCAATATTTAAGGTTTAATTTTTTTTTTGCTCTGAATTGTCTTATTAGGTCGGCTACCGGAACATTTTTATCATCAGAGTTTTCTTCATTAGAAGGTTCTGTCTCTTTATTTATGAATAGTTTTGGTGCTCTGGGTTGACGGCCAAGGCCGGGGAAATGAAACCTCCATACGCATAGCTGCCAACTGTCCCTAGCTGGAAATGTCCCGAAAAATTTGGTTCCGGTTTTTGAAACCGCCGCCGCCGCCGCTAGAGGTCGGCGGCCGGCGGAGACATTGTCTCCGCCGGCCGCCATTTTGTTGAAGTTCAGGAAGACAGCTGGGGGGAGGCTAGACGAAGCTTCTGCGTCGCCGCCCACCCCCTGCCCCGCTCCGCCTCGGCCCGCCCCGCTCCGCCTCGCCCCGCTCCGCCATGGCCCGCCTACCCCCCGCCCCGCTGCCAGTCTGATATGGAAAGGGGCGGGGGTTCTAGGTGGGGGGTGAGCGCGCGCACCGCTGTGGGACACGATGTGAGTGGGGGGGGCACTGGGGACACCTGATGTGAGTGGGGGGGGCACTGGGGACACCTGATGTGAGTGGGGGGGGGCACTGGGGACACCTGATGTGAGTGGGGGGGGCACTGGGGACACCTGATGTGAGTGGGGGGGGCACTGGGGACACCTGATGTGAGTGGGGGGGCACTGGGGACACCTGATGTGAGTGGGGGGGGGCACTGGGGACACCTGATGTGAGTGGGGGGGCACTGGGGACACCTGATGTGAGTGGGGGGGGCACTGGGGACACCTGATGTGAGTGGGGGGGGGGCACTGGGGACACCTGATGTGAGTGGGGGGGCACTGGGGACACCTGATGTGAGTGGGGGGGGCACTGGGGACACCTGATGTTAGTGGGGGGGCACTGGGGACACCTGATGTGAGTGGGGGGGGCACTGGGGACACCTGATGTGAGGGGGGGGCACTGGGGACACCTGATGTGAGGGGGGGCTCCGCCGGGGACACCTGATGTGAGGGGGGCTCCGCCGGGGACACCTGGTGTGAGGGGGAGCTCCGCCGGGGACTCCTGATGTGAGGGGGGGGCTCTGCCGGGGACTCCTGGTGTGAGGGGGGGCTCCGCCAGGGACTCCTGGTGTGAGGGGGGGCTCCGCCGGGGACACCTGATGTGAGGGGGAGCTCCACCGGGGACTCCTGATGTGAGGGGGGGGCTCTGCCGGGGACTCCTGGTGTGAGGGGGGGGCTCCGCCGGGGACTCCTGGTGTGAGGGGGGGCTCCGCCGGGGACTCCTGATGTGAGGGGGGCTCCGCCGGGGACTCCTGATGTGAGGGGGGGCTCCGCCGGGGACTCCTGATGTGAGGGGGGGCTCTGCCGGGGACTCCTGATGTGAGGGGGGGCTCCGCCGGGGACTCCTGGTGTGAGGGGGGCTCCGCCGGGGACTTCTGATGTGAGGGGGGCTCCGCCGGGGACTCCTGGTGTGAGGGGGGCTCCGCTGGGGGCACCTGATGCAAGGACGGACTCTGCTCGGACATCTGAAGCAAGGACGGACGGCTGGTGGCAGGCGACGTGGCTGGTGACACGCTCAGGGATCCCACTGATTCTGCATTATGGTGAGTTGAATGATTTCATTTTATATTACGTATTATGTAATAATAGAAATAATGCGCTTCAATCATCCTGACACCATAACAACCATGGTGCCGGGATGATTGAAGCATTAACACCAGGTGTTTGGAGTATCTTTATCTGCTGATTGTTAAACTTTCTAGAATACACATATTTCTATTGTGTAGGATCTGGGGCTGCTGTCCCGTCATTTCCCTCTCTCTCCCCCTCTCTCCCCCTCTCCATCCCTCATTCATTTCAGACTCTAACCACACCCTCTAGAGCCACGCCCATTTAAGCCACGCCCACAATTTCGCGTAAACCACGCCCATTTTTCGGCACGGCACACTTCGCGCGCCGCACTTGTCCATTTTTCCCAGGCCACGCCTGCTGACGAATGCCCCGCCCCCTAATTATTGGACAGCTCCGCCTACAGCCACAAAAGTGTCCCACATTTTTTTTTTACAATGTTGGCAACTATGCATACGATGTGGTCTTTTGACATCCAGGACTTCTTATAGGATCTCTGCTCCAATCTTCAGCTGCACTTTTAGCTGACTTCACACCGCCTTGATTTCCTGCAGATAATGGAAACAATGATAAGATAATAGAGATCAAAATGGTGCAATAACACAATTAAAAGCATGTAAATATATTAATGAGCAATTCAGTGAACTGCTAATGTCTTCCAAGCATCAGTGCTACTCCCAGGCAAGTCATTCAGTTTATTTTTAATATGAGTTTTTAGCTATGATGATTTAACCTGATAAAAATAGTCATGACTAGGGATGAGCTTCGTGTTCGAGTCGAACCCATGTTCGACTCGAACATTGGCTGTTCGGTCGTTCGCCGAATTCCGAAATTTATGGGCCGTTCGCACCAAATTCGTGTGGCGCGTCACGGCCCATAATTCACTGCGGCATCGCAGTGCATTGCTGGCTGATGATTGGCCAAGCATGCACTATGACCCGCATGCTTGGCCAATCACAGCGCCGCGTTAACAGAGAGCCGTAATTGGCCAAAGCCAAGGAGGCTTTGGCCAATTATGGCTCAGGGGATTTAGTACACGCCCCACACTATATAAGGCCGCCTACACGGCGGCCCTGTGTAGTGTGTGTTCCGGCGTTCATTGAGAGAGAGAGAGAGACAGACAGACAGTGACATTTGATTTGAGTTAGCTAGATTAGGCAGGACAGTCTGTCAGTTAGCTGCACTTAAAGTGTATTGTCTATATATATATATATATGCATCCCAGGTGTTGCGCATATATATATATATATATATATATATATATATATATATATATATATATATATATATATATATATATATATATATATATATATATTATATACACTGTATTCAGTTTAGCTAGATCCGTTCCTGTTATCTTCTAGACTATTTACATTTAGTGCAGTGCGTCCTGCTCACAGTGTTCAGCTAGATCCGTTCCTGTTATCTTCTTACTGACAGGCAGGCTTGTCTTGTTACAGTATTTTGAAGAAAATTACTGGTGTTCTTTTGATCCTATTAGTACCACAGTCAGGCAGCTAGACTATTTACAGTTAGTGCAGTGCGTCCTGCTCACAGTGTTCTGCTAAACCTACAAGTTAGTGGGGTGCGTCCTGCTCACAGTGTTCAGCTAAACCTACAAGTTAGTGGGGTGCGTCCACCTCACAGTGTTCAGCTAAACCTACAAGCTAGTGGGGTGCGTCCTGCTCACAGTGTTCAGCTAGATCCGTTTCTGTTATCTTCTTACTGACAGGCAGGCTTGTCTTGTTACAGTAAATACAGCTACCTGAAGAAAATTGCTGGTGTTCTTTTGATCCTATTAGTACCACAGTCAGGCAGCTATACTATTTACAGTTAGTGCAGTGCGTCCTGCTCACAGTGTTCAGCTAAACCTACAAGTTAGTGGGGTGCGTCCACCTCACAGTGTTCAGCTAAAGCTACCTGTAGAAGGTTGGTGGTGTTCTCATACTACAGGCAGGCAGTTGATTTTGCTAGCTGCAGTATCAGTACATATATATATATATATATATATATATATATATATATATATATATATATATATATATCCCAGCTTAGTGCAGCTACAGGCCATTAGTATGTCTGGAAGGCCAAGAAGGAGAGACAGACAGTCACAAGCCAATAAGAGAGGGCAAGCAGGCTCTGTGTCTAGTGCTGGTCGTGGAGACGGTGCATCCTCATCAGCACGTGGCCATGGGACACGCTTGGCCTTTTTTTCGGCAGCTGGCCATGTTGAGCCGCAACATGCGGAAGACTTGGTCGAGTGGATGACCAAGCCGTCCTCATCCTCCTCATCCTCTCTCACCCATGCCCAGGATACTTTGTCTGGCAAAGCAGCGGCCTCTTCCCTCGGCTCAATGTCATCAGTGACTCCTTCCCTAGCCCCACCATGTCCTCCTGAGGAGTCCCTCGAACTGTTTGACCACAGTGTTGGGTACATGCTCCAGGAGGATGCCCAGCGTTTGGAAGGCTCTGATGATGATACTGAGCTCGATGAAGGCAGTAACATGAGCACGGACAGAGGGGGTGCCCAAGAAGGACAGCAATCTGGCAGTCATGCTCCCCCTGCTGCAGCATACTGCCAGGTTTGCTCCAGTGATGAGGAGGGAGGGGATGATGAGGTCACTGACTCAACGTGGGTGCCTGATAGGAGAGAGGAGGAGGAGGAGGAGGCGGCACATCACCAACGAGGCAGGATGCCCTCCAGGGGCCAGCCTAAGGGCAGCACATTGACTGCATCACACCCCAAAGCTCCACATGTGCAGGGCACTGCAGTCTCTGCGCGTTATTCAAAAAGTTCTTTGGTGTGGGCCTTTTTTGAGACGAGTGCATCAGATCGCACCGCTGCTATTTGCAACATATGTCTCAAGCGTATCTCGCGTGGCCAAAACATCTCCCGCTTGGGTACCACATGCTTGACCAGACATATGTTGACCTGCCATGCAGTTCGTTGGCAAGCGTATCTAAAAGACCCACACCAAAGAACAAAGAGGACCTCTCCTTGCTCCTCATCAGCTGAGATTTCCAACCCCACTAGACCTTCAGTCCTCTCTGAGACCTGCACTGAGAGGAATGAAGGTGTAGAATTAGGTGTGTCACAGCCAAGTACTTGTGGGCAATCTGATTTTGGTACACCGACGTCAGATTGTACCAGGCAAATTTCCCTGCCCCAGCTGCTGCACCGCCGAAAGAAGTTTGCTCCCAGCCATCCACATGCCCAGCGGTTGAATGCTAGCTTGGCAAAATTGCTAGCACTTCAACTGCTGCCTTTTCAGTTGGTAGACTCTGTCCCCTTCCGTGAGTTTGTGGAATGTGCGGTTCCTCAGTGGCAGGTACCCAAACGCCACTTTTTCTCACGGAAGGCGATTCCGGCTCTCTACCAGCATGTGGAAGGCAATGTCCATGCCTCGCTGGACAGGGCGGTCAGCGGTAAGGTGCATATTACCGCTGACTCATGGTCCAGCAGGCATGGACAGGGACGTTACCTAAGTTTCACGGCGCATTGGGTGACTCTGCTGGCAGCTGGGAAGGATGCAGGACAAGGTGCAGTAGTGTTGGAGGTTATTCCGCCACCACGCCTCCAAAATGCTAATGATTGTGACACACCTCTCTCCTCCACCCCCTCCTCTTCTTCTTCCTCCATGGCCTCTTCGTCGGAACCAGCGGTGCTCCGTAGTCGTTCAAGGGGCTACGCAAGTACGCAGGCCAAAAGATGCCATGCGGTGCTTGAGCTGGTGTGCTTGGGGGACAGGAGCCACACTGGGGCAGAGGTTCTGTCAGCTCTGCAGGGGCAGGTTCAGAGGTGGTTGACGCCACGCCAACTTAAGGCAGGAATGGTGGTTTGCGACAATGGCACCAACCTCCTCTCTGCCCTCCGACAGGGACAAATGACCCATGTGCCCTGTTTGGCTCACGTCCTTAACTTGGTGGTGCAGCGGTTCTTGGGCAGGTACCCGGGCTTACAGGATGTCCTGAGGCAGGCCAGGAAAGTCTGTGTGCATTTCCGCCGGTCATATAATGCCAGTGCTCGGCTGACGGACCTCCAAAAGGAGTTTAACCTGCCCAAGAACCGCCTAATCTGTGACATGCCCACCAGGTGGAACTCAACGTTGGCCATGCTGCAGCGGCTGCACACGCAGCAGAGGGCCATCAATGAGTACCTGTGCGACTATGGCACCAGGACAGGGTCAGGGGAGCTTGGTTTTTTTTCTCCACGCCAGTGGGCCATGATCAGGGATGCATGCACTGTCCTGTCACCATTTGAGGAGGCCACGAGGATGGTGAGCAGTGACAGTGCATGCATCAGTGACACTGTCCCCCTTGTCCACCTGTTGGAGCACACGCTGCGTGGAATAATGGACAGGGCACTTGAGGCAGAACAGAGGCAGGAAGAGGAGGACTTCCTTAGCTCTCAAGGCCCCCTTTATCCAGACAGTGTTCCTGCGTGCCCGCCGATCACACAGGAAGAGGACGAGGAGGAGGAGGAGGAGGAAGATTGTGTCAGTATGGAGGTGGAGCCTGGCACTCAGCATCAGCAGCAGTCTTTAAGGGATCAGTCCCAAGAAACACATGGACTTGTACGTGGCTGGGAGGAGGTGGCTGCGGACCATGTTGTCCTTAGTGACCCAGAGGACTCCGGACCGAATGCCTCAGCAAACCTACGCTGCATGGCCTTCCTGATCCTGCAAAACCTGCGTAAGGATCCTCGTATTCGTGGTATCAAGGAGAAGGACCAATACTGGCTGGCAACCCTCCTTGATCCACGTTACAAGGGTAAGGTTGCGGACCTTATCTTGCCATCGCAGAGGGAGCAGAGGATGAAACATCTTCGGGAGGCCTTGCAGAAAGGTCTGTGCAACGCGTTTCCAGAGACTGGGAGGTTACAAACTCCTGTTTCTGGACAACGTGTTGCTGAGGCTTCGGTCAGTCAAAGAAGGAGCGGTGGAGAAGGTGGCCGTCTGACCGATGCGTTCAGACAATTTTTTGGTCCGCAGCCCCAAGGTATGATCGGTTCCAGCAACCATCGCGAGCGTCTGTTTTACATGGTGCAGGAATACCTAGGGGCAAGATCAGACTTGGACACCTTTCCCACCGAAAAACCTCTGGGTTACTGGGTCTTGAGGATGGATCACTGGCCAGAGCTTGCACAGTATGCAATTGAGCTACTGGCCTGTCCTGCATCCAGCGTTCTTTCGGAACGCACATTCAGTGCTGCTGGAGGCGTGGTAACCGATCACAGGGTGCGTCTGTCCACTGACTCGGTCGATCGACTGACCTTCATAAAAATGAATCAGTCTTGGATCACCACCAGCTACCAAGCACCTGATGCTGATGTAACCGAATAATTTTTTTTGAAATCTCAGATCCCTTCAAAGACTGCCTATGCTGATGCTGAGTGACTTTCCCTGAGTAATTATCCTCTTCCTCCTCAATCATCACGCTGATAGCTTGTAAGAACATTTTTGGTTCTGGGCGCCACCACCAGTGCCTAAGGCACAATTTTTCAGCCCCTGTTTAACAGGGGCGTGTAATTACAGTTTTTGATGTAATACTTTGCAGCATGGCTCTTTCCTGCATTCCAACTAGAGTGTCTGTGAGGGGTTGCAGTGTTGTGGCACCAGTGCCTAAGGCCCATTTTTTCTGCCCCTGTTTAACAGGGGCGTGTAATTACAATTTTTGATGCAATACTTTGCAGCAGGGCTCGTTCCTGCGTTCCAACTAGAGTGTCTGTGAGGGGTTGCAGTGTTGTGGCACCAGCACCAGTGCCTAAGGCCCAATTTTTCAGCCCTTGTTTAACAGGGGCCTGTAATTACAATTTTTGATGCAATACTTTGCAGCAGGGCTCGTTCCTGCGTTCCAACTAGAGTGTCTGTGAGGGGTTGCAGTGTTATGGCACCAGCACCAGTGCCTAAGGCCTAATTTTTCAGCTCCTGTTCAACAGGGGCATGTAATTACAATTCTTGATCTAATATTTCACAGCAGGGCCAAGTGAGGGCTTACAGTGTTGTGGCCACAGCAACACCTAAGGCCCAAATTTCTGCTGAGTATATGGGGCAGGACCCTACTTTCAAACAACTAACTTACAAACGACTCCTACTTGCAAACGGAAGGAGACAACAGGAAGTGAGAATAAATCTACCCCTAGAAAGGGAAATTCTCTCCTGTAAGAGTTAATATGGGAAAAACATTTCTCCTTTCCACTGATGCTTTCCAATCCATTGGGACAAAAAGTGAGGTGAAATCTTCTGAAGAGGAGGAAAGACAGCAAAACAAATGTCACAGGGGTGATAACCCTTCCCTATGTTTTCCAAAAAGCTTAAAGATTTTTTGGCTGGAGCTAAACACGTTAAAAATGTACCCGTTCAAAATTACAAAGAGATTCTACTTAACAACAAACCTACAGCCTGTATACTGCTGTTCAGAGTATATAGGGCCTGGTGGCCCCACACCTTTCCTTATTTTAATTTGGGTGCGGGGTTCCCCTTAATATCCATACAAGACCCAAAGGGCCTGGTAATGGACTGGGGGGTACCCATGCCGTTTGTCTCACTGATTTTCATCCATATTGCCAGGACCCGACATTACATTAAACCCGCAAGCAGTTTTAAATGAGATTTTTTCCTTTAAAAATGACATTTGGTGCAGGGACTGTTCTAAACACGGGAAACACGCGTCACTTTACAGGCATACTATAGACACCCCTCAGGTACGATATTTAAAGGAATATTTCACTTTTTTTTTTTTTTTACTTTAAGCATCATTAAAATCACTGCTCCCGAAAAAACGGCCGTTTTTAAAAGTTTTTTTTGCATTGATACATGTCCCCTGGGGTAGGACCCGGGTCCCCAAACCCTTTTTAGGACAATACCATGCAAATTAGCCTTTAAAATGAGCACTTTTGATTTCGAACGTTCGAGTCCCATAGACGTCAATGGGGTTCTAACGTTCGTGCGAACTTTCGGTCCGTTCGCAGGTTCTGGTGCAAACCGAACCGGGGGGTGTTCGGCTCATCCCTAGTCATGACAATGCTTAGCAAGATCTAGATGTTCATTATTCAATTGTTACACGCTGTACATTTACTTATGAAAGCTTTGTAGACTAAGTTCACCCTTTTCCAGATAATAAATATAGTAGATAAGCAGAGCTAATACATATACACTATATGTATATAAAGTATTGGGACACCTGCCTTTACACGCTCATGAACTTTAATGGCATCCCAGTCTTAGTCCGTAGGGTTCAATATTATGTTGGCCCACCCTTTGCATCTATAACAGCTTCAACTCTTCTGGGAAGGCTGTCCACAAGGTTTAGGAGTGTGTCTATGGGAATGTTTGACCATTCTTCCAGAAGTGCATTTGTGAGGTCAGGCAGTGATGTTGGATGAGAAGGCCTGGCTCGCAGTTTCCACTCTAATCCCAAATATGTTCTATTGGGTTGAGGTCAGGACTCTGTGTAGGCTGGTCAAGTTCCTCCACCCCAAACTCGCCCATCCATGTCTTTATGGACCTTGCTTTGTGCACTGGTGGGCAGTCATGATGGAACAGGAAGGGGCCATCCCCAAACTGTTCCCACAAAGTCAGGAGCATGAAATTGTCCAATATGTCTTGGTATGATGATGCCTTAAGAGTTCCCTTCACTGGAACTAAGGGGCCAAGCCCAACCCCTGAAAAACAACCCCACACCATAATCCCCCCTCCACCAAATGATTTGAACCAGTGCACAAAGCAAGGTCCATAAACACATGGAGGAGCGAGTTTGGGGTGGAGGAACTTGACTGGCCTGCACAGAGTCCTGACCTCAACCTGATAGAACACGGTATGCCAAGAGAAGGGCGCAAAAAGACTTGGTTAGGGAGGTATTTATTTACTTAGGTTTACTGCCATACTACAGGGCAAGCTGGCTGAAGGCTCATGACTTTTCTGCTTGCGGATTGGGGATGTATCGAGCGAAGCAAGTGAATTTTCACCTGCCCATCTTCTTGAGGACGTGGTCTGGGACCCCCTTTCGTGAGGCTGCTGATGCTACTCCAATGCAAAAGAATTTCCAGAAAAAACGGGTCAAGGCCTAAGTTGGGCAAAAGGATCCTAACGTGTCTAGTGAACTGGTTGCTACTTAGAGGGCTAGTAGGGAACGGTAGTAATGGCTGTCCTT
Source organism: Aquarana catesbeiana (assembly GCF_042186555.1). Classification (NCBI taxonomy): domain Eukaryota; kingdom Metazoa; phylum Chordata; class Amphibia; order Anura; family Ranidae; genus Aquarana; species Aquarana catesbeiana. The sequence continues at coordinate 68,123,528 of NC_133329.1, forward strand.
CAAGAGGTCAGGCAGATGAGCTAATAACTGGTCTAGAATGGCCATGAGGCACCAGGCGTTGCGAGTCTGGAAAGTATGATATCTACCCCGGGACCAGACTGTTGTGTTATGGACACCATGAGGTGCGGGATGAAGTAACTTTGGTGGCATGTCAGGTGGCGTCTACATAACATACTACAACTGGGACCGGTGACTGAATTCACTGGGGCGTAAGAAGCTGCAGAAAGCCAGGTAGATGGCTGCTTGAATGACCAGGCTGAAATTAACCCAAAGGGGAACATGACAGGATGGTAGACATGTCTCAGAATATGGCGCTGGTCGCAGGTAGGCGTTTACTATTGATTTGGAGTTGCCTGTGACTACCGCGCAGGATGGTCTTGACCGCATGGGCGGCAACCAAAGATGGTTTGGTAGGATCTTGTAAGGAGATGAAATGCTGGATGCCAGCTAAGTAGAGTCTAATGGTAATGTGTGGCAATGCCAACTGTGTGTGGCAGCATGATATGAAGGCCAGGATGTGAAGGAGATCTCCTGATACTGCCCCAGGGTTTGAGGCTAGGAACCTGTCATAGATCTTCCAGGCAGTACGGTAGGCCTTCAGGGTGTTGTGAGAAAATGATAGATTAATAAGGCAGGTAGCATTGTGAAGGTGTTGTTTTAATCCGAGGTTAGCTACAACCAATGTGGGATAAGAAACATGGTCGGGTCGGTTCCAGATCCCTGCGAAAAGAATGATGCAAAGTTAAAATGGCTAGTGCGTTGGCCAGAGTATTGCATTTGCCTGGGATGTAGACACAGAGGACATTAATTGGTGCTGTGGGGATAGTTGCACCAGTCTGCGCAGGAAGGCCATGATGGCCAGCGAGTTGGACCTGCTTTTATTTATAATACTAGCTGTGGCTTGGTTGTCTGTGGCAAACGACGCAGGGCTCCCACTCTGGATTGAACGTCGGTGACTGCTGTTGACAGTGTGGTCACCAAGGAGTGCAGCGGAGTAGTCGCTAAGAAAATAGACTGCAGTGATGCCTGGGTGCCTGGTAGGGCTGTCAGTGGCGTTTTTTTTTTTTTTTTATAAATGGTCCAAACTCTGTGAGACTGTGAGCCGCCGCTTGCTGCGCCCGCACGGCCGGGCGGAGGCGAAGTCATCGCTGTTGGACTGTGACATGGCGTCAGCAAAAGCAAGGAGGGGAAATGCATATGTTTAAGGTAAGTTGCAAAGGTAGGAGGGGATAGATGCGTTTGGGCAGATAAGATGGAAAGGCAGAAGAAAAACGAGAAGAACAGACCAAGGAATGACAGCCGTAGTGACAGCTAGTTTGCGTGCAAGCGCTGTTGAGTGTGATTTTAGAAAACTCAAAAGAATGCGTGATAACCGGGGTGAGCCAGGAGGTGACTGGCTAGGTAACCGATAGCTCGGGTGTCCATCTGTGCTCGGCACAGAGTAATGAACCAGAGCCCCCCAGGGCGGACTGGATCAGGTAGCTGAAGTCTGGTATTCTAAGTAGGAATGTTGCGATCTGTAGTTTATTGACGTATGTTCGGTCTGCTAACGCTTGCACTGCCAGCAAGCTGGACGTTAGGCGTCCTTGTCTGCGTGGTGAAGGATCTCGGATCGCTCTTCGAAAACAGAGTGAAGTGCACAGAAGTATGTGACAGTTACTAATGCCTCGGGAGCAAGTCAAATTGTGTATGTGAAGTAAAATATGTTGTGAAAGAGTGTTTAAGAGAAAAGCAAGGGGGATCCCTTTGAACTACGCACCTGACTTGATGCCCTAGTAGTGAAATTTTGGTTGAGTTTGAGGACTGAGTTGACCGGGAACCTGTAGTAAGGTGATGGGAGATGGGAATTTGGGTTTGACAAGGAGGATTGCAAAGAGCTGTTTGGGTAAACAAACAAAAAAAGATGGAAGATTTTGAAAAAAAAAATCATGTTTCATAGTTTTTAATAATATGGTACCACTGATGGGTGGCAGTGATGGGCGGCACTGATGGGCACTTATGGGCACTGGTAGGTAGCACTGTTGTTGTGGCACTGATTGTGGGCGCTGATGAGTGGCACTGATGGGTGGCACTGATGGGTGGCACTGATGGGTGGCGCTGGATGATGCTGGTGGGCACTGGTAGGCGGCACTGCTGTCTATTGCTAGGTGTCACTGGCAGGGGGCACAGATGATCGCCGTGATCGGGACTGATATCCCTCACGGCCGCCGGTGATCGGGACTGATATCCCTCTCACGGCCGCCGGTGATTGGGACTGATATCCCTCTCACGGCCGCCGGTGATCAGGTTTTTTTTCCTCCTCACGCTGTCAGCGCGAGGAGAAAAAATAGCCAATTACTGGCTCTGTTTACATCACATGATCAGCTGTCATTGGCTGACAGCTGATCATGTGGTAAGGGGTCGAGACCGACCCCTTACTCTGATCTGTGATTAGGCGAGACTCGTAGACTCGCTGATCACCGAGCACACCGTGCGTGCCCTGCAGGGGGCGCGCAGGCCGTTCGTGCACGGGACGACGTCAATAGACATCGTCCCGGCAAAGCAGGTCCGCGCTGTTGCAGTCATTCGGCAATAGCACGGATCTGAAGAGGTTTAAGAAGAATTATACAGGAAAAATGATTAGTTAAATCCACAAGTGCTTTTTTATTTATTTTTTTTACCCTTACTATTCCATTATAATGGCTTTTGAAATGTACAAATGCAGCAATTTAGAAATTGGATGAAAGGTTTAGCACTGGGAAATACTTTTTGAAAGATAAAAAAGGCATTTTATATACAGCTATATAGATCAGACCAAAATGAGGGACAAATGCGGAGGCAAGAGGGACAGAGGGACATTGCTCCAAATCAGGGACAGTCCCTCGAAATCAGGGACAGTTGGGAGCTATGCGTATATAGGATCCGTCAGGGCTTTTTTTCAGCCGGAACTCACTGGAACTGCGTTCCGGAACCTCTGGCAGCCTCCTCTCCTCTCCCGGTGACAGTCTGCTGTCTGCACAGTCATCTGTTGCATGTCTCCCCTTCCCGCCATCCCTGCAGCCTGTCTCTCACTCACACACAGCAGAACGAAGCTGTCTCTTCCCCCTCCTCCTTCTCATTCAGCTCTGTATACACACAAGAGGAGGGGGGGGGGGGCAGGAACACGCGCTGACTTCAGGTCTGTACATACTTTTCTATGCTTTATAGATAGACAGGGAGGAGGGGGGAGAGTGGCTGGGATTAGGAAGCAGGAAACGAAAACGATGTACACTTGGTGGAGTGATTGGGGATTAGGAGGATATGTGCTTTGGTATGAGAAAGGAAATATGCCAGAAATCAATGTGGGATTAATTTGAAACCTGACAGCCCCTTCCAGCACTAGCCCCCCTCTCCCCAAGCACATTTCCAACCCCCCCCCTTCCAGCACTAGCCCCCCCCTCTCCCCAAGCACATTTCCAACCCTCCCCTTCCAGCACTAGCCCCCCTCTCCCCCAGCACATTTCCAACCCCCCCTTCCAGCACTAGCCCCCCCCTCCCTCCAGCACATTTTAACCCCCCCTTCCAGCACTAGCCCCCCTCTCCCCCCAGCACATTTCCAACCCCCCCTTCCAGCACTAGCCCCCCTCTCCCCCAGCACATTTCCAACCCCCCCTTCCAGCACTAGCCCCCCTCTCCCTCCAGCACATTTTTTTTTTTTTTTTTTTTAATCAGAAAATTCTTTTATTGAGCCACAAAAGACAAATTACATAACATACATCCGAGCATTAAAAATGACATTGTATAGATTGTAATCTCAGAACATTAAATGTCCTCTCGGCTATGTGTGTTCAAGGTATATAAAGCTTGTTACAACAGTGGCATCTAATAGATTTTACATTTATATAACAACAAACCGTGTTGTGTAAGAGAGTAAAAATTCTCCCACCCAACACAGCTACCAGACGACCAACTGGTCATCTAACCGTAAACCTTGTTCCTGGTCTGCACAAATAGGTACAATCTCATGGAAACAAAATATGAATATACCAATTATTACCCCTGTCAGACAAGCAGTACTCTCCTAGACTTGAAATATCCTGTGCATAATTAGTTGTGGGGGTGCCAATCCCGGGGAGTCCAGCCAGGGTTGCCATATGGAATTAAATTTCCGAGATGCATTTCTATGCTGATATGTTAGATGTTCTCTGATAAGGATATAATTTACCTGTTCTATCCATTGTTTTTTGGATGGAACATTTACTGATAGCCAGAATCTGGCCACCAGCTTACGAGCCAGATATAATAATCTAATTATTGCTATATTACTGGGAGGGGGATATATTTCTTAATCGATCGCTCCTAAAATGCATATCAGGGGATCCAGGGGGACCCTAATTTGGAATACTGATGAAATTATCTCGGTAACATCGCCCCAGTAACGATGCAATTTGGGGCAGCGCCACATCAAATGAATCAGTGACCCCTCTTCTCCACAACGTTTAGGACACAAGGAAGAATCTCTGCTACGCCATCTATGTAATTGTATTGGCGTACGATAAGCTCTATGTAGCAAGAATAAATGTGAAAGCCTATGCGTTTGTGATACAGAAGTTAATGGCCCTGTCTGAAGGGATATGTCCCATGTTTCTTCACTCACCTCCCCCAGGTTCTCTATCCATCTACGTCTACATGGTAAAGTTGTAGTGTCTTGTATAGCTGAAAGCTAATGTGAGTAAATGTGAGATATTAGGCCCTTTTTTCCTGACCAAAGAAAATGTAATTTATTAGGGGATGAGTAACAAGTGAGAGCAGCTGACCGGCCTTGAATCTGAAGGGCATGGCGTAACTGAAGGTATCGATAAAATTGATGTCTAGGAAGCCCAAATTCCGATTGCAACTCCATAAAAGATTTTAAAATGTTTTGGTGAAATAATTGAGAAATATTATGAATTCCGGCATTCCTCCACAATTGGAATCCCTCTAGTTTATAGACTTCTGCTAAATTCGGATTGTTCCACAGAGGGGTTTCTGCTAGAAAGCCCAGAATTTTTAATTTAGATTTGACCGTGGACCATAATTTTTTGAGAAGAACTATGGTGGGGGCCATTTGTGGCAGGTGAAAGAATCCTGTCTCCAAATTCGCCAGCACTGATGTATTTAGTGTTCCAGTTCGCAGCATGCTTTCAACCGAGTCAAAATCACTTTGCAACCCAAGACCACTCAAGTGTTGTAATTGAGAGGCATAAAAATATAGTTTAGGGTTGGGAACCGCAGCTCCTCCCCGATCTTTACCATACTGCAAGGTGGAAAGACTTATTCTAGCAACTTTTTTCCTCCAAATTAGGGATCTAAACAGTGTCTCAATACGATTAAACCACCTACGGGGTATCCATTGTGGAGAATTGTGCATAATGTACAAAAGTTGAGGTCCCCAAACCATTTTGATTAAATTTATTCTACCAATTACTGATAAGGGGAGTTTACACCAAGTATTGCATGTCATTTGAAGTCTTTTAAAAAGGAGTAGTAAATTATCTTCTAAATATTTTTTTGGGTTGACCGACACTTGTATTCCTAGATATTTAAATGAGGAGACCACTTTAAGCGGCCTTGCACTGTCCGGCAAAGTAACCACTGGCTCATCCACTGGAAGAATGATGGATTTACTCCAGTTAATGGAGAATCCCGACAATGAACCAAAGTGCTGTATTATCTGCATCACATTCGTAAGTGAGGCCTCCACATCCCCCAGGTAAAGTAAAGTATCGTCCGAATAAAGAGAGATCTTATCAGATACTGGTCCTCTGATAAAACCCACAATAGACTGAGGATCTTACCACCTCTGCCAGTGGCTCAAGAGCCAGTGCGAATAGCAGGGGTGAAAGTGGACACCCTTGTCTTGTACCCCTGAAAAGGGGAAACGAATCTGAGAGATCACCATTTACGCAGATTCTAGCCGTAGGGGCCGAATACAGCAGTTTAACCCATTGAATAAAATTGTCTCCTAAGCCAAAACGCTTCAAAGTTTCCCATAAGTACAGCCATTCAACACTGATGAAAGCCTTGGCAGCATCTAATGATAGTATTGCTCTTCTGCCAGGATTGTCAACATGGATCTGGAGGTTGAGAAAAAGTCTTCTTATGTTAAGGGCTGTGGATCTCGATGGAATAAACCCGGATTGGTCCTTATGGACCCATTTGTGGATGACTTTAGCTAGTCTTGTGGCCAACACCCTTGCCAACAGTTTTACATCTGTTGTCAACAACGATATGGACCTATAAGAGTCTGGTAGATGGGCCTCTTTACCAGGTTTAAGAAGGACAATAATAGCTTCATTCATGGATTGAGGTAAACTTCCTATTTTTTGGCATCTTCAAATACTTCCTTTAAGTGTAATAAAAGAGTTTCAGAGTAGCGCTTATATACCTCCGCCGGCAAGCCATCCGAACCCGGAGACTTACCAGGAGAGGAGAACGCCAACGCCTCCAAGAGCTCCTCACCCCTAAGGGGAGCGTTCAACTGTACTACATCCTGAGTCGGGAGCTGCGGTAATTGGCATTGATCTAGAAAAGAGTTAATTTCTGTTAGGGTGGTATTGACCTTAGAGGAGTACACATCAGCATAGAAATCTCTAAACGTGGACAATATCTCTGCATGGGAAGAAACCAAAGTGCCTGATGAGCCAGTGATTGCTTCTATGTGAGATGAGCCTTTTTGTGTGCGTATCATCATGGCAAGCATATGCCCAGTGGTTTCTCCCTCTTCAAAATATTTTTGTTGAAGAAAAAACCTTTTCTTTTCCGCAGTAGTTAACATCAGATGGTTGGCCATGTTTTGAGCCTCAAAAAAAGATTTCTCGGTGCTCTCTGAGGAGGATTCGATAAAAGCAGATTCAGCCCTCTTAACCTCTTTCAAAACAGTTTGCTCCCAGTTCTTGGTCTCGGTCTTAATGGTATTAATAGATTTAATAAATTGACCTCTCAGAAACACTTTTAATTTGTCCCAAAAAATGCCAGGGCGAGATGAAGGTTTATTAAACCTAATAAAAGATTCTAAGTTTTCAAAAATGGGGTCAGGCGTATGAAACAGTGACAACCAAAACAAGTTAAGTTTCCAGGAATTCCTCTTTAAGACACCCGATGTAAAAATCTCTATACATAGGGGAGAATGATCAGAGACAGTTCTTGCTTCATAGTTTGTGGATGTTACTAATGATAGCATCAAATCATTACCCAGACCGAGATCAATCCTGGAGAGGCCCTTGTGTGTAGCAGAAAAACATGAGTAACATTTTACTTGCATGTGACTCATCCTCCATACCTCCCTCAATCCCAGTTCCGCAATGAGGCGAGCAAAGGAAGTCTGTCCCCCCTCTCATTCCACCCGAAGGGATTTTTGCGGTCATCTTATCTAGCTCGGTGTCCAAATAATTGTTGAAATCTCCAACAATAAGTGCTGGTATTCCCGGGTGTTGTGAGAGGAAGGAGGCTAACGTCTTGACGACCTCTATTGAAAAAGGAGGTGGTATATATATATTTCCGATAATGCATTGTAACCCATCTAATGAGCATACTAGAAAAACATAACCACTATAAGGGTCAACCACCGATAGTGTATGAGTAAAGCTAATATTTTTTCCTATTAGAATGCTGACACCCCTGGCATAGGAAGAGAAGACAGAGTGGAACTGAACGATAAATAATTTGGTAGAGAATGGGGATTCCTGAGCAGGTAACATATGTGTCTCCTGAAGACACACTACTGAAGATCCCATGCGTTTAAGCATATGGAGTACAGCTAGGTGTTTCACTCTGTCTCCCAGACCTCTAACATTCCAACTAGTAAGCACTATCTGTTTAGCCATAAAACATTAAAGCATAAATAAATGAGGTTAAGCTGTACAAGGTGTATAGAGAATGCTCCAGAGAGCCAATATTATTATGTCTAGCAAGACCGTAAGAATTAGGCAGTCTTTGGTGTAGATTCTTTGAACCAGATGAGCGTAGGTGAGGCAGTACCAGGACCAATGAATTAACTGAGTCCCTGGGAACAAAAAACAAAAAGAAAGCAACGGAAAAAAACAGAAACTGTAGTGTCCACGAAGGACCCGCAACTGGGGGGCTAAATTCAGTAGCCGGCTTTGAAGAGCCAAAAGGCAACAGGCCTTGTTTTACTTGCATAAACTTAGATACCATTGACAAACTGTTCGTGCGGTATCCTCCGCCTTATAAAGGATATTGCCATCTTGTGACCAGAACTATTATGAGCGGATAATAGTTGCACCATTATTGCTTAAGTAAAGGAAAATTTCTCTCAGGGTAAGGGGAAAAGCGCTGATCTTCAGGTATTTCTGCGCCGTCTGCCCAAATCTTCTCATAAGGATTTTTCCTCTCTGTCCAGCCACTGCACCACCATCGCAGGTCTCTCAAAAAAATGTACCTCATCCCTGGCTACCACACGAAGACGAGCCGGCTAGAGCATAGAATATTGTAATTCCAGAGAACGGAGTCTCTCTTTTTAATATCATTGAACTGGGCCCTCTGCTTTTGTACATCAGCTGAGAAGTCTGGAAACAGTGATATTTTGGAATTTTCAATCACCAGGGCATCTCCCAGGGTGCGGGCTTTTGATAGAATGATGTCTCTGTCTCTATAATGGAGCATTTTAAAAAGAAATGCTCTAGGGGGATTGCCTGGGGGCAAGGGCCTAGACGGAACCCGATGCGCCCGCTCCACTGCAAACATGGGGGAGAATGAGTCCTTCCCAAATTTATCCAGCAGCCATTTTTCAATAAAATCGACCGGATTCCTGCCCTCCATTTTTTCAGGGATGCCAACAGCTCTGATGTTATTTCTGCGAAGCCTGTTTTCTAAATCATCGAGTTTCGCAGCATGTTTAGCCACCATTATTTGTTGAGCATGTGTGTCCCTTTGCATGGGGGCCCAGTCATCTTCTATGGTGCTAATATGTCACTCAATAGCAGAGGTCCGATCCCTTAATTTCTGCATATCCTGACGTAGGAAAGACATCTCTGCCTTCATCCCCTTAACCCCTGATGCAAGTGCAGTAATAGAGAGATTACATGAGGTGACAGCGGAAAAGATATCCCTCAGTGTGGGTTCCTGTTCAGGCGAGCTCGTGGTTTGGGCCTTGTGTGATCTTTGGGGCATAGGTAAATTACTCACAGTATCCCAGGGCAGCAGAGCAGCGTGCGGATCTTCCAGGGGAACAGTGTCATCTGCCTCCGATTGCGAGCCGCTTCGACTCTCCGCTCCATTGCCGTTAGTTTCTGGTGAGTCCCATATGTCAGACTGGGGGAAAAGCTTCTGCACGGCCTCCCTGTGTTTCGCTGCAGCCGACTTTAATGCCGCGCCGCCATCTTGGGCCTCGTGGTCCGGAGCGGAGCGGGCTGTGGAGCCGCGTCTGGGTTGTTTTGTAGCCATGCTAGTGTGTCGCTGTGAGCGGGCGATCGTAGCTGGTGTACTGGGGGGTAATCTGGTGCCAGGTTCGGTCTGTCAGCAAAGATTTGCAGGATTTCTAAGCGGATTTTCGGCGGCGCTCACAAGATGTGCGACTGACTACATCCGCTGCCAAGCCACGCCCCCCTCCAGCACATTTTTAACCCCCCCCTCCAGCACTAGCCTCCCCCTCAGCACATTTCCAACCCCCCTTCCAGCACTAGCCCCCCTCTCCCCCCAGTACATTTCCAACCCCCCCTTCCAGCACTAGCCCCCCTCTCCCTCCAGCACATTTCCACCCCCCCTTCCAGCACTAGCCCCCCTCTCCCCCCAGGACATTTCCAACCCCACTTCCAGCACTAGCCCCCCTCTCCCTCCAGCACATTTCCAACCCCCACTTCCAGCACTAGCCCCCCTCACCCTCAAGCACATTTCCACCCCCCCTTCCAGCACTAGCTCCCCTCTCCCCCCAGCACATTTCCAACCCCCCTCCCAGCACTAGCTCCCCTCTCCCCCCAGCACATTTCCAACCCCCCCTCCCAGCAATAGCCCCCCTCACCCTCAAGCACATTTCCACCCCCTTCCAGCACTAGCTCCCCTCTCCCCCCAGCACATTTCCAACCCCCCCTTCCAGCACTAGCCCTCTTTCTCCCCCCCTTCCAGCACTAGCCCTCTCTCCCCCCTTCCAGCACTAGCCCTCCCCCTTCGAGCACTAGCCCTCTCTCTCCCCCCCTTCCAGCACTAGCCCTCTCCCCCCTTCCAGCACTAGCCCCCCTCCCCCTCTTCCAACACTAGCCCCCCTTCAGCACTAGCCCCCCTCCCCCCTTCCAGCACTAGCCCCCCTCCCCCCTTCCAGCACTAGCCCCCCTCCCCCTTTCAGCACTAGCCCCCCTTCCAGGACTAGGACATTTACCTTGGAGGCCCACACTAGCTCCTGCTTGACAAGTTAGTGGAGTCTAGTGACAGAACTTGTTCCAGTACTGGGCTCCAGGACTCAGCCCAGATTCATGGAACGCTGGGATTTTGTTTAAATCTCAGGAAAGACCCATTAAAACTGGGACAGTATGGAGGTTTGAATTTGGATTAGAAAGGGGGAAAGGATTTGTGTTTGTGGGGGCAAAGTTTGTACTGGCAGGGGGGATTTAGGTGGGAAGATATGTGATGGAACTGGGGAGAGGACTTGTGTAGGAGGGGGTTGGAGGAAAGAGGACAAGGGGAGAGGAATTGTTCCAGGATGGGGAACATGTTAAGCTGGAAGGGGAGATTTGGGGGAGAGAATTTTGTACTGGGAGGAGGATTTATGCTTGGGGGATGTTGGGGTGGGGTATTTTTGCTGGGATGAGGAGCTGTGCTGGGATATGGATTTGTGGGGTGGAAGGAGATTTGTGCTGGGAAGGGGGATTTTTTTTTTTAGGGAGAGCTTTGCAGAGACTGAGTTCATTCAGAGAGGAGTGCACTGTGAAAGTGTGTGGGGGAGGGGGAATATGTGCAGAGAGGTAAAGTTTGTGTGTGTTTAGCAGAGAGGAGGGCATTGTACACAGAGGAGAGCTTGGGGGAACTTGTGATGAAAGGGGAGCTGAGAAAGTATGTGTGTGGAGGAGGAGGTCAGCAGAGAGGAGAGCTGGGGGGCTTTGTGATGAGAGGAGAGCTAGGAGGGGCTTTGTGATGAGAGGAGAGCTAGGAGGGGATTTGTGATGAGAGGAGAGCTAGGAGGGGATTTGTGATGAGAGGAGAGCTAGGAGGGGATTTGTGATGAGAGGAGAGCTAGGAGGGGATTTGTGATGAGAGGAGAGCTAGGAGGGGATTTGTGATGAGAGGAGAGCTAGGAGGGGATTTGTGAAGAGAGGAGAGCTAGGAGGGGATTTGTGAAGAGAGGAGAGCTAGGAGGGGATTTGTGAAGAGAGGAGAGCTAGGAGGGGATTTGTGAAGAGAGGAGAGCTAGGAGGGGATTTGTGAAGAGAGGAGAACTAGGAGGGGATTTGTGAAGAGAGGAGAACTAGGAGGGGATTTGTGAAGAGAGGAGAACTAGGAGGGGATTTGTGAAGAGAGGGGAACTAGGAGGGGATTTGTGATGAGGAGAGTTGGGGGGGGGGGGGGATTTGGGGGAATTTGCTTTATGTGATACACAGTTCTAAGCCTTAACTCATTACAGTTTTTTGGCACCGCTGTAAATCTCTCCTCTAAGGAAGGTGGGGCTGGGGGCGGGGTTTGGGTGTGGCTGGGGCAGGGTTTGGGTGTGGTTGGGGCGGAGAGTTGGACAGAGAGGGTGAGTTCCTGCACCTTTTCTCTGAGAGAAAAAGCCCTGGGATCCGCACAATGGTTGCAAAGGACTTGATTTACTAAAGGCTGTGCACTTTGCAAAGTGGAGTTGCACTCAGCAGGTGCAGTTGCTTCAGAGCTTAGTAAATGAGTTAAACCTTCACTTTGCAAATAATCCCCAATCACATGCAAGGAAAATAAATTCAAAAAAACAAATTTTTGCTTGTACATGATTGGATGATGGAAGTCAGCAGAGCTTCTGTTTATTTACTAAGCTCTGGAGCAACTGCTCTTGCAGAGGGCAACTACACTTTGCAAAGTGCACAGTTGATTTGCCTTTAGTAAATCAACCCTAATGTCTTTCAGTCCATTAGTAAGAGGTTTCCGCAAATCCAGCTTTGCAACTCAAAAAAGACAGGAGCTCTATTTTACTGTAATATATAATAGAAAATGGCAGAGCACACCAACATGGACATGGAACTCGTAGAATAGGAACACAGCTATTGATGTGTCGGCAGTGACAACAGCTCAGATCTCAACCACTGCCACTAATATGTGATGAAAGCCAGATCACTAACCTGCTTCTGTCACAAGGCTGGATCTAGCCGGTCTGATGTGGGAGTGCAGTAAAAAATGTCAAGGAGGTCAGCAGGGCAGGGTACTTGGAGATAGCAGTTTGTAGGGTGGTGTACAGAGGCTATCAGTTTGTAGGGCAATGTAGAGGGTTCAGCTTGGCAGAGGACAGGGGTCAGAATGGCAGTGTACAAGGGCAACAGGGTGGAGGACAGGGGCTAGTAGTAAGTGAATCAGAGGTCAGTAGCAACTGACGCAGAGGGCAGATTTTGTCTAACAGTGCTCAACAGGTACTCAACGGTTCCCACCCGGTGTATCGTAAAATGATGCCGGCGGGAACCTCTCTTCCCTCTGGGCGGGTATCATATGACACCCACCTGTTCTCGCCGCTCCTGCATGCCCCCTGGGGTGTGCAACGCGGCGATCTGGGATGAGGCCTGTGCCTTGGGACACAGACCATCCCCGATCAGAGTAATAAGTCAATGAAAATGGCTCTTTACCATGTGACCTGCTGTGTCTAATCATGGACGGTCACATGTGGTGTTCTAGTTCTCGCCACTCGCGCTTGCCCCTGGGAGCGACCAGCGCAGTGATCGGGTATGAGGCGTTGTCCCTTGGACACAGCCCATCCCTGATCAGGGTAAAGAGCCAATAAAATTGGCTCTTTACCACGTGACCGGCTGTATCCAATCACAGCTGGTCCCAGATGTCAGCAAACAGCTGAAGTGCCGTTACCGGGTTCTCCTCCTCAGTGCTTTAGTAGGAGATCTGGAAAAAGTGTGTCTACAAAGCAGTAATGTGCCCCGATTGCAACCCAAATAAAGACTACCTGTCACCAGCTCATCAGAGTACCAGAGTACCTATCTGCAGGCCATCAGAGTACCCGAGTATATATCTCCATCTCATCCGAGTACCTGTCTCCAGCCCATCAGAGTACCCAAGGTGTGGGCTCATTTTGTGGGGGTTTCCATTGTCCTGGTGCCCTAGGGCCTTCAAAGGTGTGATAGGTAGTCAGAAAATTAGATGTGTAATTTATGCTTCTGATGGTTCTCCCCGCATGTTGGGCCTCTGTATGTGGCCAGGCCGTGTAAAAGTCTCACACATGTGTTATTGCCATACTCGGGACGAGTAGTAGAATGTGTTTTGGGGTTTTATTGCAAGTATGCCTATGCTGTGTGTGAGAAATAACTTGTTAATATGACAATTTAGCATTTCTCAATTTTCCTAAGTGGGAAAAAATTACAACTTAAACTCACCACGCCTCTTACTAAATACCGTATTTATCGGCGTATAACACGCACCCCAATTTAGGAGGGAATTTTAAGGAAAAAAAACTTTTAGGAGGGAAGTTGAAGGGAAAAAACTTACATTTAAATGCCCATCATTGCAGCCTTGCCCAGTGCAGCCTTGCCCAGTGCAGCCTTGCCCAGTGCAGCCTTCGATCCCCTGTCTTCAAAATCGCCGACCGCGATTTGAAAATGGCACCGCCGTTGCCGAAATATACAGAGCTGGTCCTCGGCTCTTTCCGGCAGCTCTCGTTCACTTTCGGCTCCACTCGTAGTCCCGAGCGGAGCTATCCGAACTTAGCCGAGTAGGTTCGGATAGCTCCGCTCGGGACTACGAGTGGAGCCGAAAGTGAACGAGAGCCGCCGGAAAGAGCCGAGGACCGGCTCTGTGTATTTCGGCACCGGCGGCGCCATTTTCAAATCGCGGTCGGCGATTTTGAAGTTGTGCAGCTCGGGATCGCAGGGGATCGGCGTATAACACGCACCTGCGACTTTCCCCTGATTTTAAGGGGAAAAAAGTGCGTGTTATACGCCGATAAATACGGTACTTTAGATTGTCTACTTTCCAAAAAGGGGTATTTGTACTGTCCTGACAGTTCAGGGCCTCAAGAAATGAGGCCCTCTGTACTTCAGGATTGATCAATTTTCAATGATTGGTACCATAGCTTGTAGACTCTAACTTTCACACAGACTAAATAATATACACTGATTTGGTTTATTTTTACCAAGGATATATAGCAGCAGGGAACGCCAGAGAACTCCCGTGTCCAAATCTGTGAAGCCTTCTGCGCTGCCGGCTGTAATTAGGCACTGATGGAGGGATCAAACGCCAGAGCACTCCCCACTGCTAAGCTACCTCCTCTGGGGCACCTTCACCAGAGCACCGGTGGCCGCTGGGAGATCAAACAGCTGCAGCCTATGAGAGCGGAAGGCGGAATAATCTGCACTCCCTCCGCCTATCAATACAGACCAGCCAAAAGCTTGTTTTTTGTGTGAGCGATGTTAGGGGCGGCTAGGGACTGCTATCCACCCTCTTCTCCACTTCCAGCACTAACAGCAGGCTGAAGGACAGGAGTATTGGTCTCCCCGAGGAATGGCGGGAGGCGCATGCAGTCCTGGAAGGAGCAGAGCACCTCACCCAGAAGGAGACTGGGCCCTCCCTGCTGCTGGCCAGCATGAATCTCCTATGGAATATACCAAGAACCAGTGAGTGTCACTGATCTGCACCCAGCACTGCTACTGCTCACATCCGCACCAGCACTGTCTTCACTAATCCCACCCCCAGCACTGCCACTGATCCCATCCCCCGAGCACTGCCACTGATTGCATCAGCCCCTAGCAATGCTAATGATCATGCCTCCCTCCCCCCAGCTCTGCCATTAATACCATTCCACCCCCCCCCCCCCCCACTGCCACTGATCATCACCACACACCCATTGGTTTCTGGGGCTGGGGCGGTGTGATGTGCAGTAACCTCTAGGAACCAATAAGAAAGCAGAAATGATATGCTGTAACCTCTAGCAACTAATCAATGAGTGGTAATGTTTTGCTGTAACCTCTAGCAACCAATCACAAATGCTGCCTGATCTGCTACACTAAACTGAGTTTAGCTGCTATTTATTGTTTAAGTTTACAGCAGGTGGAGAGCAAAATTGCATGTAGGTGGGCCCAAAGAAAATTTTCACCCAGGGTCCAATCATTATTAAAGATGGCCCTGGATGGCTGGTGTGGGTAGGTAGCCTATTCTCCTCCTCTTGCTGGACTGGGTGGTTTTAGGGAAGCAGTTCTATGGGGCGGGTAGGGGCATGACCTAGGAGGAGGGGGTGAGTTCCTGCACCTTTTTTCTGAGAAAAAAAGCCCTGTGTAGCAGTAAAAAGTTTGGCTCTATATTATGAACGAAAATTACTTATTTGCTAAATTTTATAATAAAAATTTTAAAGTGTTTTTTTTTTTTTTCAAAATTGTCGCTCTTTTTTTTTACTTATATTGCAAAAAATAAAAAACCCAGTGGTGAATAAATACCACCAAAAGAAAGTTCTATTTGTGTGAAAAAAAATGATAAAAATGTTGTTTGGGTACAGTGTTGCATGACTGAGTAATTGTCATTCAAATTGAGAGAGTGCTGAAAGCTGAGAATTGGTCTGGGCAGGAAGGGGGTGAAAGTGCCTGGTATTGAAGTGGTTAAAGATATAAACTTTTATTGTAACAAAAAATAATAGTTATTCCATAAAATTAGTAATAAGCAAATACAAAGTATCCATTAAAATCCTCAATAAATACCTGTGCACCATATTGAGATGTGTCCTAGTATAAAAAAATCATAATTTTCTTTGGTCTATGCATTTTGTGGACAAGACCCGCCAAAGTGTTGGCGGGTCGATTGAACACTGTAATTACGGCACTGGTGCATGCGGACCAGTCTGGTTTTATGCCGGGCCGAGGGACCGACATCAACATCCAACGGCTCCTCACGCATTTGTCCAAGGCGAACGGGGCCGGCCCAGAGGTAGTCGCCCCTCTAGACGCTGAAAAGGCTTTTGATTCGGTTGAGTGGCGCTACCTCTGGGCGGTTCTCTGCAAATTCGGATTTGGCCCTCATTTCATTAGCTGGGTCCAGATGCTATACCATAATCCTACGACCCGTATACGTACAAATAACTCACTATCCACGTCGTTTCCCCTGTCTAGAGGCACTAGACAGGGCTGCCCACTATCCCTGGGATTATTCGCGCTCGCCATGGAACCCATGGCAGCTCGTATTCGATCCGCCTCCTCAGTAAAGGGAATTCAAGTCGGTGTGATCACTGACAAAATTTCATTATACGCCGATGATACCCTCCTTTTTCTTAAAGACATTTCCTCCCTCCCACCGGCGCTACAGATAATAGATGAATTTGGATCGTACTCGGGAATTAGAGTCAATTGGGGGAAATCTCTCCTTTTCTCTTTGAATGCGTCGGGTCATCATTCCCCAACAGGCACCCCCTTAAACTGGACATCTGAATTCAAATATCTAGGAGTAAGGATCGGACTCCACTGTCCTCATTTTATGAACTGAATCTTCAACTGCTTCTAAAAAAATTTTCACAAAAGTGTATAGCCTGGAGGACCCTTCCTCTATCACCAGTTGGTAGGGTGAACCTAGTTAAAATGGTTTATCTCCCTAAATTCCTATACTTTTTTCGTAATGCCCCCTTAATTCCTCCGGCCTCATTTTTCGCAAAATTAAAAAGTATAATTTCTTCCTTTGTTTGGAACGGTAGAGCCCCGCGACTGGCCCTTACTACCCTTCAGCTGCCCGTCACCCACGGTGGTCTGTCCCTGCCGGATTTTCAGATCTACTTTTGGGCGGCCGTCCTGGTGACGGTCAGATGGTGGTTTTCCCAACTGCAGGACAACCCAGCTGTAACATTGGAGGCAGCCATCATGGGCTCATACTCTTCTCTTAGTAACGTAGTGTTCAGGGGGGCGAGATCTCACCCTGGTATCGCGGATCTGATGCGTACCACCATTAGTATTTGGAATAAAGCCAGGGCCCGCTTTGCCTCCCCCGAGATCTTTTCTCCCCACATTCCTCTTTGGGGTAATCCTAATCTACCGCACCTGAATACAGAAACTGACCCCCAGGTTTGGGCAAAGAAAGGTATAGTTAAACTGAAGCATATAGTTCAGGGGGGTAAATTGAGACCCTTCTCTGATCTCAAACAAGCCTATTCACTGCCAGGCTGGATGTTGTTTCGTTACTACCAGCTTCAACACGCGTATAAGAGACAGTTTCCAGCACAAATCATATTAAAATCAGACTCTGTGGAGGGACTACTCACTGCCAAAGTCATAGACAAACCCCTCTCCTCCCTGTACTTCCATCTGTCCATAGCTCCACTGAAAAAAACTTGAAAAAACCCATGATAAATGGAGACTAGACATCCCAGATTTGTCAGAGGAGGAGTGGGAGTCATGTGTCTCATCCTATGTCACTAATATGATTTCGGCCAGAGACCAATTTACGCAGGTCAAGTTCCTCCACAGAGCCTATTATACTCCAAAGCGGTTAACAATTATGAATCCTAGTGTCCCAGTGGCCTGTCCTAGATGTGGTCAGAGTTCCGCCACCTTCTTTCATATGGTTTGGTCCTGTCCCCACCTCGGAGACTATTGGTTAGAGATAGCTGACACCCTTAGTAGGGTTACCTCTTTGGAACTGGAAATAGACCCCAAAATGATGCTGCTCAATGTTTTTGACTCTAGGGTAAGAGGCAAACATACTAGACTATTTTTGAACTATGCCACATTCTATGCTCGTAGAGAAATATTCCTCCACTGGAAGGATAATGTCCCGCCCAGGGTAACCTCATGGCGCCTTAAATTGAATTCAGTGTTACCATTATATAAACTTACATATGCCAATCGAAACTGTCCTGCCAAGTTTGACAAGATATGGTCGGGATGGATAGATGCATGGGGCACAGAGGAAGAGGATGACCACCGAGTTGTTGATGTTGGACCCGCCCAGCAATAGTCTGCCATTATCCTTTACCTTTTGAATGTTTAATCATTGTTTGAGTTCTGTGAACCTAACAGGATAGATGGGATCCTCCCTCGGGCCCTCCCTCCCTCCCCCTCCCTTCCTCCCCCTCCTTTCCTTCCCAGTCCCCGCCCCCCCCTCCCCCCCCCCCCCCTGCCTTTAAGACCTCCTCAAATAATCATGCCAACCATAGCTACCTTGGATCTCATTTCCTACTGTGATATAACTTAATATCTCTATACATCTTTCTCCTGTTCTAAGATTTTGCTCATTCGTTCTGTGGCAATCTCTGTAAAAGTAATTCTGTGAACAACTGTGTATTTACATCGCTTGTATTGTAAACATCGAATAAACATTTCTTTTCTTGTAAAAAAAAAATAAAGGGGGGCGGCCGCGAAAGCTGAGAAGTCGCCGCAGGAGCAGCGCTGCCCCTGCACCACTGCCGCCCCGAGGCCTGGCCTCGGTGGCCTTGTGGGAAGTCCAGCCCTTCCTATGGAAGGAGATGTAAAGTGGTACAGTGAATAGCACTTTCGCCTAGCAGTAAGAAGGGTCGCTGGTTTGAATCCCACCCACGACACTACCTGCCTGGAGTTTGCATGTTCTCCCTGTGCCTGCGTGGGTTTCCTCCGGGTACTCCGGTTTCCTCCCATACTCCAAAGACATGCTGGTAGGTTAATTGGATCCTGTCTAAATTGTCCCTAGTATGTATGAATGTGAGTTAGGGACCTTAGATTGTAAGCTCCTTGAGGGTAGGGACTGATGTGAATGTACAATGTATATGTAAAGCGCTGTGTAAATTGACGGCGCTATATAAGTACCTGAAATAAATAAATAAATAATGTTCTGAACATTGGTCAGTGAGTAGCTGTGCCAGTATCAGCGGCATGTCTACTCATTGACTGTGAGGGGAAACCCTCTCTAAAGGCCCGTACACACAATATGAAAATCGGAAGGAAAATTTCGTTCGACTAAGCTGGATGTGCAGACTATAACATTTTTGTTATACGTGAACTCAATGTGCGATTTTCCTATAATTAGTACGGTTTTCGTATGAAAAAAAATCATAAGAGCAAGACTACGCATGCTCAGAAAAGAAAGAATACATACAAAACTATTCAACACATTACATCACTTTTTCGTATGGCGAGTAACCTCTTCACTTTCGATATGAGACTATTATGCAACTAAAAACGGACAAACGGTCGTCTGAAAATCTGACGTGTGTACGAGGCTTTAGGCCTGATTCACACCTATGCATTTTTAGTGCTTTTTGCAGATTTGCACTACAGTCCATTTAACATGGTTTCCTATGGAACATGTTCTGTAGTGCAAATCTGCAAAATGCAAAAATTAAAAAATGTGTAGGGGTGAACCAGGCCTTAGAAAGTTACCTGCAGAACAGGTGTCCCCATTAGAAGATTTCTTCTCACCTCTTGCTATGGGGGCAACACAAAAAATTTGGATTTCCTCTCATTTTTTTTCTTTTGGTGACAATGGTCACGAGTACAAAAAGGGAGGGTGAATCAACACAATAGATACAGGCAGCAATAAAAAAAAATGGTAGAGGATATATGTGACCTCAAACCTATGAACCAGTTATTTAGACAATTCAGATGGAAAGATGTCAGTGGATTAATATGCCAACAACCGCCCACTAATGCAGATTTAAATCTACAAGATGTAGAAACAGATATGCCTCTCTCTTCAGAGTTATTAAAGACTTTACTCATGAGTCATGACCATTCCCTATATCCACTCCTACAACCCATTGCCATACTCTACATACAAGAGGATCCAACACAATCCCCTTATTCATTCACACTGGGCATAAACTATGCAAATTTACTAAACTAAATGCATTAGCGTTGGGTAAACGGTTTGGCCCAAGCATGAGTTCCATTCCCTGCATGCAGACCCCCACAACCCTTGGCCATGGTTGTGGAGATGAGGCCCTTGTCCCCATAAACATGGGGACAAGGTGCTTTGGGGTGAGGGGGCAGAGCCCCCCCTGCTCCAAAGCACCCACATCTCATATGTAGAGGGCATGGGGCCTGGTGTGGTTTGGGGGGGGCGCTCACTTGTCCCCCCCCCCCCCCCACATTCCTTATGTATGGATTTTGGGGGGGCCCATGCCATTTTTTCCTAGTTTTTTTTTTCAATAGCCGGGTGCCGGCAATTGCAACCGTGAGTCAATTTAAATGTGATTTGACTTTTTTTTTCTTGAGAAATGTCATTTTTGCTGCAGAAGGTTCTATATATGCTACAGATGCACCACTTTAGAGGCAGACTAAGGGGACCACCACCCCCCACTATATTTAAATGAATTTTTATTTTTTTATTTTTGCACTTTAAGCTTTATTAAAATCACTGCTCCTGAAAAAAACTTTTTAAAAAGAAAAAAATTTGCATTGATACAGTACGTGTCCCCCAGGGCAGTACCCGGACCCCCATACCCCTTTTATGGCCAATTACTTGCATATAAGCTTTCAAAATTGGCACTTTTTATTTTTCCTGCTCAGCTCCCATAGACTTCAATGGGGTTTGCTGTTCGGGTTAGAGCTTTTCCCCTGTTCTGGAGTTCTGCTGTGAACTGAACAGGAGGGTGTTTGGCCCATCTTGTGTGCACATATTGTACTTATTCCTTCCCAAATTTTTACCATGCTGACTAACAAACATAGTTCAACCCTGACATAATAAGGAAATTACTTAAATATGGTATCCTAAAACCAATCCCCATAAAGCTCTTGCTATCCATACCGAATTTCCAAATATTTCTTCAGTGTTGTCACATGAAAAGATATAATAAATATTTACAAAAATGTGAGGGGTGTATAGTATCTCACAAAAGTGAGTACAGTACTTACAAATGTGTAAATATTTTATTCTATCTTTTCATGTGACAACACTGAAGAAATGACACTTTGCTACAATGTAAAGTAGTGAGTGTACAGCTTGTATAACAGTATAAGTTTGCTGTCCCCTCAAAGTAACTCAACACACAGCCATTAATGTCTAAACCACTGACAACAAAAGTGAGTACACCCCTAAGTGAAAATGACCAAATTAGCCATTTTCTCTCCCCAGTGTCATCTGACTTTTTAGTGTTACAACGAGTGTGAATGGGGAGCAGGTGTGTTAAATTTGGTGTTATCGCTCTTACTTTCTCATACTGGTCACTAGAAATTCAACATGGCACCTCATGGCAAAGAAGTCTCTGAGGATCTAAAAAAAAAGCATTGCTCTACATAAAGATGGCCTAGGCTATAAGAAGATTGCCCGGCCCCCCTAATCTACATGCAGGGCGCTGGACACATGGATTTCAACAGGGTTTTTTTTTTTTTTGAAGCACATGATTAGAGCCTGAGGCTCTAATTTGCTTCAAAAAAGGGTGGACTTGGGGTGCAGAGCACTGCTCCCTGAGCCCACCCAGTTGTGACAATAGCCATTTTCTTCCTGATTCTCCTCCCGGCCAATCAGGAAGCGGGTCCTGAGACCCGATTGACCAGGGAGTCTTAGGACCCCCGGCTAATTGGGTCTCTTGGTTCCCAAGACCCACTTCCTGTTCGGCCGGGAGGAGAAGCAACGGCCCCGGAGCGAGGAGCGAGATCCCTGTCAACTGCCTCCTAAGGTAAGGAGGCTAATGTAAAAAAAAGTCGCGCTAAAAAAGATTATTTGAGAATAGCAACAATCTAGTGCCTAAAGTAATAAAAAGTAAATATGAATAAAAAATATAATTGAAACAATACCCAATGTATATAAACTCCACGATGAGATGGAATAAATGATATAAAATAAATGATATACAAAAAGGACTATTTTCTATGTGAAAACTAAATAGTGAAATAAAATAACAGTTGAATGTGAACGACAAAAATTAATTTCCAGAACACTAATTACCACGTGCAACAAAATAAAGAAATATTGTGAAAATACTGAGCATATACCCTGTGGAAAGCAAAAAATATAGCAATAAAAATTATAACCAAACTAAAAAAGTCCATAAAAAATCCAAGTCCAGAAAAACAGTAATTATTGAAGTTCTTGCATATTGTGAAAAACAGGCAAGTAGATATCCCCCAGTGCTAGGAGAAGTGCAGAGACAGACTTGCTGAAGTGACACAGGTGCATGGGCAGACCTCCACCGTTTAAAACAACTGCCTCTTACCAAATAGAGTTGGTCTCTAGATTATAGGAGACCTATGGAACGGATGGCTGCAACCCCAGCCAGGGATCTAGAACAGCAGACACTTGTTGTCATCCGGGACCCGGAACTCGCTCCGTCACACACAGCGAATAGAATAAGATGGCTCCCCATAAAAGAAATAAAAGCTCCACATAGCATAAAAACCACGACTTTATTAAATAAAGAGTAAGATTGCACTTACACAATGGTTGTAAAAAACAAGCATCAAAAACGCCGGCCGGCTGATAGACTCCCCGTGTCTTCCGGGTGTACAGAACGCGGTGTCGTCGGGACGTAGCGAGGAGCTACGTCCCGACGACACCGCGTTCTGTACACCCGGAAGACACGGGGAGTCTATCAGCCGGCCGGCGTTTTTGATGCTTGTTTTTTACAACCATTGTGTAAGTGCAATCTTACTCTTTATTTAATAAAGTCGTGGTTTTTATGCTATGTGGAGCTTTTATTTCTTTTATGGGGAGCCATCTTATTCTATTCGCTGTGTGTGACGGAGCGAGTTCCGGGTCCCGGATGACAACAAGTGTCTGCTGTTCTAGATCCCTGGCTGGGGTTGCAGCCATCCGTTCCATGGGTCTCCTATAATCTAGAGACCAACTCTATTTGGTAAGAGGCAGTTGTTTTAAACGGTGGAGGTCTGCCCATGCACCTGTGTCACTTCAGCAAGTCTGTCTCTGCACTTCTCCTAGCACTGGGGGATATCTACTTGCCTGTTTTTCACAATATGCAAGAACTTCAATAATTACTGTTTTTCTGGACTTGGATTTTTTATGGACTTTTTTAGTTTGGTTATAATTTTTATTGCTATATTTTTTGCTTTCCACAGGGTATATGCTCAGTATTTTCACAATATTTCTTTATTTTGTTGCACGTGGTAATTAGTGTTCTGGAAATTAATTTTTGTCGTTCACATTCAACTATGTTAATTTATTTCACTATTTAGTTTTCACATAGAAAATAGTCCTTTTTGTATATCATTTATTTTATATCATTTATTCCATCTCATCGTGGAGTTTATATACATTGGGTATTGTTTCAATTATATTTTTTATTCATATTTACTTTTTATTACTTTAGGCACTAGATTGTTGCTATTCTCAAATAATCTTTTTTAGCGCGACTTTTTTTTACATTAGATTCACGGTTTACTACCTTTAGTCGCAGCTTTTCTTATTGTGTTAGCGCAGTATTTTTTTAACCTTAAGGTAAGGAGGCCTCTGTCCGTCCGTCTCCCATGGGGGGGTTTGATTGATGCCTTCGCATCCGTCTCCTGCAGGGAGGGATGGCTGGCGTGGGCTTGCCCCCCCCAAATATTGAGCACCAGCCGCTACTGAACTTTCATTTTCTTAAGTTCATCCCCTACAGCTATTATCATTTGTATCACTTGACCCTCCCTTCTAGATTGTAAGCTCTAACGAGCAGGGCCCTCTGATCCCTCCTGTATTGAATTGTATTGTAGCTGTACTGTCTGTCCTCATGTTGTATACGTTGCGCAAACTGTTGGTGCTATAAAAAAAAAAATTTAGCCCAGTTTATGAATGGATTAGTGTTTTCTAACAAACTTCTTCATAGTACTCGGCTGTTAAGCAAAACTATTTATTGATATTTTAGTGGCTGAAGAAAATCCATCTGATGCATCAAAAAATATAAAACAAACTCCAACCAATCCAAGCTGGTCTACAGGGAAAACTGGAGGCAAAAGTCTTGGATCTCCTGAGCAACATCTTCCACCTAAAGATTTACAAGTATCTCCGAGATCGAGACAGTCATTTGCTGAACAGCCACCAAATCAAAGGGAAGAAAGCAATACAACTATAACTCCAGCAAAAAGACCAAAAGAAAATCCTAATACACCACACAATCGTAAGTAACTTGGTTAACATTAGACATGTGCAATTTGTTTTGTTCCCAATTCGTTTTTTAACAAATTTAGACAAATTCGTTAATGTGTAAAAATCCGAATTAACCAAAACACGTTTATAGAATTTTTCACTGATCATACTGCAATGATGGGCAATGGTGAGGCTGCAGATGGGCACTGATAAGGCTGCATTGATGGGCAGTGACCCTTTCCTTCAAAATTCTTTATTTAAAATGTACGTTTTTTTCCTGAAACTTCCCTCTTAAAATTAAGGTGTGTGTTATACACCGATAAATACGGTAGTCATCCTTTAGAATTTTCGGACTTTATTTTTTATTTTCGAACTTTCAAATTATCGAATTATCATCAAATTATCGAATTTTTGAATTAACGAATTGCGATCATATAGTATGACCCGGAAAAAAAAAAAAATAAATAAAAAACAAATGAAACAGAAACTAAAATGAAATTTTTTTTCGGCAGTGCACATGTCTATTTCTGATGTGAAAATGGGGGGGGCTTCTGATGTTAAAGGGGGGCACCCTGTTGTGAAAGCGAGGACTTTGTTGTTATGCAGGGTTTCTTATTTAAAAGGAAGATTTGATGTGATGGGGGACTCTGATTATTTATTATTAATTTGTTCCATTCCATTTGTTTAGATGCAGCATTCGTTTTTTTGGTTAATTCATAAGTTTGGATAAATTTGTATTTGTTACGTTCACTAATTGCCAAATTTGAAAGGAAATTCCAATACCTATAATTTATTAGTTATTAATAATTTTCGGATTTTCTTATTTTTGGATCTTCAGATTTTCGAATTTGCGATCATGACAAATGACCTGAAAAATGAAAAAAAAAACAAAAGAAAAAAAATGAACAAATTTTTCGGCAGTCTACAAGGAGAAGTGGGAACAATACTAACTGATGAGCAGCAGGGCAGGGAACATAGGAAGATTTTTGTACTTATATAGTTATAAAAAGAAAAAAACTATCAGTAGTATATTTAAAGGGCATGTACAGTCCAAACTTTGTTTTAGTTGTTGATTGAGTAGTGAAGGTTAGAGTGAAATAGTTAAAACCATGCCATGCTATTTTGTGCTGTTTGGTAAGCCACAAGGAGAGTCAAACAAATGTCATAGGAGTCTAAAGTATTATCTCCACAACAAGAAAGCAAAAGCAAGCCAATGCTTTTCGGAGGCCAAACATCCCCCTTTATCATGGGCTTAAACAATGTATCAAAGTATTTGTTGGACCCAAAGAACAGAGGCTCCTGGGTAAACACATCCTATGGTCGGAGATGTTCTGAACATTAGTCAGTGAGTATCTGTGCCAGTATCAGCGCCATGTCTACTCATTGACTGTGAGGGGAAACCGTCTCTAAGGCCCCATTCACACTAGCGCGTTTTTTGATGCATTTTGCAGAAATGCACGGGAATTTTTTAACATGGGTTCCTATGGAACATGTTCACATCAATGCTTTTTTGTATCTCAGCGTTTTTGGAAAGGGTCGGGGACTTTTTTTCATGCAAAAAGCAGCGTTTTGCATGTAATGGTTTTCAATGGACAAGCATCAAAAACGCAAGTGCACCGTTTTTGCAGCGTTTTTGGTGCGTTTTTGGTGCGTTTTTGCCGTTTTTTTTTTTTTTTGTAATTTTTTTTTAAGACTGTAAAAAAAAATGAAAAAAAAAAAAAAAAAAACGCAAAACTCAAATCGCGGCAAAAACGCCGCAAAAACGCCGCAAAAACGCCGCAAAAACGCGGCTCAAAAACGTGCCAAGCATGAAAAAAAAACCTCCAAAAACGCTCAAAAGCAACATGCATAGGTGTGAATTGAGCCTAAGGCCCCATTCACACTAGCGCGTTTTTTGATGCATTTTGCATTTTGCAGAAATGCACGGGAATTTTTTAACATGGGTTCCTATGGAACATGTTCACATCAATGCTTTTTTGTATCTCAGCGTTTTTGGAAAGGGTCGGGGACTTTTTTTCATGCAAAAAGCAGCGTTTTGCATGTAATGGTTTTCAATGGACAAGCATCAAAAACGCAAGTGCTGCGTTTTTGCAGCGTTTTTGATGCGTTTTTGATGCGTTTTTTTTTTTTTTTGTAATTTTTTTTTAAGACTGTAAAAAAAAATGAAAAAAAAAAAAACGCAAAACGCAAATCGTGGCAAAAACGCCGCAAAAACGCGGCTCAAAAACGTGCCAAGCATGAAAAAAAAACCTCCAAAAACGCTCAAAAGCAACATGCATAGGTGTGAATCGAGCCTAAAGGCCTGTACACACGATACGAAAATCGGAAGGAAAATTTCGTCCAACTAACAATCTGCCGATTTTCGGATTTTCTACAGCCGATTCCGGTGTTTCGTCCGGCAAAAGCTGGATGTGCAAACTATAACATTTTTGTCGTACGTGAACTCAACGTCTGATTTTCGTATAATTAGTACAGTTTTCGTATGAAAAAGACTATGCATGCTCAGAAAAGAAAGAATACATACAAAACTATTCAACACATTACGTCACTTCTATGTATGGTGAGTAACCTCTTCACTTTCGATATGAGACTATCATGCAGCAAAAGACGGATGAACGGTCGTCTGAAAATCTGACGTGTGTACGAGGCTTTAGGCCTGATTCACACCTATGCATTTTTAGTGCTTTTTGCATTTTGCAGATTTGCACTACAGTCCATTTAACATGGTTTCCTATGGAACACGTTCTGTAGTGCAAATCTACAAAATGCAAAAAGCACTAAAAAATGTGTAGGTGTGAACCAGGCTTTAGAAAGTTGCCTGCAGAACAGGTGTCCCCATTAGAAGATTTCTTCTCACCTCTTGCTATGGGGACAACACTAAAAATTTGGATTTCCTCTCATTTTTTCTTTTGGTGACAAGTCACTAGACAGGTCACGAGTACAAAAAAGGGAGGGTGAAGAGTCAACACAATAGATACAGGCAGCAATACAAAATTGGTAGAGGATATAACCCTCATCTGCTCAATCCAAACTCCCCAGAGCCTAGAGATATAGTACAAAATAATTATTATAGCTGCGCGCTGCAACCTTATAGTGCAAAACTAAATGAATGGAATAAAATAAAATAAATAAAAAATAAAGTTAAAATAGCTGCTGCTGTCACCTATGTGTTCCCACAGATAATCAGAATCAGATAAATGAATGTAACATCGCTGCTAATAAATTAATAAGTAAAGAATTTAATGATAATATTTAAAAAGTGCATACAATTGCATAAAAGTCCAAAGGTGACATAAGTAATAAATCTTCTTATCAAAGTGAAAAAACCGTGGGTAGATTTGCGATTGTGCTTTACTGTGACTCCACACCACTTGTTAAGGTGCTCCCACCACCGAGTGCAATGCACGTTCACCTCCCTGTAAGACCCTGCAGGGGGTCAAACACACCTTGCACACAGTGCAATTCTCCTTTAAGGATGGCTCCACACTGGTCCTCACTAGTACCTGGTAAGCCTTGTAAGGGTATAGCTCACTCTGCACCAAATACAGTATCCTTCCAATGTAGCTGCTTCAGAGGTAGCTCCACTTTAGTCTCCAGCGAATTAGAATGACATGGAAAAGACAAAAATGCCTCCAATGGTGCAGTATCCTCAGTATTAAATGACAGAACCTCACCACCCCAGCTAATATTGAACCCACATTTATTTAACCACTTCAATACCAGGCACTTTCGCCCCTTTCTGCCCAGGACAATTTTCAGCTTTCAGCGCTGTCACTTTTTGAATGACAATTGCACGGTCATGTAACACTGTACCCAAACTACATTTTTATTATTTTCTTCCCACAAATGGAGCTTTTGTTTGGTGGTATTTAATCACCACTGGGGTTATTTTTTGCTAAACTAACTAAAAAAGACCACATTTTGAAAAAAAAAAGTTTTTTTTTTTAGTTTCTTTCATAAAATTTTGTTTTCCCTGGGCACTGATGAATTGGCACTGATGAAGTAGCACTGATAGGCACCAATAGGCACTACAAGTGCACTTGGAAGTGCAGTCGTTGGAGAGCCGAGGTGGACACACAAGGAAAATAATAGCATTTTTGCTTCTACATGATTGGATGATAAAATCAGCAGTGCTTCCACTCTGATTTACAACGACTGCACTTTCACTGCACTTGTAGCGCAGAGTGGATTTGCCTTTAGTAACTAAACCCCAAAGTTCAAAATATTTAATAATTTGGAATGTACACAGCAAAGTGCTAGAGTGCAATTTGTCTAATAGGGACACTAGTTAGATTGATCCAGGGCCGATCCTAGGGTCACAGACGCCTGGGTGGAGAAATATTTCTGGCGCCCCCACGTGGGCGTGGTCATCTTACCAACTCCTCCCCTTTACAAATGTTTCTATGGCAACGACTCAAACATAGAGATGTTCCCCTAAGAACTCTTCGTTACCCTGGGATCCTCCCATGATCTTTAACAATAAAGAAAATACAGGAAGAGCATACACTAATGAGACCTGGAGTGGAGTCTCTCTGATGCACACAGAGAGGGCTTCTGTTAGAGAATCTGTTAGAAAGAGCCCACAGACATGGCAAAGGAGATGGTCAGAGACTGCAATTATAGTACAGAAGATGGTCAAAGACTGCAGACATGATACAAGAGATGGTCAGAGAATGCGGACATATTACAGGAGATGGTCAGAGAATGTGGACATATTACAGGAGATGGTCAGAGACTGGAGATATAATACAGGAGACGGTCAGAGACTACAGACATGTTACAAGAGATGGTCAGAGACTGCAGACATGTTACAAGAGATGGTCAGAGACTGCAGTTCCTATGGACGTTAGTAAATAATGGCCGATCGGCCCTCTCACCTGACCCAGCGATAAAGCAACAATGTTTCCTCTGATCAGGAGTCAGCTCACTCTGAATTGCCGGTGGTGACTCCGCTGGGTAGACCCCAGATCTATATTCTGGCAATGACTCCATTCCTTTCTCCGCCAGGGATGGCGCTAGACTGTGTGGCTTTCCCTCTGGTGGTGCAGGTCAGCGGGGTTCTCTCTCTGATGGTGTTCCCTCAGCACTGTCCTCTCCCTCTGGAGTCCTGGGTGCACTTCCCTGAAAGCTTTCCCGGCCTCCTGGCTCTCTTTCCCATTCAGCTGAGCATGCTGTGTGGGCTGCAGTTTCTGTGTTACAGTGGGGCTGCCAGTCCTTGGGACTACATGTCCCACAATCCTCTTTTTTGCTCCTTTTTTTTTCTTCCCTGGCCGATATGAAGGCAGGGAAAAAACATAGTGTGCCGCTCACTAGTACAGCAGCGCACGCGAAGAGGAGAGGGAGAGGGGAAACAAGAGCCCGCAGCTGCAGTGGCGTCACTAGGGTTGGTGTCACCCAGTGCGGTAAAACATGGCATCACCTCCTCCACCAACTATAGTCGCCCCCCAGTACAGACCCCCCTCCACTAAGTATAGACCCCCCTCCATCAGTGCAGACCCCCCACTAAGTATAAACCCCTCCCCCAGTATAGACCCCCCCAGGACAAAACACCCCCCCTCCATTAGTACAGACCCCCCTCAGGACAAACCACCCCCTCCATTAGTACAGAACCACCCCCCTCCATTAGTACAGAACCCCCCAGAACAAACCACCCCCCTCCATTAGTACAGACCCCCAGAACAAACCACCCCCCCCCTCCATTAGTACAGACCCTCCAGAACAAACCACCCCCCTCCATTAGTATAGACCCCCCTCAGGACAAACCACCCCCCTACATTAGTACAGACCCCCCTCAGGACAAACCACTCCCTCCATTAGTACAGACCCCCAGGACAAACCACCCCCCTCCATTAGTACAGACCCCCCCAGGACAAACCCCCCCTCCATTAGTACAGACCCCCCAGGACAAACCATCCCCCTCCATTGATACAGACCCCCCAGGACAAACCACCCCCCTCCGTTAGTACAGACCCCCCTGGACAAACCACCCCCCATTAGTACAGACCCCCCCAGGACAAACCACCTCCCCTCCATTATTACAGACCCCCCGAGGACAAACCATCCCCCTCCATTAGTACAGACCCTCCCCAGGACAAACCACCCCCCTCCATTGGTACAGACCCTCCCCAGGACAAACCACCCCCTATATTAGTACAGACCCCCAGGACAAACCATCCCCCTCCATTAGTACAGACCCTCCCCAGGAAAAACCATCCC
The DNA here is from genome assembly GCF_042186555.1 of Aquarana catesbeiana. Classification (NCBI taxonomy): domain Eukaryota; kingdom Metazoa; phylum Chordata; class Amphibia; order Anura; family Ranidae; genus Aquarana; species Aquarana catesbeiana. The sequence continues at coordinate 68,153,834 of NC_133329.1, forward strand.
CCTCCATTAGTACAGACCCTCCCCAGGACAAACCACCCCCCTCTATTAGTTTAGACCCCCCCAGGACAAATCACCCCTCCTCCATTAGTTCAGACCCCCCCCAGGACAAATCACCCCCTCTACATTAGTATAGACCCCCAGGACAACTCACCCCCCCTACATTAGTATAGACCCCCAGGACAAACCACCCCCTACATTAGTTTAGACCCCCCAGGACAAACCAACCCCCCTACATTAGTACAGACCCCCAGGACAAATACCCCCCCCCTACATTAGTATAGACCCCTCAGAACAAACCATCCCCCCTACATTAGTACAGACCCCCGGGACAAATCACCCCCCTCCATTAGTATAGACCCCCCAGGACAAATCACCCCCTCCTACATTAGTATAGACCCCCCCAGGACAAACCACCCCTCTACATTAGTACAGACCCCCAGGACAAATCACCCCCTCCATTAGTATAGACCCCCCAGGACAAACCACCCCCCTTACATTAGTACAGACCCCCCCCCTCCATTAGGCTAATTAAAAACACCCCGGTGACAGCTGGAGAGTAGAGGACAATGTGCAGCCGCGCTGGAGAACAGAGCGTGTCAGCCTTGGGCAGCAGGCAGGAGTTACACACATGGGGGAGAAGTGGAACACGTCAGGGTCGGGCTCGGACCGCCCCCCTGTGATGTCACTGCGCAGCCGCAGCTGGTCTCTCTCTGCACAGAGACAGCCGCTCCGATCTCCGGCTTTTTCGCTCTCCTCCTCTGACAGGAGGAGGGAGGGGGGATGGGCACAGCGGCGGCGGTGACCGGCGGAGAGAGCGACGGACAAGGAGAGTAGGAGGAGGGAGGGGAGCACTCTGGCGCTTTAGCGCCCCCACCTCTGTGGCGCCCGGGTGCACTGCACCCCATGCACCCCGGCCAGGATCAGCCCTGGATTGATCTGTGTGTCCAAGGTAGCACATTGGTAGGGTTTTACCCTGACTTCCTGTTTGGCTATGTGACAGGAAGTGAAGCCGATTTTCAAAAAAAGGGACACAAAGCCCAACCTAAAAAGACAAGCAGGGGTTCTAACATTCGGTTTCCCTCAAATGCCCACAATTAGAATAGGATTGTCTGGAGCTAGATGATTTTAGCTCAGTGATCTAAATCAGAGATACTCAACCCTGTCCTCAAGTACCCCCAACAGGCCATGTTTGCAGGTTTTCCTTTATCTTGCACAGGTCAGTCACTAGCTTGGTATTTTGGACAGCTATTTTAGCTAAGATAAATTGTCAAATCATGGCCTGTTGGGGGTACTTGAGAACTGAAGGTTGAGAACCACTGCTGTAAAGTAGCTTTTAGACAAATCACACCTTTTTTGTTTTGCCATGACAATCAGCAGCTGGGAAATCTGTTCCAGGAAAATTGTTTAGGAGGGAGTGTAAAATGCATTACTTGGATTGAGCATGCATCTGCAAAACAAATAATTAACAAAGCATAAAAAATTGCTACAATTATTGGTCAACAAAACAGGACTTGGAAAAAGTAAGGAAAGCAAAAACACATGTTAATTTGAGACACTAACAGAATATGGTTTTGAGGTTTGACCATTTTGCAGAGGAAATGAAGAGTTAAAAGGACTGCGCCCACAAACGGACAGTCTCTTAAGGATTTAAACATTAGTCACAACATCTTGAGGAAGATTTTGCAAAATATTGCAGCACAGACAATTAAATCAAGGTGAAACTAACGGTGGGCAGGAGGGGCTTGGGTACCCCAAAAGTCAACCACCTTGTTCCCATATTCAGGTCCTCTTCCACACAACCTGAGGCTGGGGTTGTGGGGGGCTGAAGACAGGGGGCTTTACGGAATGTGGAAAGCCCCTTTAAACTAGTGGGTACAAGGTGCTTTGTGGTTGGTATTGGGCTGAGCCCAACAAGCCCCAAATGGATTCCCTTAATTTGCATAGATTTCCTCTCACTTCCTGTTTGGCTATGGGACAGGAAGTGAAAGTAAATCTCTGCAATGGGACAGGGATGGTAAAAAATAAACTGACAGGGGTTATAACCCTCCCTTACTCTATCCAAAATGAAAAAAAAAATTGTTGCCTATAGTTCTACTTTAAGCACAAATTTATGATAATTTTATGGAGAGGACTAAGAAGATATAACCATGCCAATGGTGCAGCAGAAAACATATAGCACAGTGAGGAAGGTTTGTGGTCCAGGATGATAGGACAGTCAAAATTAGAAGCGGCGCCCCCCCCCACAGTTGCGGAATGCCAGCCGCCCGCAGTGGGAAGCCGTGCGACCGCTTTATGGGGGCGCACATCCCCCCCCCCCAGGCCCTCAGAACTAGTGTCCCCACTTGAAAATTTCAGGGCGGGTCTTAAACAGCAAGGGGTGTGGCCTTGACAAGAAGGGGTGGGTCATACTTAAATTAGGGGGTGCGCGAGTTTAGTCAGGCCTAGGGCAGCACAAAACCTAAATACACTACTGGGGCTGACCAAAGTAATACACATTATTTATGCATTCATCTCTCAATGAAGTGGAGAGGGTTACCTGTCCAAAACATCTCCCCCCCATAAATTTTTTTCAAATGGCCCATGAGAGGGGGGGGGGAGGAATCTGATAGGTGAACCTTATACCTTTGTCTTTAAATACTCCCTAAAATAAATGTTATACCGATGTTGGCCAAGAATGTTTGTGTCTAATCTGCTTTCCATGTTTATGTGCAAAATGAATAATTTTTTTTTTATTTTTCTTGTTTGACTCCACAGTTTCCTTCCAACCCACAGGAATGGCAAACTGTGGCCTCCCACTTTGCCCAGCGGTGGGACTTTCCTAACTGCGCAGGGGCAATTGATGGGAAACACGTCCACATCATCCCACCACCCAACTCGGGGTCATACTATTACAACTATAAGGGGTTCAATAGTATTGTGATGTTGGCGGTGGTGTCGGCTATTTACGAGTTCCTGTATGTGGACGTGGGGAAGAATGGCCGGATGTCAGATGGTGCAGTCATCGCCCAGACGAAGTTCTACAGGCATCTCCAGAATGGCAGAGAGGTGATAAGGGCACTCTGGTGGAGGTGAGTAGCTGGTCAGAGGGATGATAGTGATGAACTGGCACTTCTGGCAGCACTTTGGTTAGAGGAGAAGCAACTCTGAAGATATAAAAAAGGAAAAGAAAGGCGCCTCTAAGTGCAGTATGTCAAATTTAATAAAGTGCACAAAGGGTTAAAAGCACTTACAAGATTGTTGAGTGTTAAAAGACATGATAAAATCAGGAGTCCTCATCTGTGGCATGTGTCCATCCTCAGCACGGTGGTAGAGAGCAGTGTAGAGCCGTCCAGCAGCTGTAAAGCGTTCTCATGCGTGTTGGAAAGAGGAGGCAGCAGGGAAGTCTGTATTCACTGCGGGACACACAAGGCTGATGGTTTCAGTGTAGAGTGTCTCTAGACTGACACCATCAGCCTTGTGTGTCCCGCAGTGAATACAGGCTTCCCTGCTGCCTCCTCTTTCCAACACGCATGAGAACGCTTTACAGCTGCTGGACGGCTCTACACTGCTCTCTACCACCGTGCTGAGGATGGACACATGCCACAGATGAGGACTCCTGATTTTATCATGTCTTTTAACACTCAACAATCTTGTAAGGGCTTTTAACCCTTTGTGCACTTTATTAAATTTGACATACTGCACTTAGAGGCGCCTTTCTTTTCCTTTTTTATATCTCCAGAATGGCAGCTTGGGCTTGCCACCTCCAGAAGACAATGTGGAAGGACTGCCATTCATCTTCGTTGCGGATGAAGTGTTTGCGCTGGGGGACTATCTTATGCGGCCATTCCCTATGAGGAACCTCACCCCGGACCAAAGGGTTTTTAATTACCGGCTGACCAGAGCCAGAAGAGTGGTGGAGAACACATTTGGAATAATGGCCAGCCGGTTCTGCCTATTTCTTACACCCATACACATGGCGGAGTATAAACTGAATCACATCATCCTGGCTTGCTGTGTTCTCCGCAACTTTTTAAGGAGAAATTCTGCGAACTATGCGGGCTCAGTTGGGCCTGAATCCGGACTTCATGTAAATTTACCAACCCTGACGGCGCTTGAAGCTGGCCGTCCTGGCTTGCCCCCCCCCGAGTGCCCGTGAGGTCCGTCTAAGATACCTTGAATACTTTGCGGGTAGGGGGGCCATCAATATGCCAGACAATGTCTGAGACATTTTTTAAATAAAAAACAAATTTTAACTACTAAAATATTTGCTGACATTTACTGCTTGTGTTTCTTTTAGCTGACCCTGACATAAATTTGTGGAGTCCTGAAATTGGCGTGATTGTGTAATATTAGAAAGCACTTTTGGGTGTTATTTACTAAAGGCAAAGACACTTTGCACTACAAGTGCACTTGAGACTGCACTTGTAGTGCAAAGTGGATTTGCCCTTAGGAAATAACCCCCATTGTCCCAGAAAACACCAATTTTACCACAACAAAAGTTACGGAGCATTGAAAGAAGAATCCACACATTCTTGATTATCAATCTTTTTAATACCAGCACAATCACATGTGCATTTATAAAAGGTTTTTAAAACAAACCAACATGTTTGTTGTATAACAATTTTTTGGGTCACATTAATAAAAGTAGAAATGTCCATTTAACCACTTCAGCCCTGGAAGGATTTACCCCCTTCCTGACCAGAGCACTTTTTACAATTTGGCACTGCGTCGCTTTAACTGCTAATTGCGCGGTCATGCAATGCTGTACCCAAACAAAATTTGCGTCCTTTTCTTCCCACAAATAGAGCTTTCTTTTGATGGTATTTGATCACCTCTGCCGTCTTTATTTTTTGCGCTATAAACGGAAAAAGACCGAAAACTTTGAAAAAAAATTATATTTTCTACTTTTTGTTCTAAAAAAAATACAATAAACTCAATTTTAGTCATACATTTAGGCCAAAATGTATTCGGCCACATGTCTTTGGTAAAAAAAAATGTCAATAAGTGTATATTTATTGGTTTGCGCAAAAGTTATAGCGCCTACAAACTAGGGTACATTTTCTGGAATTTACACAGCCTTTAATTTATGACTGCCTATGTCGTTTCTTGAGGTGCTAAAATGGCAGGGCAGTACAAAACCCCCACAAATTACCCCATTTTGGAAAGTAGACACCCCAAGGAAATTGCTGAGAGGCATGTTGAGCCCATTGAATATTCATTTTTTTTGTCCCAAGTGATTGAATAATGACAAAAAAAAAAAATTACAAAAAGTTGTCACTAAATGATATATTGCTCACACAGGCCAGGGGCATATGTGGAATTGCACCCCAAAATACATTTAGCTGCTTCTCCTGAGTATGGGGATACCACATGTGTGGGACTTTTTGTGAGCCTAGCCGCGTACGGGGCCCCCGAAAACCAATCACTGCCTTCAGGATTTCTAAGGACGTAAATTTTTGATTTTACTCCTCACTACATATCACAGTTTTGAAGGCCATAAAATGCACAGATGGCATAAAACCCCCCAAATGACCCCATTTTGGAAAGTAGACACCCCAAGCTATTTGCTTTGAGGCATGTTGAGTCCATGGAATATTTTATATTTTGATACAAGTTGCGGAAAAGTGACAATTTTTTTTTTTTTTTTTCGCACAAAGTTGTCACTAAATGATATATTGCTCACACAGGCCATGGGCATATGTGGAATTGCACCCCAAAATACATTTAGCTGATTTTCCTGAGTATGGGGATACCACATGTGTGGGACTTTTTAGGAGCCTAGCCACGTACGGGGCCCCGAAACCCAATCACCGCCTTCAGGATTTCTAAGGGTGTAAATTTTTTATTTCACTCTTCACTGCCTATCACAGTTTCGGAGGCCATGGAATGCCCAGGTGGCACAACCCCCCCCCCCCCCCCCAAATGACCCGATTTTGGAAAGTAGACACCCCAAGCTATTTGCTGAGAGGCATGGTGAGTATTTTGCAGCTCTCATTTGTTTTTGAAAATGAAGAAAGACAAGAAAAAAATTTTTTTTTTCTTTTTTCAAAACTTTGTGACAAAAAGTGAGGTCTGCAAAATACTCACTATACCACTCAGCAAATAGCTTGGGGTGTCTACTTTCCAAAATGGGGTCATTTGGGGGTTTTTTTTGCCACCTGGGCATTCCATGGCCTCCGAAACTGTGATAGGCAGTGAAGAGTGAAATCAAAAATTTACGCCCTTAGAAAGCCTGAAGGCGGTGCTTGGTTTTCAGGGTCCCGTGCGCAGCTAGGCTCCCAAAAAGTCCCACACATGTGGTATCCCCATACTCAGGAGAAGCAACAGAATGTATTTTGGGGTGTAATTTCACATATTCCCATGGCATGTTTGAGCAATATATCATTTAGTGACAACTTTGCAAAAAAAAAAATTGTCTCTTTCCCGCAACTTGTGTCACAATATAAAATATTCCATGGACTCGACATGCCTCTCAGCAAATAGCTTGGGGTGTCTACTTTCCAAAATGGGGTCATTTGGGGGGGGGGGGGTTGAACTGTCCTGGCATTTTATGCACAACATTTAGAAGCTTATGTCACACATCACCCACTCTTCTAACCACTTGAAGACAAAGCCATTTCTGACACTTTATGATTACATAAAACTTGATTTGATTGTAGCCGTATTAGTGCAATTGTGACAGAGAAAAATGAGTACTGTCCGTGATACTTTTTTTATTTGCACTAACATACAATTTTTCAGGACAAGCTTTAGGGGTATGTCCCCTTCAAGGTCCAAGCAGTACTGATTCACACATTTTTAAGCAGCATGTTAAAGAAAAAAAAAAAAGGGAAAGCCAAACACATACAAATCAATGGTAATAAAGATAGCAGCAGAGTTAGTGAGATAAGACAGAGGGAGAGAGAGCTATAGAATGCAGGGGAGGGATACTAGTCACAGAGCGGTCGTAAAACTTTAGCATAATGTGTAAGGAAACCAATATCTAAATTCAGGCCGTTATTTTTCGTGTCAAAAAGAAGTATCATTCTTAGTTCAAACGTTTTCTTTTCCTGGATAGTTCTGAACTAGTTCTGTGACTAGTATCCCCCCCTGCATTCTATAGCTCTCTCTCCCTCTGTCTGATCTCACTAACTCTGCTGCTATCTTTATTACCATTGATTTGTATGTGTTTGGCTTTCCCTTTTTTTTTTTTTTTTTTTTTTTTTTTCTTTAACATGCTGCTTAAAAATTTGTGAATCAGTACTGCTTGGACCTTGAAGAAGGGGACATACCCGAAAGCTTGTCCTGAAAAATTGTATGTTAGTGCAAATAAAAAAAGTATCACGGGCAGTACTCAATTTTCTCTGATAACATGAAAAAAAAAATTTTTGCAAGAAAATTACTTTGAACCCCCAAACATTATATATTTTTTTAAAGCAAATGCCCTACAGATTAAAATGGTGGGTGTTTCATTTTTTTTTTCACACAGTATTTGCGCAGCGATTTTTCAAACGCAATTTTTGGGGAAAAAAAAACACACTTTTTTAAATTTTAATGCACTAAAACACACTATATTGCCCAAATGTTTGATGAAATAAAAAAGATGATCTTAGGCCGAGTACATGGATACCAAACATGACATGCTTTAAAATTGCACACAAACGTGCAGTGGCAACAAAATAAATACATTTTTAAAAGCCTTTACAGGTTACCACTTTAGATTTACAGAGGAGGTCTACTGCTAAAATTACTGCCCTCGATCTGACCTTTGCGGTGATACCTCACATACATGGTGCAATTGCTGTTTACATTTGACGCCAGACCGACGCTTGCGTTCGCCTTAGCGCGAGAGCAGGGGGGACAGGGGTGCTTTTTTTTTTTTTTTTTTTTTTTTTTTTTTTTTTTTTAATTTATTTATTTTTTGCTTTTTTATCTTATTTTTAAACTGTTCCTTTCATTTTTTTTTTTTTTAAATCATTTTTATTGTTATCTCAGGGAATGTAAATATCCCCTATGATAGCAATAGGTAGTGACAGGTACTCTTTTTTGAAAAAAATGGGGTCTATTAGACCCTAGATTTCTCCTCTGCCCTCAAAGCATCTGACCACACCAAGATCGGTGTGAAAAAATGCTTCCCCAATTTCCCAATGGCGCTGTTTACGTCCGGCGAAATCTAAGTCATAAAATGCTTGTAGCTTCCGGTTTCTTAGGCCATAGAGATGTTTGGAGCCACTCTGGTCTCTGATCAGCTCTATGGTCAGCTGGCTGAATCACCGGCTGCATTCTCAGGTTCCCTGTTGAGACAGGAGAGCCAGAGAAAAACACGGAAGATGGTGGGGGGGGGGCATTCCCTCCCACAGCTTGTAGCAGGAAGGGCATTATGGGCACAATGGGCCTGTGTTTGTCTTCTTGGTGGCAGCGGGACACTTCTTGTGCTTGCCATCTCACCAGCTTGAACTGCACTTATGGGACTCGCCACGTCACCAAGTGTTACTGCAGTGCTGGTTTGACTACAACCAGGGTGTACTAGGCCACTGGTGCTTGCCAGTTCACCAAAACGCTACCAAAAAAACTGTTAGCGATCGCAGGGATCAGGCCTGACTCTGCGAATGCTGCAATTATGCGTTTAGTATTTTGTAAGTGTCAGTGATCGATTGATACTGCACTTGGGTGGCCTGGGCTGGGCCGGGCAGAGGGGCAAAACGCAGGTGCTAGCAGGTATCTGGGCTGATCCCGCTAACACTGCGTTTTTGGGAACCCTAAACTGCTGGGGATGCTAGTATAGATCTGATCGGATCAGATATTGATCCGATCAGATACTATACCATTAAGGGAGGTGTACGGTGCGTGCGTGGGTGTTAGCGCTACTGGCGCTAACCTGACGCTGCTTGGGGCTGGTGCTTGCCAGTTCACCAAAATGCTACCAAGAAAACTGTTAGCGATCGCAGGGATCAGGCCTGACTCTGCAAACGCTGCAGTTATATGTTTAGTGTTTTGTAAGTGACAGTGATCGATCGATACTGCACTTGGGTGGGCTGGGCTGGGCCGGGCGGAGGGGAAAAACGCAGGTGCTAGCAGGTATCTGGGCTGATCCCGCTAACACTGCGTTTTTGGAAACCCTAAACTGCTGGGGACGCTAGTATAGATCTGATCGGATCAGATATTGATGCATTCAGATACTATACCACTAAGGGAGGCGTATGCTGCGTGCGTGGGTGTTAGCGGTACTGGCGCTAATCTGACGCTGCCTGGGGCGACGCATATCACCGCCGGGCGATCAGGGGCTAAACCTTTATTCGGTAATAAACGGAGGGTGCCCTGACACAATAAAATGCTGACGGCGAACCTAAATATTTACATCCCTAACTAGCGTCACCAGCGACACTAATACAGCAATCAGAAAAATGATCGCTTAGTGACACTAGTGACGAGGGGTGATCAAGGGGTTAAAACTTTATTAGGGGGGTACCCTAGACCTACAGGGGGCTAACAGTAACTGCCCTACCACTTCTAACTGTCACAAACTGACACCATGCAGTAATCAGAAAAAAAAAAAAAAACTGCTTGGTGTCAGTGTGACGGGGGGGCGATCGGGGGTGTAAAGTGTGCCTGGCATGTTCTACTGTGTGTGTGTGTTGTGCACTCACTCACATGTCTTCTCTCCTCGGCGCCGGAATGGAAACTGCCGAGCAGAGATGACATCACATCCTCTGCCTCTGTGTACTACACAGAGGCAAGGGATGATTCTCATTGGCTGGGAGCGATCGCGAGGGGGGGGCCACAATCGGATGACCTCCCCCTCATCTCTAAACGCTCCCAGACCAAATCCGACCGCCGCTGGCATGGGGGGGGGTCTGATTGGACCCCCCGCCCGCGGGAAGGCAATCACGTACCAAGTACGTGATTTTGCCTGCCCGTGCCATTCTGTTGACGTATATCGTCATTAGGTGGTCAGCAAGTGGTTAAGGTAAAACAGGCATGTTTAAAACCAACAAGAAATACACAAATCTGGAACTTAAAAGGTCAATTTTGTTATAAATTGAAGGCAGTATCAGACATGAGTATTTATAAACTGTGTTTGATATTGCGTTCAGATGGGGTGAAGTCACCCCTGGAAAAGCCAAATATTGAAGATGCACACAAATTGCCGAATGTCAACATGTGCTAGCTGCCATCACGGGGGATCAAGTGTTTTGGGGGTGCAACCCCTTCCTCTCAGCTACTTTATTATTGAGGAAGGGGTTGCACCCACAAAACGCCTACATTGATCTCCCATGATAGCAGATAGCACATGTTGACACACTGTGTGCATCTTCAAAATTTGGCTTTTCTCGAATATGTCAAAAAATGTGAAAAAAAATTACAACAAAGTAAGGGATTTAGAGGTGTTTTAAACTGTCCCTAAAACATCAATGATGTTCTTCATTTTGTTTTGAACATCATTGATGTTTTGCTTGATGTTTTCCAAGTCCCTATTACACCCCATGATCTCCCCGATCAGGATCTGGGCACTTTCACTGGTGAAATGACCTGGATCCACAACATCACGATCACCTAAAACTATAGAAACAAAAACACACCATGTATTAAAAATATGCCAGCATCCATCTCTTACCTGAGCCTGTGGTCGCAGACACTCACCTGTTGTGGTGACAATTTCCACCACGTCTTCCTCCTCCTCCTCTTGTTAGCTTTGGGGGATTTCCACTTCTTCCTGAGGTGGCGGGGTCTGTTGTCTCCTCAGATGAGTGGTGTCCTCCGAGTCTTTTCTCCCCTATGTTAAAAAAATAGGTATACTTAGCACACAGATATTTGATGGCAGAAATAGGAATATGAAATATTGCTTGGAAGTGGGGTACAATTATCTGTTTTGGCAGAGTTCCAAGATGAAGAAATATTTATTAACTTTGTCAAGCTTGAATACTTACCTGTTTTGTACAAGCTTCACAGATGGAGACACCCCTTTAGTATACACTGGAGCACCTGTGTGGGCCCCCTAATAAAAAGGGTGTTCTTGTGTCCCACACTAGTGCTCCAGCGTCCAGATGTGTAAGCTGCTGAGTGTCCTCTCCTTACACAGAATCTAGTTTGCATTTCATTCTAGTTATTAACCCATCTAGACAACAACATTTATTTAACAGAAGTATGCCTTAAAAAATGTTTAGAACTGCATCTGGACAAAACATGGTGTTTTCTAGGCCGAACGAACGAATAATGTTCCCATGAACATGAAAATTGCCATTTTAAACTGTACAACAGTTAAGAAAAGCACATGGAGCAGCATGAATGTAATAAAACTAACGAATAGGAACACAGGACAACTACTTACTTTTGTGCAGCACTCTCCTGGTCCTTCTGTACTGCTCATGCTCCCTTAATTTGAGGTCCGACCACCGCTTCCTCAGTTCATCCTTGGATCGCCGTACCCCAAAATTCTGGTGCAGACTCTTGACTACTTTCGCCATGATCTTGGCCATTCTGACATTGAGGTTGGGGTAAGGTCCATGCTTCCCGTCATAGTCGGCCCTCTTCAGGATGTCCATCATCTCCAACATCTCCCCAAAGGACATATTTGATGCCTTAAATTGTCTCCTCCGGGATCGGGACGTTTCTGGCTCCGGGCTTTCCTCCTCCTGGTTGGTGTAATTATCAGACACCTGCTCTGTCTCTACCATGTGCTCTTCCCCACTGCGCCAAACAATAAGGGGCGGGGAGTAAACTAGAAAGAAAGAACGTCAGGGGGGAGCGGAGTTTCACGCATGCGCAGTGTATATAAAGCGTAGCACGTGTGCGTAGTACGTACGATCTGTGAGCAGAGGAAGGAGTATCGGAGGCACCGATCGTGATAAAGTTAAGATTTTAAATTGGGCCTATACTGCTTCTAGATTGAGGCCTGTATTGGGACAAGATTAGGAGACTTTAGCCTGATATTAGGGTTTGTCTTCTGTTGTGTTTTGCAGAGAAAATGGATATCTTGAAGAATCAGAAGTTTATCTGCATATTCAGGGAGCTGCCCTGTCTGTGGCAGGTAAATCACCCTGATTATAGGAACCAAACAAAGAGGAAGGCAGCGCTGGATAATTTGCTGCAATTTGTGAAGCCGGTAATCCCCACGGCAGACATCACCTATTTGAAGATCCTAATTGGTGGCCTGAGGAGCACTTATCTTAGGGAGCGCAAGAAGGTCCAGGATTCCCAGAGATAAGGAGCTGCAGATGACATTTATCTCCCCAGGCTGTGGTACTACGACAGGCTGCTTTTTCTGGCAGGTCAGACTGAGCCCAGGCCAGCACTCTCCACTCTTCCTTCCATGCTTCCTTCCCTCCCCAGCTGAGGCTTCTGACGCCCATCCTGGGCCTTCCAGGCAGCAACATGTGGAGGAGCCCAGCTTGAGCCAGGTATAGCATTCTTCTAAATATTTCTGGTTGTCCAATCAATGTTAAATAGATGTTAGTTGGAGTACTAATTTATGATTGTGATTTAGGAACCAAAAACTAAAACGACGTCCCTTTTTCATACACAGGGAAGTCTCAGCCAGGAGGGGGCTGGGCCAAGCAGGCTACCCGATACCCAGGTCCCTCCCCTCCGCCTTCAAAGAAAAAGTGGCAGGAAGAGGAGTAACCTGGAGGAGGCTGCAACTGGCCTATTTTGGAAGGCTACTGAGGCCCTCAGAACCCCCCACAGGGTGCAAGAGGATTTTGCTGACCTAACAGCATGTAAAATTCTGCAAATGGGGGAGGGCCAATGCCTCTTATGTGAGCTTGTCATTTTAGAAGCTCTAAATAAGGGGTTGAGGGGCCAACTAACATGCGAAAGCCACATTTGTCAGCTCACCCATAGTCTTCCTCCTCCTCCTCGTCCTCCTCCTCCTCCAGGTCCTCCTCCTCCTCCTGCCACACCAACACCAGAGCCACAGCCGGGAAGGAAGCGTGTAAGGAAGACCAGAGAGTGATGGCCCGGGTTCCGTCTGGTCTGGCAAAAGATGCAGCCTCTTGTATGACCACAGCCTGGGGACAAACGTGTCATCTGCTGCTTTCATGATCTCTTGGACTTCTGGACCAGACTGCACTCCCTTAGATATGGACTCCTCAGGCCACCAATTTAGCCGAAAAATAATCGATGTGTGCCCTGGGGGTCAAAGGCTTTGCCAATTTCTGCTGTTTATCCAGCATTGCCTCCCTCTTTGTTTGGTTCTGAGCCCTTAATAAAGGATTTTTGTGTTTCAATTATACTCGTCTATGTGTGTTTTCCTTCAAAAAGGACAGTTTGTTTGTGAGGAGGCAGGTACATTTCAAAAATACAATGTGAAATTAACGAGGGACACCAACACCAAACAATCTCCTTGAGATTAAATAATACAAGATAATAATGGTGTTGTGGAAACTTGACACACAAAACACACCCAAAAATATCCTGGAGTAAAAAAAAAAAAAAAAAAAGAAAGAAAAAAACAAGATCAGGCTTGAAAAAAAATCCAAACAAAAAAAAAAAAAAGAAACTTTTTTGTCAGATGTGACAAATCAAAATATAATGATGAAATCACGATAAATAATAAAGAAATGCGTTTGTGAGAAGTCTGTGTGAATATGAGCAGCAAAACTACCGTATTTATCGGCGTATAACACGCACTTTTTTCCCCTTAAAATCAGGGGAAAATCGTGGGTGCGTGTTATACGCCGATCCCCTGCGATCCGAGCTGTCAGAATTTAAAAATCGCTGACCGCGATTTGAAAATGGCGCCGCCGGCGCCGAAATACGCAGTGCCGGTCCTCGGCTCTTCTCGGCGGCTTTCGGTTTCACTCGAGCGCCGCCCGAACCTAGCCGAGTATACTCGGCTAGTTTCGGATAGCTCCGCTCACCGTCCGAGTGAAACTGAAAGTAAACGAGAGCCGCCGAGAAGAGCCGAGGAGCGGCTCTGTGTATTTCGGCGCCGGCGGCGCCATTTTCAAATCGCGGTCGGCGATGTTGAAGCTCACAGGCTTCAGCAAGGCTGGACTGGGGCAAGGCTGGACTGGAAACTGGGGAAGGCTGCACTGACATGGCTGCACTGACATGGCTGCACTGACATGGCTGCACTAGCAAGGCTGCACTGACATGGCTGCACTGACATGGCTGCACTGACATGGCTGCACTGACATGGCTGCACTGACATGGCTGCACTGGCAAGGCTGCACTGACATGGCTGCACTGGCAAGGCTGCACTGACAAGGCTGCACTGACATGGCTGCACTGGCAAGGCTGCACTGACAAGGCTGGACTGGGGCAAGGCTGCACTGAGAAGGCTGCAATGATGGGCATTTAAATGTAAGTTTTTTTCCCTTCAACTTCCCTCCTAAAAGTTTTTTTTCCTTAAAATTCCCTCCTAAATTGAGGTGCGTGTTATACGCCGGTGCGTGTTATACGCCGATAAATACGGTACTTCATTCTTCTAGCATTATAAAGAAGAAGAGAGTGCACTGCATTAAACAGTTTAAAACATTGCAGCATGACGAAAGTGCTATATCCATTCCGAATGCTAATTTTACTAGACCGAGCAGTTCTGTCTTGGAATTTATTCTGAGCATGCGTGGCACTTTGTGCGTCGGAATTGGCCACACACGGTCGGAATTGACGCAATCTGATTTTGTTGTCGGAAAATTTTATAGCCTGCTCTCAAACTTTGTGTGTCAGAAAATCCGATGGAAAAAGTCCGATGGAGCCCACACACGGTTGGAATTTCCGACAACAAGAAGCTCCGATCGCACGTTTTCCGTCGGAAAATCCGACCGTGTGTACAGGGCATTAGAGTTGAGACACTTTAGACACTTAGAATGAACATAAACATATTTGAAAAAAAGATATAAAAAAAGTGAGACAAAAAAGGATTAAAAAAATCTCAATATTAATTAATGGAATCAATACTGATACTATTAAAAATGACTAAAACATAATTTAATAATAATAGAGTGACATGCTCTTATGGTAATATAATGTATTGTATTATATTAAATTAATGCAGTCAATTCTAAATTATATTGTATCTTAAATTATACACAAGTCTAATGCCGCGTACACACGAGCGGACTTTATGGCAGACTTTGCCCGGCGGACTGGATTTCGTCAGACAATTCGATCATGTGTGGGCTCCAGCGGACTTTGTTTTCTCAAAAGTTGGACGGACTTAGATTTGAAACATGTTTTAAATCAATCCGTCGAACTCGAGTCCGGTCGAAAAGTCCGCTCGTCTGTATGCTAGTTAGACGGACAAAAAGCCACGTTAGGGCAGCTATTGGCTACTGGCTATGAACTTCCTTGTTAAAGTCCGGTCGTACGTCATCACGTACGAATTCGACGGACTTTGGTGGATTGTGTGTAGGCAAGTCCGTTCATTCAGAAAGTCCGTCGTAAAGTCCGTCGAAAAATCCGCCGGGCAAAGTCTGCCGTAAAGTCCGCTCGTGTGTACGCGGCATAAGACAACCTGTGTATAGTTCCCTGTTCATGCAGAACACCATCTTCTTCTGGGTTGGCGATCTTTTCAGCCATTTTGATTGGCCAGACTAGCAGTGGGGCTGCTCCCTCTCTGTGAGTGTTGAATTCTTATTTAGAGGCCTCAAAAAAGCACTTTCTTACATGATGCATCACTCCACCAGCAGCCAGCACTCTCCTCTACCCCCATTTGCTCAAGCAATGTACTCTCCCTCAGCATCCTCACATCCAATGCATGGGCTATGGGCTCTGCATTGGCTTTGATGACATCAGAGGGTATCCGACCCCAGGGCATAGGGGAAAACAGGCTGCAGGGACCGGTCATAAAACCTGGAGAAGTCTGCAGCAGCAGAGGATCAAGTAAAAGTGTTTTGCAGATCCTGATGTATGTGCTGTATTGATCCCTAAACAGCAGATGTTGAAACAGATAAACAGAAATAGAGGCTTAGGAGAAACCTTAGTGAATTCATGTAATGAGTGAAAGCATTAGAGAAGAGGTAATCCATACCTGCCAACTTTTGAACTTGAGGATGAGGGACATTTCAGGGAGATAGTGACCTGTGCCACGCTAAGCACGCCGCAGCAAAAAAGTGGGTGTGACTAAACATGATAGTGAAAGGGGAGGGTACATGGAAGGCAGGAAGGATCACTATGGTACATGGAAGAAAGGAAGGAGGGATCACTGTGGTGCATGGAAGGAAGGATCACTATGGTGGTATGGAAGGCAGGAAGGATCACTATGGCACATGGAAGATAGCAAGGATCACTATGACACATGGAAGGCAGCAAGGATCACTATGGCATATGGAAGGCAGGAAGGATCACTATGACACACGGAAGGATCACTATTGCACCTGAAAGACGGGAAGGATCACTATGGCACATGGAAGGCAGAAAGGATCACTATGGCACATGAAAGGCAGGAAGGATCACTATGACACATGAAAGGCAGGTAGGATCACTGATAGGGTAAATGGAATAGCTTTTTATTTATCAAACATTTAGTTATGAGTAGCCAAAACCATGTATTCTGATTAACCAGATATACTGGATAGACTGGTGTTTTTGTTCAACGTTACTAGCTGTGTAGCTATGTAACTATGTAATTAACCATCTGTTTAACAATGTAAATAACCAACAAGTTAATCAAGACTTCAAAGAGACTTACAAGGTAACCCACAGCTATGTATAGAGTATAAAAGCTAGTTATGTCCCAGCTTCAGTCAGAACGATCACATTGAATGTCACCATGTACTTACTGTATTGTTCTCCCTGCCTATAGCTAAAACTATGGGCTTGTATAATAAATACATCATCTATAATTTGGCTTCAGCAGTCAACGTTATTGAAAGTCCTTAAGTTCTGGGTTTTCCCTATCAATCACTATGACACATGGAAGGCAGGAAGGATCACTATGGCATATGGAAGGTAGGAAGGATCACTATGACACATGGAAGGCAGGAAGGATCACTATGGAATATGGAAGGTAGGAAGTATCACTATTGCACCTGAAAGGCAGGAGGGATCCCTATGGCACATGGAAGGCAGAAAGGATCACTATGGTACATGGAAGGCAGGAAGGATCTCTATCGCACATGGAAGGCAGGAAGTATCACTATTCTACATGGAAGGCAGGACGTATCACTATGGTACATGGAAGGCAGGAAGGATAACTATTATGTGGAAGGAAGGATTAAATGGAAGGAAGAGGGGAGAGTTCAGTCACAGACTCTCTCCAGTATTCCTTGTCACATTCAATGACCCCCATGGAACAGCAAGTAGATGGGGATTACCACTTCATGGCTAACAGCCAAATGTGCAATGTTGATAACGTCATTTATACAATGTACAATATTGATAGTACTATTCCCACAATGTTTTGTATTATTAATATGAGACTTTTTTATACAATTTTTCTATAATAAATGACATCTTTCTATATGTGAAGTTCTTTATATATATTTTTTTAAATTGCCCATAAAATCCAATTTTTTTAGGTTTATTCTATGCATTACCAAGGGATGGTGGCAATTTACATGTGTGGTCCGGTGAATCACTTAATTCTATGATTAAACAAAGTGTAACCTTTAACCGCTTGCCGACCAGCCGCCGTCATACTGTGGCAGCTCGGCATGATCCAGCCAGCCGTCGTAGCTATAAGTTGGTTCCTTTAAGCGGGATAGCAGGCGCGCGCCTGCTGCACAGGGAGGATGCCGATGCTCGTGGCCGACGATCGCGATGACTGCCGGCCACGAGCGATCGCAGGCACGAGAGGCAGAACAGGGACGTGTGTGTAAACACACAAATCCCTGTTCTGTTCTGAGAGGAGATGCAGATCGTGAGTTCCTAATAGCTAGGAACCATGATCTGTCATCTCCTCTAGTCAGTGCCCTCCCCCTACAGTTGGAAACACACACAGGGAACCCAGTTAACCCTTTGATCACCCCCTAGTGTTAACCCCTTCCCTGCCAGTGACATTTTTACAGTAATCAGTGCATTTTAATAGCACTGATCGCTGCCAAAGGTTCCAAAAATGTGTCAAAAGTGTCCGATGTCTCCGCCATAAAGTCGCATTCCCGATAAAGATTGCAGATCGCCGCCATTATAAGTTAAAAAATTAAATAATTAAAATGCTATAAATCTATCCCCTATTTTGTAGACGCTATAACTTTTGTGCAAACCAGTCAATATTATTATTATTATTATTGCGATTTTTATACCAAAAATATGTAGAAGAATACATATCGGCCTAAACTGAGATAAAATTAGCTTTTTTAACAGCTTCCCGACCAAAGGCCGCAGCTATACTGCGGCAGGTTGGCCCCCCTGTGCGAGCCATCGTAGCTATACGTCAGCTCGCAGGATCGGGATAGCAGGCGCGCGCGCACACGCTGCACAGCGGGAGGTGCCGGTGCTCGTGGCCAACAGACACAATGACTGACGGCCACGAGTGTTCATGAGCAGGAGAGACAGAACAGGGATGAGTGTGTGTAAACACACACTTTCCTGTTCTGACAGGAGTGACAGATCGTGTGTTCCTATTATCTAGGAACCACGATTCGTCACTTCCTCCAGTCAGTCCCCTCCCCCTTCAGTTAGAATCACCTCCCAGTGAACATAGTTAACCCCTCGATCGCCCCCCCAGTGTTAACCCCTTCCCTGCCAGTGACATTTTTACAGTAATCAATGCTTTTTGCCAATGGTCCCAAAAGTGTCTGATCTGTCCGCCATAATGTCGCAGTAACAATAAAAATCGCAGATCACCGCCATTACTAGTAAAAAAATAAATAATAACAAAAATGCTATAAATCTATCCCCTATTTTGAAGACGCTATAACTTTTGAACAAACCAATCAATATACGCTTATTGCGATTTTTTTTTTTTTTTTACCAAAAATATGTAGAAGAATACGTATCGGCCTAAACTGAGGAAAAAAATAGTTTTTTTTATATATTTTTGGGGGATATTTATTATAGCAAAAAGTAAAAAATATTGCTTTTTTTAAAAAAATTGTCGCTCTTTGTTTATAGCGCAAAAAAAAAATGCAGAGGTGATCACATACCACCAAAAGAAAGCTCTATTTGTGGGGAAAAAAAGGACGTCAGTTTAGTTTGGATACTGCATTGCACAATTGTCAGTTAAACTGACGCAGTGCCTTATCGCAAAAAGTGCTCTGGTCAGGAAGGGGGTAAATTCTTCCAGGGCTGAAGTGGTTAATAAAAATGGGGATATTTATTATAGCAAAAAGTACAAAATTATTGTATTTTTTTTCAAAATTGTCGCTCTTTTTTTGTTTATAGTGCAAAAAATAAAAGCCGCAGAGGTGATCAAATACCACCAAAAGAAAGCTCTATTTGTGGGGAAAAAAGGACGTCAATTTTGTTTGGGTGCAACGTCGCACGTCCGCGCGATTGTCAGGTAAAGTGACGCAGTGCCGAATCGCAAACAATTGGCCTGGTCATTGAGCAGCCAAATCTTCCGGGGCTGAAGTTGTTAAGCCAAGCAGATTGGTTGTGCTTTGATAGCAGTAAAATTCAAAGAATGCACCTGTATAGAAAGTGCAAACAGGTAGAAAAAAAGCTCTTAATGAATACACTGTAGGTGAACGTTTTCTATTGCCCTTTAACCTCCCTGGCGGTTTTCCCGAGTGTGGCTCGGGGTTAAATTTCAGTCTCATTAGCGCTAACCCCGAGCCACACTCGGGATTACATCGCAGGATCCTGGTGTGGCTTTACTTACCTTGTCCCCGGGATCCTGCGATGTCCCCTCGCTGTGTCTGCGGGCTCTGTCCTCCTCCGAAGCCTCTCCGTGCCAGGCTCCATTCCCTGCGAGCGTCGCGACGCACGGGGGCGGAGCCTGGTGGCAAATTCAAAAAATTGTAAAACCATAACACATACAGTACTGTAATCTTACAGATTACAGTACTGTATGAAATTACTTCACATCCCTTTTGTCCCCAGTGCTTTGTCCTATGCCCTGCATGCAGTTTTATATTATATATACTGTTATTTCTGCCTGGAAACTGGAGATTGTCCATAGCAACCAAAACTGTCCCTTTACATCAAAAGTGGCTTTAGACCAGCTAGAAAACAGCGATAGTAAATTAGAACACTTGCAGAATTGAGCGATAGTGAATCGTGGGGAAATTTATTTTATTATTTTTTTTAATTATTTATTTTTATTTATTATATTATAATTTATGTTTTTGTGTTTCAAACGTTATCATACCCGGGATATCTACTAGACTCTTGTTTGGACAGATTTAAGTGTGTTATTGTTAAGAATTACAGACCTACAATATAAAACGCCAAATTTCCATGCAAAATAATGGTACCGCTTTCAGCACCTAAAATCCGAAATAATCATACCGCCAGGGAGGTTAAATGAGGATTATCTTTATACAAACATAGGTTGGACTTGATGGACTTGTGTCCTTATTCAACCTCACCTTCTATTTAACATATAAACGTCAATGAATAACAGATTATTTTAATAAATGGGAAATTATGCTGCAGGAGTGCTAAACAGAAAGTAATTTCTATGGCTGGATGTACTGCAGAAATATTATACGCCTCACACAGTCCATGTCCTCAGTCCGTTCCTCAAGCTTCTCTACAACTAACAGGGACACGGGGGTCACAACTTTACCAAAGACACAAACAAGCAACATAATGAATGGAAGAATTGTTTGGCTTTTCCATCTTCTGTACTCCACAGGTCAGTTACTTTCAGGTCTTTTTTTTTTTTTACTTCTCATTTGTGTAGTGTTAACCCCTAAAAGAGCCGCTGATTTGTGTCCCCAGTCCTTTCCCCACTAGTGCAGGTTCGTCTTTGACATTGATTGGACCCTGGGCAAAACTTTTCTTGCCCCCCCCCCCATTGCAGTTTTGCTCTCCACCTGCTCTGAGACATAAAATAAATAGCAGCTATACTCAAAATTAGTTTACTGAATCAGATCAGGCATTGATTGCAACTAATCTCAACCAGCAGAAATCATGTGCTGTAACCTCTAGCAACCACTCAGTGAGCGGTAATGATACACTGTAACCTCTGGCAGCCAATCGCAATAGACTGGAGTCAAGCCATCAGACAGTTGCAAATCAGTGGTCTTGCTATCAGACAGGTTTTTTTGGGTTGAATATTCAACACAGAAAGACTAAATATAACATAATGTAATATATAAAATAATGATTACATAGAGTTGTCACACATACATCACCCTCTCTAACATTTACAATACGTTATGATTTTACTGTGCAAATTTAAAGCAGAGGTCCGCTGAAAAAAAATATTAAAAGCCAGCAGCTACAAATACTGCAGCTGCTGACTTTTAATATATGGACACTTACCTGTCCAGGGAGCCCGCGATGTCGGCAGCTGAAGCCGATCTGTCCCTCGGCTCTCAGCTGCTGCCGCCGCCATCCTTGGTAAGGGAATAAGGAAGTGAAGCCGTGCGGCTTCACTTCCTGGTTCCCTACTGCACATGCGCGAGTCGCGCTGCGCGTCCTCCTGTGTTCTGGGACCTAGGTGGGAGGACGGGGTAGGCGCCGGAAGTGGCATAGGTCACCGCAAGCGCCGCGGTGATCTATGCCAGGAAATGTGAACAAATACCTGTATTAGACAGGTATCTGCTCCCTCCTCCCCCCTGAAAGGTGCCAAATGTGACACCGGAGGGGGGGAGGAATCCAAAAAGTGGAAGTTCCATTTTTGGGTGCAACTCCGCTTTAAAGATACAGAGCCCCACATTTGAACCCATTGGCTACAAACTGCCATTTTTGCACTACTAAATTTGTTTTAACCAAAATCTCCCATTGGACCAATAGTTTGGCTCATTTACCGCTACGAAAATATTACCCTTTGTTTTTCTTGCCTTTTTTTTTAAATAATTTTTTTTATATTTTTCAATACCAGTGTTAATTTTGACCACAAATTTTGATCTAGTTTTAGTTTTCTACTAAAATGCCATTTCGTTTTAGTCATATTTTAGTCATCTGAATTGTTTTAGTTTTAGTCTAGTTTTAGTAGACTAAATAACATAAGATTTTAGTCGACTAAATCTATAGTAGATTTAATCAACTAAAATGTAATGACCAAGATTACATACCTGTAGGATTGCCACCCTTCCGGGTTTTCCCCCGACAGCCCGGGTTTGGAGTCGGGCGCCCTGAAACCCGGACACCCGACTCAGCTGGGACCGGATGGCAACCTTTAATGAACGGCCGCACAGATGTGAATTCAGTGCGTTCGTTCATTTCGTAACTGGAGGGCTTCCCATAACCGATGTGTGCACTGTGCCAGCGTACAAGGCACACACTCCGCGACCCCCTCTGGACTGGCTCCGGGCCAAAGGGGGACACGGACTATGTTCCGTGTGCGCCAGCACAGTGCACACACCCGTCGCAGGCTGCCCTGCGGTTCCGCAATGATTGTCCGCACAAGTTCATTAAAGGCTGCCGCCCGGTCTCTGCTAAGTCGGGTGTCCAGGTTTCAGGCAGCCTGAAATCTGGTCACCCGACTCCAAACCCGGACTGTCCGGCTAAAACCCGGATGGGTGGCAAACCTACAGGTATGTAATCT
This sequence comes from Aquarana catesbeiana, assembly GCF_042186555.1. Taxonomy (NCBI): domain Eukaryota; kingdom Metazoa; phylum Chordata; class Amphibia; order Anura; family Ranidae; genus Aquarana; species Aquarana catesbeiana. Next base: position 68,176,335 of record NC_133329.1, read on the forward strand.
TGGTCATTACATTTTAGTTGATTAAATCTACTATAGATTTAGTCACCTAAAATCTTATGTTATTTAGTCAACTAAAACTAGACTAAAACTAAAACAATTCAGATGACTAAAATATGACTAAAACTAAATGGCATTTTAGTTAAAACTAAATTTAAATGAAACTTTGTGGTCAAAATTAACACTGGTATAGAAAAATGTAGAAAAATAAATAAAGGCAAGAAAAACAAAGGGTACTGAAAAATGTTTGTAGCAGTAAATCATCCAGTTCTACAGAAATTTAACAGATAAACTAAGTTTAGCCACATCATCCCGGAGCAATCCACTCCCCGTTTAGGGGGGCCATAAAACTATTAGACTTAGGCCTCATGCACACAGGGCGTTAGAAAAACCATGCCAGGAATAAGCGGCTGTAAAAACACACTTTTAGTAGTTTTTACATTGGTGTTAATGCATGTTTAGCCACGCTAGCTTTTAGCAGCGCTCCTCTGCCTCTATTCAAAATCAATGGTTCCCTATGAAAGCCCATTGATTTGAATAGAAGTCGCACCAGAAGTCGGATCATGATAAACCCTCGCAAAAAAAAAAAAAAAACTGGCGTGGGGTTCCCCCCAAGACCATACCAGAAGGGTCTGGTATGGATTTCAAGGGGAACCCCCCAAAATCCATACCAGACCCTTATCCGAGCACACAGCCCAGCAGGTAAGGAAAAGGGGAAACGATTGAGCGCCCCCACCCCATCCTGGACCATACTAGGCCACATGTCCTCAACATGGGGGGGTGTGTGGTGCTTTGGGACAGGGGGGGCCTCCACATCAGTGGAGGGAGACGAACCGGAGGATGAAGACAAGAAGGGAGAAGAAATCGGAAGGAGAAAAGATGCCGGAGCTGCTTCAATAAATTACTTTGTCAAAAACCTGAGTACTGTTTTTAAATTTTGACTCTTTTTTTTGGGGTGAATGGGTAGGAGTACAATGTACATAGGGTAGGGGGCTGGGATCTGGGGGCCCCCTTGTTAAAGGGGCTTCCAGATTTCGATAAGCCCCCCGTCTGCAGACCCCAGGACTCATTCACATAGGGTAGGGGGCTGGGATCTGGGGGCCCCCTTGTTAAAGGGGCTTCCAGATTTCGATAAGCCCCCCGTCTGCAGACCCCGGGACCCACCAGCCAGGGTTGTCGGGAAGAGGCCCTTGTCCCCATCAACATGGGAACAAGGTGCTGTGTGGTGGAGGGGCGCAGGCACTCACCCCCCCATGTTGAGGGCACGTGGCCTGGTATGGTCCAGGGGGGGATGCTCGCCGTCCCCCCTCCCCTTTCATGACCTGCCGGGCTGCGTGCTCAGATAAGAGAAAAAATCTATCCCTAGGGAGGTCCGTAGGTTTGGGCGTCCCGGGGATAAGAAAAGACAGCTACTTTTGGTCAGAAAGGGTACTCTACGAGATCATGTATATAAAAAAATATAAAGTATCAAATTTTATTGTGGATTAAACACCAAATTCACCGATGTAAAAACATTATGTTACTTTCCACAAATGTTAGTAACCTCAAATCCTCTAACAACACATCATTAAAAGAATGATACCTCAAATGTATAGCATTACATACGATGTATCAAAGTAACAGATGACACACATAAAGACTAACAATACACACATATAACAACCAACAGATAACGCACAATGCAGGCGCCTGAAGTGATCCAATTCTGCCTAACAGTCCCCGGTGGCTAATTGCCAATATTATTATGTTAAACAAAAATCTAATTGTATAATCTATGTCGGGAGTGTTGTGCAGAAGTGGTCCCCGGGGATATAGTTGATCTAAGTTAACTAGATGATTGAAATCTTATCATATTGTGGGGAGCGGTAAATGGGGCGGTAAGTGAAATAGTGAAAGAAGCTAAAATAGCTAAACCTGTAGAAGTCCCTCAGAGATTTGTTGGAAAGTCCTCTTAAGTTATTTCATTGATGTTGATATAGTCTGGGTATAAGTATACGAGGGATTGCTCAGGATTCAGATCACGGTTCAGATCAGGTTAGTCAAGCAACAGTTAAAGGCACTTGCGTGCATATAAGTGTTCGGTAATGATAACGATACTGAGTTGATAGTCCCTTATTTTTCGATCCTCCAAAAGCTTAACATAACCCACTGAACATACAGGGTTTTCTATACATATTGGTCACATTATTAAAAACGGGATGCTGTGGAGTGAATAAAACAAATGTTTGTTGTTACGTTACCACCTTTCTTTCTTGTATGGACTCTGGTATTTCAGAGATGAAGCATACTCCTTGTCCTTCCCAGCTGTTAGCGCTTGGATAATGAGGCAGCTGGTAGAGAGTGTTGAATCACAATAGTAAGGCTGTTGTTTATCCCGCTGCGCTGGGTAGCCAATCTCTTTATCCTGCTGCGCTCGGCACACTGACCAGCTACCTAGCGCAGCGGGATAAACAACAGCCTTACTATTGTGATTCAACACTCTCTACCAGCTGCCTCATTATCCAAGCGCTAACAGCCGGGAAGGACAAGGAGTATGCTTCATCTCTGAAATACCAGAGTCCATACAAGAAAGAAAGGTGGTAATGTAACAACAAACATTTGTTTTATTCACTCCACAGCATCCCGTTTTTAATAATGTGATCGATATGTATAGAAAACCCTGTATGTTCAGTGGGTTATGTTAAGCTTTTGGAGGATCGAAAAATAAGGGACTATCAACTCAGTATCGTTATCATTACCGAACACTTATATGCACGCAAGTGTCTTTAACTGTTGCTTGACTAACCTGATCTGAACCGTGATCTGAATCCTGAGCAATCCCTCGTATGCTTATACCCAGACTATATCAACATCAATGAAATAACTTAAGAGGACTTTCCAACAAATCTCTGAGGGACTTCTACAGGTTTAGCTATTTTAGCTTCTTTCACTCTTTCACTTACCGCCCCATTTACCGCTCCCCACAATATGATAAGATTTCAATCATCTAGTTAACTTAGATCAACTATATCACCGGGGACCACTTCTGCACAACACTCCCGACATAGATTATACAATTAGATTTTTGTTTAACATAATAATATTGGCAATTAGCCACCGGGACTGTTAGGCAGAAGTGGATCACTTCAGGCGCCTGCATTGTGCGTTATCTGTTGGTTGTTATATGTGTGTATTGTTATAGGGCGTACACACGGTCGGACTTTGTTCGGACATTCCGACAACAAAATCCTAGGATTTTTTCCGACGGATGTTGGCTCAAACTTGTTTTGCCTACACACGGTCGCACAAAGTTGTCGGAATTTCCGATCGCCAACAACGCGGTGACGTCAACCACGTACGACGAGACTAGAAAAGGCCGGTTCAGAACCAAGCGCGGCACCCTTTGGGCCCCTTTTGCTAATCTTGTGTTAGTAAAAGTTTGGTGAGAGACGATTCGCGCTTTTTCAGACTCGTGGCTTTCAGATCGTTTTCTGCCGTTCAGTTTGTGCTTGTGGGTTTGTATCTGCTCTTCAGTGCGTGCAAGCAAGTTCCGCGTGACTTTAGGTAGTCATTGTATTCTTGTTCGTTTGTTACTGGTTTTCAGGTCGCTCTTCACAGGCCTTGCTGTTCTTCAGTGCGTTCTGTTACTTCGTTCTGAGCAGCCGACCATTTTCTAGCCATGTTTCGTATGCGTACTCCTCGTAGAGTTCGTGCTGTGCGGGGGGCTTGGTGTTGGGGTCCTGACCTTGACACAAGTCCAGTCCATGAACAGGGTGGGGAGGAGTTCATGGACCAAGAATTGGTTGCTTCAGCGTGACCAGTTCTCTCATATGCCTTTGCTCCGTGAGATCCGTGAGAATAAGCCTGATGATTTCAGGAACTTTCTCAGGAAGACGGACCCCGTGTTTCACCGTTTGTTGGCTTCGCTGACCCCCTATATCAGCAGGCAGGATACCTGCATGAGGCAAGCCATCACTCCGGAGCAGAGGTTGGTCGCTACCTTGTGGTATTTGGCGACAGGGAGAAGCCTGCAGGACCTCAAGTTCTCGACAGGCATCTCCCCCAGGCTCTGGGTATCATTATCCCAGAGACCTGTTCTGCCATCATCCAGGTCCTGCAGAAGGAGTATATGAAGGTAAAATTTTTATCCTTTTATATCACATTTTATTGTATTGAATGTTTGATAATATATTGTATTTCTTTCCTCATTCCCTAATTACCATGATTGTAATATGCTGTGAATGTCCCCTTTGTTCTCATGCATGCTGGATTTTTATGTAATTCTTATTTTAGGTCCTTCATACATATTTGCCCTTCAATAACCTCCCCAGCATGGTGTCTCCTGCCCTATATTCACCTCATGTAGTCACTTAACAATGTATTTTATCAGCTCCATAGTAGTGCTTTACCCCAAACACCCCCTAAAATGTTTGGAAATGTTATTTTTGATTTAAATTCAGGCAGAGTGGCAGAGGCTTTTTTTGTGGTGTCCCCAAATAATTTTTAGTAACCCTCCCTCCCCCCAACTGCTAAGTCAGCTGATCCCAATTATCTATCCTCAATCATCTATCTGCTGACTTTGCCAAACCCATACACACTATACCCATCTCTTTACTGGTCAGATGTATGGATGAATTCCTCAAAACATGTAGTGCAAGGGCCTGCCTGTATACTTTCCAATGGTACTGTTTAAAGTTTTTGTATCCAATTATCTTGATAGGTAATAGCAGAATGTCCAAATGTCCTCAAATGTGTACAGTGTGTATTTATATCTTTGTATTATGACACTTCTTACCTGTCCAGTGGGCTGCCAATAGCGTAACTAAGGAGGGGCTGTTCCAAGTAAATACCCATTATTTAGGCATTCATCTCTCAATGAAGTGAAGAGGGTTACCTGTCCAAGATTTCCACACACCCCCTATAATGTTAGAAATGGCCCATGAGGGGGGGGGATATGATAGGTGTACCTTATACTTTGGCCTTGTTAAATTCCCCTTACTAAATGCTATCTGGAGGTTGTTCCATAATGTTTGTGTCTAATCTGCTTGCCATGTTTCAGAGTAAAAATAGTAATGTTTATTGTTTTTTCCTCAACAGTTTCCTTCCACGCCACAGGAATGGCAGACTGTGGCCTCCCACTTTGCCCAGCGGTGGGACTTTCCTAACTGCGGAGGGGCAATTGATGGGAAACACGTCCACATCGTCCCACCACCCAACTCGGGGTCATACTATTATAATTACAAGGGGTTCAATAGTATAGTGATGTTGGAGGTGGTGTCGGCTAATTGCGACTTCTTGTATGTGGACGTGGGGAAGAATGGCCGGATGTACGATGGTGGAGTCATCGCCCAGACGGAGTTCTACAGGCGTCTCCAGAATGGCAGCTTGGACTTGCCAGCTCCAGAGGACAATGTGGAAGGACTCCCATTCGTGTTCGTTGCTGATGAAGCGTTTGCGCTGGGGGACCACCTGATGCGGCCATTCCCAATGAGGACCCTCACCCCGGAACAGAGGGTTTTTAATTACCGGCTGGCCAGAGCCTGAAGAGTGGTGGAGAACACATTTGGAATCCTGGCCAGCCGGTTCCGCCTATTTATGACACCCATCCATATGGCGGAGTATAAACTGAACCATATAATACTTGCGTGCTGTGTTCTCCATAACTTTTTAAGGAAACATTCGGCAAACTATGCTGGCTCAGTTGGGCCTGAGGCCGGAATCATACATCAAACCACACTGACGGCGCTTGAAAGCGGCCGTCCTGGCTTGCCCTCCCTGAGTGCCCGTGATGTCTGGTTACGATACCTGGAGTTCTTTGCGGGTAGGGGGGCCATCAATATGCCAGACAATCTGTGAAGCCTTTTTATAATAAAAAAAAAAATCTTTGTGGACATTTACTGCTTGTGTTTGTTTTAGCTGACCCTGACAGAAATGTTTTGAGTGCAGAAAATGGCATGATTGTGTAACCTTATACAAAGCACTGGTGGCTGTTATTTACTAAATGCAAAAACACATTTCACTACAAGTGCACTTGCAACTGCACTGAAACTGCACTTGTAGTGCAAAGTGGATTTGCCCTTAGGAAATAACCCCCATTTTCTCATAAAACAACAATTACATCACCCCAAAAGTGTTGTAGCATTGAGACAATAATCCACACATTCTTGATTAACAATCTTTTTAATACCTGCACAATCACATGTGCATTTACCAAAGGTTTTTCAGACAAACCAACATGTTTGTTGTACACCAATTTTTGTGGTGGCATTATCCAAAATCAAAATATCCATTTTATAGAAAACAGGCCTGTGTAAAACCAACAAGAAAGACACAAATCTTGATCTTACAAAGTTCACATTTGGTAGAACTTGAAGGCAATATCAGACATCAGTATTTAGGAACTGTGTTTGATATTGCGTTCAGATGGGGGGAAATCCCCCCTGGAAAAGCCAAATTTGGAAGATGCACACAAATTTCCCAATGTCAACATGTGCTACCTGCCATCACGGGGGATCAAGGGATGTGTTTTTGGGGGAGCAAGCCCTTCCTCACCGCTACTTTATTATTGAGGAAGGGGTTGCACCCCCAAAACGCCTACATTGATCTCCTGTGATGGCAGATAGCACATGTTGGCACACTGTGTGCATCCTCTAAATTTGGCTTTGGGAAAAATCACAAAAACATTTAGCACATTGTAGCACACAAAAGAAGAAAGTGATTTGGAGGGGTTTTAAACTCGCCCCAAAACATCAATGATGTTTTTATATTTTGGAATAACATCATTGATGTTTTGCTTGATGATTTCCAATTGTAAATTACACCCCATGATCTCCCTGATCAGGATCTGGGCACTTTCGGATGTGAAAGGATCTGGATCCACAACCTCACGATCACCTAAAAAGAGAGGAACCCCAAAATAAATTTGGTTATAAAAAAATGCCGCCATCCATCTCTTATCTGAGCCTGTGGTTGCAGACACTCACCTGTTGTGGTGACTAGTTCCACCACGTCTTCATCCTCCTGCTCAGCTTGTGTTGGGGGGATTTCCCCTTCTTCCAGAGGGGGGGGGGCTCTGGTCTCCTCGGATGAGGGGTGTCCTCCGAGTCTTTTCTCCCCTATGTCAAACAAAATGGTATACTTAGCACACAGATATTTAATGTCAGAACTATAAATAGGAAACATTGCTTGGAAGTGGGGTACAATTATCTATTTTAGCAGAGTTCTAAGATGTAATTTTTTTAAGGCCCTTTGTCAAGCTGCAATACTTTACCTGTTTGGTACAAGCTTCACAGATGGAGACCCCCCTATAGTATACACTGGAGCACCTGTGTGGCCCCCCAATAAAAATGGTGTTCTTGTGTCCCACACTAGTGCTCCAGTGTCCAGATGTGAAAACAGCTGCTCAGTGTCCTCTCCTTATACACAATCTAGTTTGCATTTCATTCTAGTAACAAAGCCATCTACACAACCCAATTCTTTGAAGACAAGTATAGGGCGTAAAAATGGTGGCCAAATGCATATGGGCTAAACAATGGTATTTTATATTTGGAACGAAAAATGTTTGATCCGAACGAATAATGTGCCCATGAACATGAAAGTTGCCATTTTAAACTGTACAACAGTTCCTAAAAGCACATGGAGCAGCACGAACGTAATAAACACAAAAAGAATAGGAACACAGCACAACTACTTACTTTTTTGCAGCACTCTCCGGATCTTTCTGTACTGCTCATGTTCTCGTAATTTCAGGTCCGACCACCGCTTCCTGAGCTGATCTTTCGATCGTCGTACCCCGAAATTCCGGTGCAGACTCCTGACCACTTTCGCCATGATCTTGGCCTTTCGGACATTGTGGTTGGGGTAAGGCCCATACTTTCCATCATAGTTGGACTTCTTCAGGATGTCCACCATCTCCAACATCTCTCCAAAGGACATATTTGAGTTCTTGAATCTCCTTCTGGATCGGGACGTTTCAGGCTCCGGCCTTTCCTCCTCCTCCTACTCGTTGCTACAATTAGCACGCACCTGCTGTCTATCCGCCATGTGCTCTTCCCCCACTGCGCCGAACGAAAAGGGGCGGGGAATTGACTAGAAAGAACGTCAGGGGCGGACGGAGTTAGACGCATGCGCAGTGTGTATAAAGCGTAACACACGTGCGTCTTACGTACGATCTGTGAGCGGAGGAAGGAGCATCGGAGACGCCGATCGTGATAACGAAGGTAAGATCTAAACTTGCGCCTATACTGCTTCGAAATGGAAGCCTATATTGTAACAAGATTAGGGGAGTTTGGCCTGACATTAGGGTTTGTCTTGTGTTGTGTCTTGCAGAGAAAATGGATGGGTTCAACGACCACAATTTTTCCTGCCCCTGTTCATAGACAAGTACAGGGAGCTGCCCTGTCTGTGGCAGGTCAGACACCCCCACTATAATCACAAACAGAAGAGGCAGGCAGCGCTGGAGAAACTGCTGGAGTTGGTGAAGCCGGTGGTCCCCACAGCAACCATCCCCTATTTAAAAGCTAAAATTGGTGGCCTGAGGAGCACATATCTTAGGGAGCGCAAGAAAGTCACAGATTCCCAGAGATCCGGAGCTGCAGCAGATGACGTTTATGTCCCCAGGCTGTGGTACTACGAGAGACTGCGATTTCTGTCAGACCACACTGAAGTCAGGGAATCCCTCTCTACTCTTCCTTCCACGCTTCCTTCCACCCCAGCTGAGGCTTCCGATGTCCAACCTGGGCCTTCCAGCCAGGAAGAAGTGGAGGAGCCCAGCTGGAGTCAGGTATAGCATTGTTCTACAGATTTCTGGTCAATAAATAAATGATGTTTACTAGATGTTATTATTGATCACTAATTGCTGCTTGAAAAAAGTGTTTTACATATCAATAGACAGTAGTGGGCACCCAAAATTGAGACAAAAATGAAAAATGCTGGGCTCAGAAGGATAGTCTGTTATATTTGTTAACATTCAATTTGCAGCAGTCAGGAGGTGAAAATTGTGTGTGATTGATGAAAAAAATACTAAAACTATGTCCCTTTTTCATACACAGGAAGACCTCAGCCAGGAGGAGGCTGTGGAATGTGGCAGTCAGGAGGAGGCGGGGATTAGTGGCAGCCAGGAGGAGGCAGGGCTAAGTGTCAGCCAAGAGAAGCCTGGGACCAGTCGCAGCCTGACTGAGTCTCAGGTTCCTCCCCTCCGCCTTCCATACAAAAGGGCCAGGAAGACAACTCCAAGTCCCGTGCAGGATTCAGCGTACAGGCTGATCCAGGAGGCTTCTGCGTCCCTCAGAGCCTTACCAACTCCTGAAGAGGCCTTTGCCTGCATGGCTGCCACCAAATTGCAGGGCATGCAGGAGGGTCAACGCCTCCTGTGTGAGGACCTTATTTATAAAGTCCTATGTAAGGGGGTGAGTGGGGAACTAACACCCAAGACGGATGTCATTGAGATGGACGATCCTCCTCCTCCTCCTGCTGCCACAACTCCACCACCACAGCCACCGCGTGGAAGGAAGCGTGGAAAGAAGACCTGAGAGTGATGACCCTGTGTTCAGTCTGGTCTGACAGAAGATGCAGTCTCTCATATAACCACAGCCTGGGGACATGTATGTCATCTGCTGCTTTCCGGATCTCTGGGACTTCTGGACCAGACTGCCCTCCCTTAGATATGGACTCCTCAGGCCACCAATTTTGCTTTTAAATAATTGATGTGTGCCCTGGGGGTCCAAGGCTTCGCCCACTTCTGCTGTTTCTCCAGCGTTGCCTCCCTCTTTGTGAGCCTCCCTCTTTGTGAGCCCTTAATAAATTTTTGGGGGAAATTCTACTCTCCTGTGTGTGTTTTCATCTGACAACAACACCAAACAATCTCCTACAGATTAAATAGAACAACATATCAATGGTGTTGTGGAAACTTGTCACAAAAAACACACACAAACATTTTCGGGAGTACAAATCAAAATCGCAAAAAAAATAAAACTAAAATAGAAACACAAAAAAAGAATCTACATTAAAGCCAAAAAATATATAAAAAATATACAAAAATATGTTGTCAGATGTGAGAAATCAAAATATATTGAGGGAATCCCGATAAATAGTAACAAAATAAGTTTGTGAGAAGTGTGTGTGAATATGAGCAGCAAAACTACTTAATTCTTGTCACATTATAAAGAAGAAGAGATTGCGCTGTATTAAACCATTTTGAACATTGCAGCGTGACGAAAGTGCTGTATCCATTGCGAACGCTAAGTTTACCAGAACGAGCTGTCCCGTCTCGGAATTTCTTCTGAGCATGCGTGGCACTTTGTGCGTCGGAACAGGCCACACACGGTCGGAATTGACGCGATCGGATTTTGTTGTCGGAAAATTTTATCTCCTGCTGTCCAACTTTGTGTGTCGGAAAATCCGATGGAAAATGTCCGATGTAGCCCACACACGGTCGGAATTTCCGACAACACGCTCCGATCGGACATTTTCCATCGGAAAATCCGACCGTGTGTACGGGGCATTAGTCTTTATGTGTGTCATCTGTTACTTTGATACATCGTATGTAATGCTATACATTTGAGGTATCATTCTTTTAATGATGTGTTGTTAGAGGATTTGAGGTTACTAACATTTATGGAAAGTAACATAATGTTTTTACATCGGTGAATTTGGTGTTTAAACCACAATAAAATTTGATACTTTATATTTTTTTATATACATGATCTCGTAGAGTACCCTTTCTGACCAAAAGTAGCTGTCTTTTCTTATCCCCGGGACGCCCAAATCTACGGACCTCCCTAGGGATAGATTTTTTCACATATATGCAATCGGCTACGGCCAGAACCTCCAAATTGGAGGAGTGGTAGAGAGCAAATCTTTCACTTCACCTAATAATTAATAGAGAGTGAACTAGCATATGGTCTCCTTTGCAGGTTCTGCAGTTTCTAGTTACGTGCTCAGATAAGAGTCTGGTATGGATTTTAGGGGTACCCCAGAAAATGTTTTTTTTCTTCATTTTGGCAAAGGCTCCCCTTCAAAATCCACAGCGCACAAGCCGCACCGCAAGTCGAATCATCATGATCCGATTTTTGGTGCGACTTCTATTCAAATGAATGCAGCCCTCATAGGGAACCGTTGAGTTTGACATGTCAAAAATACGCTTGACGAGGCTTAACGCAGCTGTATCCAGCATTAAGCCGCATTTAGCAGCTTATTACCAGTGTCAGACATTTTTACAGCTCTAACGCCGGTCCTCAGAACGCGCTGGCCCTGGTTTTTTTTTTTGCAGCTTGAAAACGCTTATGCCACTTACAGCTCCTAAAAGCCTGTGTGTGCATGAGGCCATAGAACAACATGGAGTGGCTTTTTAAGCTACAAAAAAAAGTCTGACGCTGCTAAAAGCAGCTGTAAAAATGCCCTGTGTGCATGGGGCCTTATGCGTGAAGGGGTGTAAATGTAAATATGTTGCTCCAAATTGGAGATTTTATTTTTAGGTATTTGGAACATTTGAAAAGTGTTGCTTTCTAAACAATAGGTTGGTATTTGGGGCTCTGAATCTTTGAATTCTCACAGTAAAATGATACCGTATTGTAGGATATGATAGAGGGGGGTGTGTATGACACATCTGCATTGTAAACGTATTGGTCCAATGGAAGATTTTGTTTCTGACCCATTTAGAAATATTGCAAAAATGTCAGTTTGTAGCCAATGGGTTGATATTTGGGGCCCTGTACCTTTTAAATTTCCACAGTAAAATCATACTATATTGTAAGATATCATAGAGGGGGGTGTGTATGATACATCTGCATTGTAAACGTATTGGTCCGAAGGGAAATTTTGTTTCTGACCCATTTTGAAGTATTACAAAAAAAGGCATTGTCTAACCAATGGGTTCATATTTGGGTGTCTATCTTTACATTTCCACAGTAAAATCATAACGTATTGTAAGATATCATAGAAGGGGGTGTGTATGACTCATCTGCTTTGTAAGCGTTTTGGTCCAATGGGAGATTTTGTTTTTGACTCATTTAGAAGTATTGGAAAATGTCACTGTTTAACCAATTAGTTGATATTTGGGACTCTGTATCTTTAAATTTCCACAGTAAAATCATACTATAATGTAAGATATCATAGAGGGGTTTGTGTATGACACATCTGCATTGTAAACGTATTGGTCCAATGGGAAATTTTGTTTAAAACCCATTTAGTAGTGCAAAAATGTTAGTTTGTAGCCAATGGGTTCATATGAGGGGCTCTGTATCTTCAAATTCCCACAGTAAAATAATAACGTATTATAAATGTTAGAGAGGGTGATGTATGTGTGACAACTCTGTGTAATCATTATTTTATATATTACATTATGTTATATTTAGTCTTTCTGTGTTGAATATTCAACCAAAAAAACTTGTCTGATAGCAAGACCACTGATTTGCAACTGTCTGATGGCTTGACTCCCGTCTATTGCGATTTGTTAAAAAAAACAAAAACCATGGATACAAAGCTCATCTAAAGAAAAAGTCCTATATAGACAGGTCTCAGTGAAGTAGATTGTAGCCCACGTCACTGAACATTGGACCTATAACAAAGTTACTTTAAAACCGTTAGAGGTCGACCGATATATCGGCCGATATTTGGCATTTTTTAATTAATTGGCATCGGCCGATTGTGTTGATAAAAAAGGCCGATTATAACTTCAGCGCGACTTGCAAATTACTTCTGTAATAGAAGTCAATGCAAGTTGCCTGAAGTCTTCCATGGAGCTCCTCTCTGGGCAGCCTGCCAAGTCTGATAAAAGAAGCTAAAAAGATACAATGTTTACACTTATGGATGGACTGAACTTTGTGTGTAGGAGTTCTCAGTTTAACCATTTAAAGACTAAATCTTTTCTGACTCTTGTTGCTTACAAGTAAAAATCCTGAATTATCTGCTAGAAATTCACTTAGAACCCCCAAACATTATATATATATATATATATTTTTTAGCAGAGACCCTAGGGAATAAAATAGCGGTTGTTGCAATATTTTATGTCACACTGTATTTGCGCAGCGGTCTTTCAAACGCAATTTAAAAAAAAAAAATACACTAATGAATTAAAAAAAAAAACTAAGCAGTAAAGTTAGCCCATTTTTTTTCGTCCAAAAGTTTTGATTACCTGTTTTTGTGTATTTAATATTTAAGATATAGTTTTTTTTTTTTTTTTTTTTAATCTAAATTATACATACAAGTGAGCTGATTGGAGGTTTGTTTTGTTTAATAAATGTTTAATTGTAAAAAAAATTCTGTATCACTTATTACTTAAGGTTGCTTTCAGACTGGAGCGTTGACGGTAAAACGCTGCTAGTTTTATCCGCACTTTATTGTCATTTTAGCGGCGCCATTCCGCTGCTAGCGGAGCGCTTATAACCCAGCTAGCGGCCGAGGAAGGGGTTAAATGCGCCGCTGCCTAAGCGCTTTGCAGGCACTTCGGCAGTGATGCGCATTCATTTCAATGGGCAGGAGTGGTGGAGGAGCGGTATGCACCGCTCCAAAGATGCTGCTTGCAGGACTTTTTTTAACATCCTGCAGGCGCATCGCCTCAGTGTGAAAGCACTCAGGCTTTCACACTGAGACTGCAGGGGAGCTGTTTTACAGGCACTATTTTTAGCCCAAAAGCGCCTGAAAAATGCCCCAGTGTGAAAGGAGCCTAACTGTTAGATTTTATGAGATGAAGGGAAAAAAAAATCGGCCTAACATATCGGCCCCAAAAAATCGGCATCATATATCGGCCATCGGCCACCGCGATTTCTAAATATCGGCATCGGCCAGAGAAAAACCCATATCGGTCGACCTCTGAAAACCGTACCCTATATGTGGACCAGGGGCCACCGGGTAGCAATCCTCTGAATACAAAAGCATAAATATTTAAAAGTAGGGAAAGAAATCCCCAAAGGTATTCTTCAAAAAGGATACAAAAAGTATAAAGGACTAGTGATCTTTATCAATAATTTACCAAGACAGATTTAGTAAACACCTCTGATGATACACATCTAGAAAATTGATATAATTTAATTACAAATACCCTCCTCCAAACACATTAAATAAAATTAAGACAAGAAAGTCTTAATGGAACACCGGTGTCCACAGCAGAACCAGCCATACACATCAGGCACCCATCCCATACACACAAATCAATCTAATTGTTGTATCTTCACTGCAAATTGGCCTATTGATTCTGTAGAGACAAAAGTCACTGTAAATTAAATAGAGTTAGCCAGCAGTGACTTTGTATGGGAAGTTCATATGTTCCGTTTAGCAATTCACTTTCACTCTGGCATATGGAAGGGCAATGCGGTAAGAATTTCAAAGTCAGATCGCACAGTTAAGGAGCACGGATCAATGAATAATCCTCTGTATGAGTGTGGATGTAAGTTGGTTAACCACTTGCCGACCGCCTCACGACGATATACGTCGGCAGAATGGCACGGGCAGGCAGAATCACGTACCTGTACGTGATCTGCCTCCCGCGGGCGGGGGGTCCGATCGGACCCCCCCTGGTGCCCGAGGCGGTCGGCTTTGGTCTGGGAGCGATGAGAGGTGAGGGGGAGACCATCCGTTCGTGGCCCCCCCCTCGCGATCGCTCCCAGCCAATGAGAATCTTCCTTTGCTGCTGTATGCTAAACAGCAGCAAAGGAAATGATGTCATCTCGCCTCGGCTCGGTATTTTCCATCCCGGTGCCGAGGAGAGAAGACATCACTGTGAGTGTAAAACACACACACACTCAGTAGAACATGTAAAAGTGAGTGAGTAATTGCGCTGATATTAACCTCTTCTGTGCATACCTGAGTGTAACGATTCAGTGTGTAACAAAATTTCTTCACACATAAAAATATAAATAAACATACACTAATAGCATAAATAATATAATAAAATGTGCAATATAATACCACAATTATCCGGAGATCCAAGACCTTCTAAAATGAATTCTGTGATCTATCAAATTATAACCAAGTATATGAACCTATATTTCAAAACCTTACGTGCATATAGTAAGTGGTATAGCAATCAGTGCTGCTATTATAGCATAAACAGTCTATTGTGCACCAATAATCAAAAATTATAAATACCAAAATAAATAAATACGTGAAGAACAATATGAGCAACAATTATTCAAAATGTCCTATTTAATAGAGTGCTAACAGCATTCAATTCTGTGCATTGGAGCATGAAAAGAGTCAATAGCAAATGCGTGAATAGCCTATAAAGTAAGTGAAGTGCCAAAAACTCTGCCTTCAATGGTGGTAGTATTAGTAACATCACTGTCACTTTTCTTCTCTCCGCTTCCAGTGAGATTTACACTTATTCTCCGCTCATTCACAAGCCATATGAAATAAAAAGAGACAGGTCCATTGCGCAATGATCTCAGCAAGATATGTAAATATCAAGGATACTAATCTGTACTCACATATCCCCTGCTTTGGAAGATCGTGTATGGACGGTAATAATCAGCTGCAGATAGCTCTGTATCACGGGCTTTCCGTGCGCCGTCAGTGCTCTCAGACAGCCGTACTAGCAGTGTCACAGGCTCCTCCTCCCGACGCGTTGCGTCACCGACACGTGAGTTTATCAATTATTGCAGCACCTATTATATATCAATTGATTGCAGCTATATTATTTGGTTATCTCTTAGCAATTTTAATTTATTAATTTTTGTCGGTTTTGGTTATTTATTCAAGTCAGCGCTTGAGCACCCCCCCTTTTTACTCAGTAGAACATGCCAGGCATACTTTTCACCCCCGATCCCCCCCCCGATCACCCCCTCCCCCCCCGTCACACTGACACCAAGCAGTTTTTTTTTTTCTGATTACTGCATGGTGTCAGTTTGTGACAGTTAGTGTGGTAGGGCAATTAGTGTTAGCCCCCTTTAGGTCTAGGGGTACCCCCCTAACCCCCCTAATAAAGTTTTAACACCTTGATCACTCCTTGTCGCCAGTGTCAATATTCAAAATATCACAATATTTAGGTTCGCCGTCAGCGTTTTATAGCATCAGGGACCCCCATATACTATCTAATAAATTTTGTAACCCCTTGATTGCCCTCTAGTTAACCCTTTCACCACTGATCACAGTATAAGTGTTACGGGTGACGCTGGTTAGTTCGTTTATTTTTTATAGTGTCAGGGCACCCGCCGTTTATTACCGAATAAAGGTTTAGCCCCCTGATCGCTCGGCGGTGATATGCGTTGCCCCAGGCAGTGTCAGATTAGCGCCAGTACCGCTAACACCCATGCACGCACCGTACACCTCCCTTAGTGGTATAGTATCTGATCAGATCAATATCTGATCCGATCAGATCTATACTAGCGTCCCCAGCAGTTTAGGGTTCCCAAAAATGCAGTGTTAGTGGGATCAGCCCAGATACCTACTAGCACCTGCGTTTTGCTCCTCCGCCCGGCCCAGCCCAGCCCAGCCCACTCAAGTGCAGTATCGATCGATCAATGTCACTTACAAAACACTAAACGCATAACTGCAGCGTTCGCAGAGTCAGGCCTGATCCCTGCGATCGCTAACAGTTTTTTTGGTAGCATTTTGGTGAACTGCCAAGCACCAGCCCCAGGCAGCGTCAGGTTAGCGCCAGTACCACTAACACCCACGCACACACCGTACACCTCCCTTAGTGGTATAGTATCTGATCGGATCAATATCTGATCCGATCAGACCTATACTAGCGCCTGATCCCTGCGATCGCTAACAGTTTTTTTTGGTAGCATTTTGGTGAACTGGCAAGCGTCAGCGGCCTAGTGCACCCGGTCGTAGTCAAACCAGCACTACAGTAACACTTGCTGACGTGGCGAGTCCCATAAGTGCAGTTCAAGCTGGTGAGGTGGCAAGCACAAGTAGTGTCCCGCTGCCACCAAGAAGAAGACAAACACAGGCCCGTCGTGCCCATAATGCCCTTCCTGCTGCATTCGCCAATCCTAATTGGGTGAATGATGCCTGCGGGTTTAGGTATCATCTTGGTATCATTCTTTTCAGCCAGCGGTCGGCTTTCATGTAAAAGCAATCCTAGCGGCTAATTAGTCTCTAGGCTGCTTTTACAAGCAGTGGGAGGGAATGCCCCCCACCGTCTTCCATGTTTTTCTCTGGCTCTCCTGTCTCAACAGGGAACCTGAGAATGCAGCCGGAGATTCAGCCAGCTGACCATAGAGCTGATCAGAGACCAGAGTGGCTCCAAACATCTCTATGGCCTAAGAAACCGGAAGCTACGAGCATTTCATGACTTAGATTTCGCCGGATGTATACAGCGCCATTTGGAAATTGGGAAAGCATTTTATCACATCGATCTTGGTGTGGTCAGATGCTTTGAGGGCAGAGGAGAGATCTAGGGTCTAATAGACCCCAATTTTTTCAAAAAAGAGTACCTGTCACTACCTATTGCTATCATAGGGGATATTTACATTCACTGAGATAACAATAAAAATGATTTAAAAAAAATGAAAGGAACAGTTGAAAAATAAGATAAAAAAAACAAAAAAATAATAAAAAAAAAAAACCCTGTCCCCCCTGCTCTGTGTGTTTTTTCCCCAAAAAATGCGTTTGAAAAGTCGCTGCGCAAATACTGTGTGAAAAATAAAAAATGAAACACCCACCATTTTAATCTGTAGGGCATTTGCTTTAAAAAAAAATATAATGTTTGGGGGTTCAAAGTAATTTTCTTGCAAAAAAAAAAAAATTTTTATGTAAACAAAAAGTGTCAGAAAGGGCTTTGTCTTCAAGTGGTTAGAAGAGTGGGTGATGTGTGACATAAGCTTCTAAATGTTGTGCATAAAATGCCAGGACAGTTCAAAACCCCCCACAATGACCCCATTTTGGAAAGTAGAAACCCCAAGCTATTTGCTGAGAGGCAATGGAATATTTTATATTGTGACACAAGTTGCGGGAAAACACATTTTTTTTGCACAAAGTTGTCACTAAATGATATATTGCTCAAACATGCCATGGGAATATGTGAAATTACACCCCAAAATACATTCTGTTGCTTCTCCTGAGTATGGGGATACCACATGTGTGAGACTTTTTGGGAGCCTAGCCGCGTACGGGACCCCGAAAACCAAGCACCGCCTTCAGGCTTTCTAAGGGCGTAAATTTTTGATTTCACTCTTCACTGCCTATCACAGTTTCGGAGGCCATGGAATGCCCAGGTGGCACAAAACTCCCCCAAATGACCCTATTTTGGAAAGTAGACACCCCAAGCTATTTGCTGAGAGGCATGGTGAGTATTTTGCAGACCTCACTTTTTGTCACAAAGTTTTGAAAATTGAAAAAAGGAAAAAAAAAAAGTTTTTTCTTGCCTTTCTTCATTTTCAAAAACAAATGAGAGCTGCAAAATACTCACCTTGCCTCTCAGCAAATAGTAGCTTGGGGTGTCTACTTTCCAAAATGGGGTCATTTGGGGGGGGGGGTTTGTGCCACCTGGGCATTCCATGGCCTCCGAAACTGTGATAGGTAGTGAGGAGTGAAATCGAAAATGTATACCCTTAGAAATCCTGAAGGCGGTGATTGGTTTTCGGGGCCTCGTACGCGGCTAGGCTCCCAAAAAGTCCCACACATGTGGTATCCCCACAACTCAACATGCCTCTCAGCAATTTCCTTGGGGTGTCTACTTTCCAAAATGGGGTCATTTGGGGGAATTTTGTACTGCCCTGCCATTTAAGCACCTCAAGAAATGACATAGGCAGTCATAAACAAAAAGCTGTGTAAATTCCAGAAAATGTACCCTAGCTTGCAGACGCTATAACTTTGCGCAAACCAATAAATATACGCTTATTGACATTTTTTTTAACCAAAAGACATGTGGCCGAATACATTTTGGCCTAAATGTATGACTAAAATTGAGTTTATTGTATTTTTTTATAACAAAAAGTAGAAAATATCATTTTTTTCCCAAATTTTCGGTCTTTTTCCGTTTATAGCGCAAAAAATAAAAATGGCAGAGGTGATCAAATACCATCAAAAGAAAGCTCTATTTGTGGGAAGAAAAGGACGCAAATTTCGTTTGGGTACAGCATTGCATGACCGCGCAATTAGCAGTTAAAATGATGCAGTGCCAAATTGTAAAAAGTTCTCTGGTCAGGAAGGGGGTAAATCCTTCCGGGGCTGAAGTGGTTAATCAGGGATAACATTGGTCAAAGGAAACAATAACGGTATTAGGGCAGGGGATTCACCCGATACAGCTCACTGTTCTGACGTCTTGTTCCGTGTATGTGTATTCCCTATATTCTTACAGGCGATAAAGTTGCTCAGTGATCGGAATTCATAGGTCACAGGATAAATTCAGTAATGGGAGATTTTGACAAATCTTCCTTCCATTTAGAAGAGGAATGGATAATAGTCCTTTGCAGACATTCCTTAGGGTTGCTCCCAGCTGAGTGATCCCAGTTCATCTCTCAGGGTACCCTGCATATCATGCAACCGCTTACCAAATTATACAAATCACGCCATCACGGATGACTCAGTAAAGTGCTGAGTGCTAGATGGATATGCTGAATGGAGATTTGGGATGAGTGAGCTGAGTTCGCCAGGTACATGGACAGATCGGTGCTCACATCGCTAGAAACATGTGAGTATGTCTTACTTGCTTACATGTTTCGCTTGTAACCCAAGCTTCCTCAGAGCATGCGCAGTTAATAAGGGTGTATCCTTAAATGTCAAAAAGGTTAATTAGTTAACTAGATATCAAAATTAACACCTTGTTCGAACTGCGGTAAGTTAATATCCAATCTCACCACATACATACAATAGACTTTCACCCTGTGTAGTCACCCATTGCCAAAATCTGTACAGAGGACCCCCTATGCACCAATAATTAAAGAATTTAGCCATACCTAATGGATGCAGTTAGAGATTCTGATACAAATTGGTGAGCATATACAGAGTATAATTTAAAAGGAGGCCGATCGTCCATTATCTTTACATTTCCTGAAGTTTCATGGCGGAAAACCAACCGGCCTTAAATGTAAAGGGATTTATAAACTTCCCCCAAGAAGAGGTGATTTTGACAAAATACTGTACCAGAAGGAAAAGATGTGGATATTTAATCTGAGAAGTATGCAGCCTACAGGGTTAAATAACGAGTGTAATCTGTCTTTTTTTTAAAGCAGTAACAATTTAAGTGCTTACCTCGGGTTATAAACATCTTTTCTTTCTGAAGGTGTGTGGGGCGGATATTTCCACTCACAGTACACTTTATCAGAATCTGTAACTGCATCCATTAGGTATGGCTAAATTCTTTAATAATTGGTGCATGGGGGGTTCTCTGTACATATTTTGGCAATGGGTGACTACACGGGGTGAAAGTCTATTGTATGTATGTGGTGAGATTGGATATTAACTTACTGCAGTTTGAACAAGGTGTTAATTTTGATATCTGGCTAACTCTATTTAATTTACAGTGACTTTTGTCTCTACAGAATCAATAGGCCAATTTGCAGTGAAGATACAACAATTCGATTGATTCGTGTGTATGGGATGGTTGACTGAAGTGTATGGCTGGTTCTGCTGTGGACACCGGTGTTCCATTAAGACTTTCTTGTCTTAATTTTATTTAATGTGTTTGGAGGAGGGTATTTGTAATTAAATTATATCAGTTTTCTAGATGTGTATCATCAGAGGTGTTTACTAAATCTGTCTTGGTAAATTATTAATAAAGATCACTAGTCCTTTATACTTTTTTTATCCTTTTTGAAGAATACCTTTAGGGATTTCTTTCCCTACTTTTTGAATATTGCAATTTGTTGCCAGAGGTTACAGTGTATCATTACCGCTCACTGACTGGTTGCTAAAGGTTACAGCACACATTACAGCTCACTGATTAGTTGCTAGAGGTTACAGCACATGATTTCTGCTGGTTGAGATTACTGTGGATATGACCTCAGAGGGGCATGATATACATATCAATGCCACCGGCCGCCGCTATTTACATATGAATGCCAGTAATTTACATGTAAACACAGGGTCTGCAGATGAGCCATCTGTAGACAACAAAAGGGCAGAGCTGGGCAGCATTAGTAGCAGCACTTCACACTGAGATATTGGGACACAGCACAGGACTAAAACCTCAAGGGACGAGAGAATTTAAACCAGGATAGTTGGCAAGTATGAGGCAGCTGATTTGGGCCCCACAACAATGACAGGGCCCAGGGTAGCTGCCCCTTTTGCCCTGCCTTAAAAACGGTCCTGCACTAGTGTAGTGGCAGCCAGGCAAAAGGCGACATTCACTTGGATCCTGTCTAAATTGGCACTAATGCCCTGTACACATGATCGGAAATTCCACCAGCAAAAGATTGAGAGCAGGTTCTCTATTTTTCAGTCGGAAAAAGTTCCGATCGGAAATTCCGATCGTCTGTACCAATTCCGACGCGCAAAATTCCTATGCTCGGAAACAATTCGATGCATGCTCGGAAGCATTGAACTTAATTTTCTCGGCTCGTCGTAGTGTTGTACGTCACTGCGTTCTTGACGGTCGAAAGTGCAGAGAACTTTTGTGTGACCGTGTGTATGCAAGCCAAGCTTGAGCGGAATTCCGTCAGAAAAACCATCTAAGATTTTTCCATCGGAAATTCCACTTGTGTGTGTATGGGGCATTATATGTGTATGTATGAATGTGGGTTAGGGGTCTTAGATTGTAAGCTCCTTGAGGGCAAAGAAAAGATACGTATGCAGAAAGATTTAATAGCTGCTCACCCTGAATGATATGGTATGGAAAGGTTCCCCCAAAGGGTGGGGTTTTCAGGCAGCAAAATAAAATAGGTAACCAAAATTCTTTTGAAATTTTGGTTACCTATTCAATTTTGCTGCCTGAAAACTCCACCCTTTGGGGGAACCTTTCCATTTCAGCTCCTTGAGGGCAGGGACTGATGTTAATGTACAATATATATGTACATTGCTGGCTCTATATAAATACCTGTAATAAATAAATCATCTGTTGAATGGACATTAGGCTTTATTTACAATACTAGGATAAGGATCTTTATTTTTAGCCATGTAACTTTACTTTTTCATATTTCATTGGAATCTGAAACTATAATCTGAAACTAAAATATGTTATCTATGATAATCTTCAGGGTTAGGACATCACCTGTGGACTGATGGTTGCTGTCCTCTAACCTGACTAATTAAATACAAATCACAAGCCGAATGGCAAAGTGACAAGCCTGCATGGCACTGCTATACACATTACCCCCCCCATGCCTACTCTTTGAGCTCTAGCTCCATTAAAGTGAACAGGGAGTGCTCACTCACACCCCTTTCCTGCCCAGTAGGGATGAGCCAAACACCCCCCTGTTCGGTTTGCACCAGAACTTGCGAACAGGCAAAAAATTTGTTCGAACACGCGAACACCATTAAAGTCTATGGGACACGAACATGAATAATCAAAAGTGCTAATTTTAAAGGCTTATATGCAAGTTATTATCATAAAAAGTGTTTGGGGACCTGGGTCCTGCCCCAGGGGACAAGGATCAATGCAAAAAAAAGTTTTAAAAACGGCCGTTTTTTCGGGAGCAGTGATTTTAATAATGCTTAAAGTGAAACAATAAAAGTGTAATATCCCTTTAAATTTCGTACCTGGGGGGTGTCACGGAACGCCCCACACTCCGCTTGAGTGTTTCCGTCATATACCGCTTCCTAAGTTCTGGAACACGAGTCCAATGGATCTGGCTATAGGAACCCCAAGAACTAGACAACACCAGTCTTGGAGTACATCAGAACTACTTTTATTTTGAGATATCACAGACCTTTATACAGCAGGGATGACTCAAAGCTAACCTAATTAACATGAGCTAATTACAATTAACAATACAAACAACAATCTCCCCCCTCCTCAGCCTAGACCATTCGTCTATTAGCCAGTGCTGGTGGCTAATGTGATCAGCTCTCTCAATTAACATAAACACATGTTGATAACACCAGCATCTCCTCACAGGATGTGTCCCGACAGAATGAATCAGTCTTATCAGCAGGGGGCTGCTGGAGGAATCCCCCCTCCCTCTTCAGGGACACAAATCTACAGTAAGGAGTCCCCATACAATATATACATGACTGAGTCCGATTAATACAATTCAGACTGGATTTCTCATTCACCTCAAATGCTAGGGCCCATAATCGGTGGGCAACAGGCTTGCATACAGTCCTCTCCAACAGCCTCTGTTCTGGCTAGGTCTGTGACATTTCTCCCCTTTCGGCAGGGGACTAACACAGGAGGAGACCCCAGACGGGTTGACTCCGAAGTTAGTAAACAGCTCCAGTCCTCTACTGCCTGTACCCACACAGTACCCCAAATAAATTGTTCCAAACAAAGCATTACTCACCCAGCCAACCTCTGCCTCTCTCAGAGAACATATCTGCCGCTGGGGAGAGGCCTGGACTGGCCTTTCTCCCTGGAATCCTTTCTGCCGCTGGAGAGAGGACAGGGTGTCTGGGCTCACTCTGTCATGCTGTTGGGGATCGGGGCCCACTGCCCAGCATCCCTGGGGTATACAGGTGGAGACTGAAGTCCCATCCACCTTCACAGGAAATCCATCCTCTGTTAGTTGAGGGCAAAGTCCAGCAGTCCTCGGCCCTGTTGCCAGCCCTTCTGCTGGAAACCCCACACCATCTGTTCCGGCTAACTGGTGGAGAGGGAGGCCGACTGCCCCGCCTCCCTGGAACTCTGTAGTTGTTGCCGGTGCTGGGCAGAGGTTGGTAGCACTCTGCCCTGTTGCCAGCACTTCTGCTGGGGACTCCGCATCCTCTGCTCCGGCTAACTGTTGGGGCAGGAGGCTGGCTTCCTCCACTCCCAAACTGTGTAGCTGCCATTGGGGAGGTGAGCCGGCTGCTTCCTTTTCCATTCCCTCATCTGGCTGCTGGGACGACATGTCGATGGTACTGTCTCCCAGGTACACGGATCTTTGCTGGGGAGGAAAGCCCACTTCCTCCACCCTGGCCAACTGTTGGGGAGGGACAACACACACCTCCTCTCCCTTCTCCCCCTGTATCTGCTGCTGGGAAGTGATTGCCATCTTCTCAGCCTGAGCCTCCACAATTGCTGCAGGTGTGGGGCAGAGGTCTTGGACCCTCTGTCCGGTTGCCAGCACTTCTGCTGCGGGTTTTCCAGGTGGTTCCTCCTCTACAGAAATGTCTATTAAATCCCCAGTCTCTGGAAGTGGTAAAAGTGTGGGACAGAGGTCTTGGACCCTCTGTTCAGTTACCAGATCTTCAGCTGGAGAAGTTTGTTTTAACTCCATAGATGCTGCTGGCAGAAAATCACATGTCCCTGTCAGTGTTGTGGGAGAAACAAAAAAGGGAGCGGTCCAGGTACTGTCTCTTAATATGACACAACTCCATCCCTGTAACACATATAATACAAAAAAGAGAAGTTAGCCCGTGGGACTTTAAATGAGTTGGTCATAGAGGTCATAGCAAATAGAGTTTAATAAATTTCCAAACACATGATGAAACATGAACGTAAAAACATCATAAGACATCATTTGACCATTAAAATGTTAAATATAATGGTATGTTACATAGTATACATATACAACATAATACTCGACGCGTTTCGCGAGCTCCGCTCGCTTCCTCAGGAGTTGGTGTATATGTGAAGTATCTAAAAGATAATAGGTATCAGTAAATAATGGCATATAATGATAGTTATGGTCAAAGAAGAAGTATGTGGCTTCATAGAAGCCTTCCATACTTACATATGGTCAAGTGGTCCATAGGGCTGGATAACAAGGGCAGCAGCGGAAAATCCTCCACACGGGAGCTGAAGAGGCGTAGCCCGCAGCAACCAGAGCAGGGGCCCAGCAGAGGGCAGACATGGCAGAGAAACAGATTGGGATAAGATGTATCCTGAGATGTCCAGCTAGCCACCTGGGTCATATTAGCTGTAATCAGATTATATATGTATCTATGTCAAAAAATAAAGTGTTATCTGGGAGTAAAAATAATATGACAATACTAATATATGGAAAAGACCTCTGAAAAGGTGGGCATGGATAAACATCAGGAGAGAGGGAGAAGAATAAAAAGAATTGAGGGGGGTGTGTGCAGGGGAGAAAAGGAAAGGAAAGGTGTTGCACTCATGTGTCAAGTTACACATATACAATAAAAACAACAATGGTAGTAAAGTATATTAGATATAAAAGTAATTGCCATAATGGTAAATTACAGAAGTATGAAGATGTAAATGTCATTATAATGTACATGTTGTGTACTAAAATGAAACACAGGCAAAAAAAAAAAAAAAAAAAAAAAAAAAAAAAAACCCCCCCTCCTTTTATCTATCATGGGTTGCCTGTGTTTCATTTTAGTACACAACATGTACATTATAATGACATTTACATCTTCATACTTCTGTAATTTACCATTATGGCAATTACTTTTATATCTAATATACTTTACTACCATTGTTGTTTTTATTGTATATGTGTAACTTGACACATGAGTGCAACACCTTTCCTTTCCTTTTCTCCCCTGCACACACCCCCCTCAATTCTTTTTATTCTTCTCCCTCTCTCCTGATGTTTATCCATGCCCACCTTTTCAGAGGTCTTTTCCATATATTAGTATTGTCATATTATTTTTACTCCCAGATAACACTTTATTTTTTGACATAGATACATATATAATCTGATTACAGCTAATATGACCCAGGTGGCTAGCTGGACATCTCAGGATACATCTTATCCCAATCTGTTTCTCTGCCATGTCTGCCCTCTGCTGGGCCCCTGCTCTGGTTGCTGCGGGCTACGCCTCTTCAGCTCCCGTGTGGAGGATTTTCCGCTGCTGCCCTTGTTATCCAGCCCTATGGACCACTTGACCATATGTAAGTATGGAAGGCTTCTATGAAGCCACATACTTCTTCTTTGACCATAACTATCATTATATGCCATTATTTACTGATACCTATTATCTTTTAGATACTTCACATATACACCAACTCCTGAGGAAGCGAGCGGAGCTCGCGAAACGCGTCGAGTATTATGTTGTATATGTATACTATGTAACATACCATTATATTTAACATTTTAATGGTCAAATGATGTCTTATGATGTTTTTACGTTCATGTTTCATCATGTGTTTGGAAATTTATTAAACTCTATTTGCTATGACCTCTATGACCAACTCATTTAAAGTCCCACGGGCTAACTTCTCTTTTTTGTATTATGTGTTGTGGGAGAAAGGCCAACTACCTCTTCTCTCAGGAAGGCCGAAGCCACTGTTGGTGCTGGGCAGAACACAGTGAACTTTGGCCCTGATAGCAGCTCTTCTGCTGGAGGCTCATCAGGTTGTTCTTCCTCAGCAGAAAAGTCTATCAAATCCCATGTCTCTGCAACTGATGTCTGGGAATAGAGGTTCACCATCTCCTGTCCATGGAACCCAGAAGATGCTATCATTTCTTGACAGAGGTTAGCAGAGCTCTGCCCTGTTGTCAGCACTTTAGGTTTGGGGACGGCAATCTCTGGATTTTCCACTGCCGATTCTCTGGCATGCTGCTGAACTTGTTCTAGCAGTTTCCTGTATGCCCTTTCCAGATGCTGTTCCTTAATTAGCAAATGGTCCAGATCTGTAAGGTTCTCCCACAGCAATCCAGGGCCGCCAAAGTCATATCCCTCCGGAGAGCCTTCTGTTGTCTCCCCTAAATATCCCTCCTCTGCGTGCCATTGCAGAGCCCGATAACGATTGTCCAGCTCTATCTCCTGCTGGACCAACCTGTCCAACTCAGTCACCCATTGCTCCTGGGGCTGCTCTCCCAGGAATGCCATCCGCAATGCCCGTTGGTCACTGGCCCATTGCTCTTGGGTTGGAAAGCACTTGCCCTGTTTTATACCAGCGAGACGGAGGGCTGCAATCCAGAGCTCCACCCGAATCAGCTGCCTGAGCTCCAGGTATTCATCCTCAGACACAGTCCTGGTGTACGTTGAAAGAATGATCCGCAGCAGCCCCGGGAATTCTGATGCCAGGTCCATATCTCCGCTGGGGTGACTGAAGTCTGCTATGCTGATCTTGGATCCAGTTGGAGGTTTGTCCCAGACTTCAGGAAGCTTTCCCGCTGCTTGCCACCAATGTCACGGAACGCCCCACACTCCGCTTGAGTGTTTCCGTCATATACCGCTTCCTAAGTTCTGGAACACGAGTCCAATGGATCTGGCTATAGGAACCCCAAGAACTAGACAACACCAGTCTTGGAGTACATCAGAACTACTTTTATTTTGAGATCTCACAGACCTTTATACAGCAGGGATGACTCAAAGCTAACCTAATTAACATGAGCTAATTACAATTAACAATACAAACAACAATCTCCCCCCTCCTCAGCCTAGACCATTCGTCTATTAGCCAGTGCTGGTGGCTAATGTGATCAGCTCTCTCAATTAACATAAACACATGTTGATAACACCAGCATCTCCTCACAGGATGTGTCCCGACAGAATGAATCAGTCTTATCAGCAGGGGGCTGCTGGAGGAATCCCCCCTCCCTCTTCAGGGACACAAATCTACAGTAAGGAGTCCCCATACAATATATACATGACTGAGTCCGATTAATACAGTTCAGACTGGATTTCTCATTCACCTCAAATGCTAGGGCCCATAATCGGTGGGCAACAGGCTTGCATACAGTCCTCTCCAACAGCCTCTGTTCTGGCTAGGTCTGTGACAGGGGGTGTCTATAGTATGCCTGTAAAGGGGCGCATGTTTCCAGTGTTTAGAACAGTCTGACAGCAAAATGACATTTCAAAGGAAAAAAAGTAATTTAAAACTACTTGCGGCTATTAATGAATTGCCGGTCCCACAATACACATAAAAGTTCATTGATAAAAACAGCATGGAAATTCCCCACAGGGGAACCCTGAACCAAAATTAAAAAAAAAAAATAACGTGGGGTTCCCCCTAAATTCCATACCAGGCCCTTCAGGTCTAGTATGGATATTAAGGGGAACCCCATCCAAAATAAAAAAAAAAATGGTGTGGGGTCCCCCTCAAAATCTATACCTGACCCTTCGGGTCTGGTATGGATTTTAAGGGGAACCCCGCGCCAAAATAAAAAAAAAAAAATGGCATGGGGTCCCCCCAAAAATCCATACCAGACCCTTATCCGAGCACGCAACCTGGCAGGCCGCAGGAAAAGAGGGGGGATGAGAAAGCGCCCCCCCTCCTGAACCGTACCAGGCCACATGCCCTCAACATTGGGAGGGTGCTTTGGGGTAGCCCCCCAAAACACCTTGTCCCCATGTTGATGGGGACAAGGGCCTCATCCCCACAACCCTTGCCCGGTGGTTGTGGGGGTCTGGGGGCGGGGGGCTTATCGGAATCTGGAAGCCCCCTTTAACAAGGGGACCCCCAGGTCCCAGCCCTCCCCCCTGTGTGAAATGGTAAGGGGGCACAAAAGTACCCCTACCATTTCACAAAAAACTGTCAAAAATGTTAAAAATGACAAGAGACAGTTTTTGACAATTCCTTTATTTAAACAGAACAGGCCACAGTGAAGTCCCCGTCAAGTCTCCGTGCGTCAGAGACCCCGCCCCCTGTTATTTAAGAACCATCAGAAGAGGAGAAGAGTCACACAGCGGGAGCCTCCCTCTATGCCATCATGCATGCGGAGCAGCCCGAAAAGAAGATGAAGACAAGAAGATAAAGACAAGAAGATGCAGAGAAGAAGATGAAGAGAAGAAGATGAAGAGAGAAGCGTCACACAGCGGGAGCCTCCCTCCATGCCAT
Organism: Aquarana catesbeiana; assembly: GCF_042186555.1. Lineage (NCBI taxonomy): Eukaryota > Metazoa > Chordata > Amphibia > Anura > Ranidae > Aquarana > Aquarana catesbeiana. The sequence goes on from NC_133329.1 coordinate 68,205,028, forward strand.
CATGGATGCGGAGCGGCCAGAGGAGAAGAAGATAAGAGGACGCCGCAGAGGGGATGCAGGACGAGAACACCGGAGGAAGAACCAGAAGAACCAGAAGAAGAAGAAGATGGAGGAAGAAACCGAAGGAAGATAGAAGATAGAAGAAAGAAGATAGAAGAAAGAAGAAGCATTTAAATAAAGGAATTGTCAAAAACTGTCTCTTGTCATTTTTAACATTTTTGACAGTTTTTTTGTGAAATGGTAGGGGTACTTTTGTACCCCCTTACCATTTCACACAGGGGGGAGGGCCGGGATCTGGGGATCCCCTTGTTAAAGGGGGCTTCCAGATTCCGATAAGCCCCCCGCCCCCAGACCCCCACAACCACCGGGCAAGGGTTGTGGGGATGAGGCCCTTGTCCCCATCAACATGGGGACAAGGTGTTTTGGGGGGCTACCCCAAAGCACCCTCCCAATGTTGAGGGCATGTGGCCTGGTATGGTTCAGGAAGGGAGGGGTGCTCTCTCTCGTCCCCCCTCTTTTCCTGCGGCCTTCTAGGTTGTGTGCTCGGATAAGGGTCTGGTATGGATTTTTGGGGGGACCCCACGCCGTTTTTTTTTACATTTTGGCACGGGGTTCCCCTTAAAATCCATACCAGACCTGAAGGGCCTGGTATAGATTTTGAGGTGGACCCCACGCCATTTTTTTTTTAAATTTTGGCTGGGTTTCCCCTTAATATCCATACCAGACCTGAAGGGCCTGGTATGGAATTTAGGGGGACCCCCACATTTTTTTTTTTTTTAATTTTGGTTCGGGGTTCCCCTGTGGGGAATTCCCATGCTGTTTTTATCAATGAACATTTATGTGTATTGTCGGACCGGCAATTCATTAATAGCCGCAAGTAGTTTTAAATGACTTTTTTTCTTTTGAAATGTCATTTTGCTGTCAGACTGTTCTATACACGGAAAACATGCGCCCCTTTACAGGCATACTATAGACACCCCCCAGGTACGAAATTTAAATGGATATTAAACTTCTATTGTTTCACTTTAAGCATTATTAAAATCACTGCTCCCGAAAAAACGGCCGTTTTTAAAACTTTTTTTGCATTGATCCATGTCCCCTGGGGCAGGACCCAGGTCCCCAAACACTTTTTATGACAATACCATGCATATAAGCCTTTAAAATTAGATAAGATTAGATTTCTCCCATAGACTTTTAAAGGGTGTTCCGCGGCATTCGAATTTGCCGCCAACACCCCAAATTGTTCCCTGTTCGGCGAACTAGGGAAGCTCATCCCTACTGCCCAGGCCAATTTTCAGCTTTCAACGCTGTCGCTGTTTAAATGACAATTGCGTTGTCATGCTACACTGTGCCCAAACAGAATTTTTATAGTTTTGTTCCCACAAATAGAGCTTTCTTTTGGTGGTATTTGATCACCTCTGCATTTTTAATATTTTGCTAAACAGGTAAATAAGTACATTTTCTCCTTCACTGATGGGCACTGATAAGGCGGCACTGACGGGCACTGATAAGGTAGCACCGATGAGGTGGCACTGATGGGCACTGATAGGCGGCACTGATGGGTGGCACTGATATGCAGCACTGATGGGCATTGATAGGTGGCACTGCTGGGCACTCATGGGTGGCACTGGTGGGCACTGATAGGCGAAACTGATGGGCACTGAAAGGCTGCCCTGATGGGTACTTATGGGTGGCACTGATAGGCGGCACTGCTGGGCACTGATAGGCAGCACTGCTGGGCACTGATAGGCAGCACTGATGGGCACTGATACGTGGCACTGATGGGCACTGATATGAGGCACTGATAGATGGCATTGTTAGGCATCACTGATGGCACTGGCAGGCATTGGGGATGGGTGCTGATTGGCAGCTGCCTGGGCACTGATTGGCATTTCCCTGGTGGTCTAGGGTAGCATACCTGGTGGTCCAGTGTGGTGGCCATCCCTGGTGGTCCTGGCGGCATCCTGGGTGGGCATCCGAGGGTAAACCATCAGCACAGACCCCCCTGTCAGGAGAGCCGCCGATCGTCTCTCCTTTACTCGTGTCCGTCAGACGCGAGTGAGGAAAAGCAGATCAATGGCTCTTCCTGTGTACATCGTGATGAGCCGTGATTGGACACGGCCGATCACGTGGTAAAGAGCCTCCGTCAGAGGCTCTTTACTGAGATCAGTGTAGCGGTGTGTCAGACTGACACACCGCACCACCGATCGCTGCGGGCGCAATAGAGCGGTTGTTCTAGGAGTCCGTCATATGACACCCACCCAGAACGAGAGCCGCACCGCTCCCCAGCCGTCATTTGACAGCCGGCGGGCGGGAAGCGGTTAAAGGGGTTGTAAACCCTTGTGTTTTTTCCCCTTAATGCATCCTATGCATGAAAGTGGTTGTAAACCCTTACAGACCACTTAGACCTACAGGTGAGCCTAGATTAAGGCTTACCTGTAGGTCCAAGAAATATCTCCTAAATCTACACGGTTTAGGAGATATTTGCAAAAAGACAGACACCGTAGACAGCGGCGTGCAGGCGCGCTGAGCAACGTCGCTATGCCGTTAGTGGCGGCTCTCATGCGCATGCGCAGGAGTGACGTAATCGCGACTCCAGCCAATCACAGCGCTGGAGCCACAAAACCCGGAAAGATGATGGACGCTCCGTAGCAGAGGGGATATCGGTGACATCGCAGGCTCCTGTGTCAGGTAAGTGACACATAATGGGCTACTATGCGATGCACAGTAGCCCATTATGCTTTACCTTTGCAGGGAAACAAAGAGGAAGTAAACCCATCAGGTGTTTAACCATATCTCCCAGAGTAGCGGTATTATCCTATTGATTGTAAAATTACATTTGCTACACTTGCTAATCCTCTTTTATGCTATGCTTGGCCTAATAAATTCTTTGAATTGCCTCAAGGTGTGAAAAGTGGTTTGTGAGTGAGGTGTGCCATCTTCAGATATGAAGTTATAAAAATAGAAGGTACCGCACTTAGGAAAAGAAAAATATGTATATAAAAAGGTTGCAGCCTCCCCTAAAAAGCTCCCAGAGGAGAGCTCTTAAAAGTGAAAGTATAGCAGAGGTGGGGTAGTTGGCGCTACTTATGTGCAGAAAAGAAATCTCTCAGGTCGCCCTTTATATAACCCAAAAGGACTCTACAACTAATTGGGTCAGTATGGTATACATAGGTCTAACCCTATATGAGGGATAGGTGGGTGTGGAGGTACACCTAGATGAGGGCCAACCTCTGCCTAAAAACCACTAAAGGGTGAGTTCACAGTGATGAACTTTAAATACACCAGCGCCCTGAAAAGTGACCTGACAGGTCATTCTTTATATGGCATGAAAAAATAGGTCACAATAATATAATATTGAAACCGCACCCTACATATGGGAGTGAGAGGATGTAGGTATCCACCGATTGAGGATGTGTGCAATGATGCTCCTATGACACCACTATTAAAATAATAAAAACTAAAGTAAATTAAATGAAATTAACCAGTGACAATATTGAGTACACCCTCGTATTAAAAAAAGAAAAAGATATTGTAACATAAAGTCCAAAGTCTATATATATATCCAGACACTGTAATGTTGTAAATTGTTCAGGCACCACTAAGTGGTAAAAACAAACAGTGCTCCAAAACAGAAGAAATGGACAGCACCTGAGTTTAATATATGAGTGTCACAGCAAAGGGTCTGAATACTTAGGACCATGTGATATTTCAGTTTTTCTTTTTAAATAAATCTGCAAAAATGTCAACAATTCTGTGTTTTTCTGTCAATATGGGGTGCTGTGTGTACATTTGGACTTTATGTTACAATATTTTTCTTTTTTTAATACAAGGGTGTACTCACTATTATCAGTGGTTAATTTCATTTAATTTACTTTAGTTTTTTTAGTATGTTTATAGTGGTGTCATATGAGCATCATTGCACACTCATCCTCAATAGGTGAATCCCTACATCCTCTCACCCCCATATGTAGGGTGCAGTTTCATTATTATATTATTGTGACCTAAATTTTCCTGCCATATAAAGAGTGACCTGTCAGGTCACTTTTCAGGGCACTGGTGTATTTAAAGTTCATCACTGTGAACTCACCCTTTAGTGGTTTTTAGGCAGAGGTTGGCCCTCATCTAGGTGTACCTCCACACCCACCTATCCCTCATATAGGGTTAGACCTATGTATACCATACTGACCCAATTAGTTGTAGAGTCCTTTTGGGTTATATAAAGGGTGACCTGTTTTTCTGCACATAGGTAGTGTCATCTTCAGGTGTGCAGAGAAATTACAAAACAATTCAGTGGCTCCTCTGGGTATCGCTACAGTTTTAATTAGGTTATTTGCTTATTTTTTTCTGTGTGATCTAGAGGTAGCCCCCTGATATTTAGGCAGGGATTCTGTTAAATTTAGTTGCCAGGCGATAGTTTCCTTGGCCAATTGTTAGGAGGTCAAATGATTTCACCCTAATTCTGGAATTGAAGCACTTCTCTCTTCTGTCGCTAGATGGCCGGATAACTGGTGACATTAGATAAGACAAGGGCATTGCAAGGACAGAGTAGGAATGACTGGGATGTCTCAGCCAATGGGCAGGGATTTTCTTGGAGCCCTTGGCCTGCTGGGAGAACCTATTTGTTTAAGTGAGGTCAGGTGATCGGGGTTCTGTGCCACCTGGGTGGCTGTCTGGGTGGACGTGTGTTGTGTTGCCCCGAGCTGCTAGGCCAGAGCCTGAGGCCTACCCTGGGCACATCTGGCTGCTAGGCTGTCTGGGGGGCCTATCCAGAAGCAAGAGAGCAGCGTAGGGTTGGGACTGCGGCTTGCAGTCCAACCAGAAGTGACAGTTCTGCCGGCCGGAGAACCTGTCCTTGTCAGAGGTAGAGGTGAAGCTGTCACCACTAAGGGACCATCCACCTTGTTACCATAGACCACAGTGAGTAGCTGAAGCAAGTACCAGAGCAGTATTCTCACCAACCGGGGACCGTGACAAATTGGGAAACTCTCAGCAGGTGTCAAGCCAGGGACTCAGCCAGTGGAGGTAACGCTTGCAGAGCAGTCTTGTAGAGCAGAGCAATCTTCTCACACAGTATCTTCCTCAAGCGTCAGCCCCGTGTCCCTGCTGGGTCCCTAGCTTGGCACTCACAGATACTCCTCAAGCTTCACCTCGCTGGCCTGCTCGGTCCCTGGCTTGCACAACAAGCCAGGGACCGAGCAGGCCAGCGAGGTGACGCTTGAGGAGTATCTGTGATTGCCAAGCTAGGGACCCAGCAGGGACACGGGGGTGACGCTTGAGGAAGATACTGTGTGAGAAGATTGGAAGAGCTCAGGGGATCCAGTGGCAGTGGATCAACAAGTTTAGTGAGAGAGACTAGGAGCTCAGTTGAGTGAAGATCTACAAGAGGAGATTGTAGAGGAAGGAAAGAAGTTTGTTACAAAATAAACTGTTATGCCGCGTACACACGGTCGGACTTTCTGGCCTACTTGGTCCGGCATACTTTCTGACGGACTTTGTCCGCCAGGTGCGCCGGACTTTAAAATGGACGGACTTGTCCACACACGACCGGACTTTGCGGCGGGCTAAGTCCGCCCGTCTTTCCGACGGACTTTCGCCGGAGTTACGGCGGACTTTCAGAATGAACGGACTTGCCCACACACGGACAAGTCCGTTCATTTTGAACGTGACTCAGGTGCGACGGGACTAGAAAAGGATGTCAATCTTGCCGCTTTTATCGGCGAGATTGACACCTTGCGAGCCCCGTCGCGATGCATACCAGGCCCTTAGGTCTGGTATGGATTATAAAGGGAAACCCCTACGCCGAAAAAAGGTCGTGGGGTTCCCCCTGAAATCCATACCAGACCCCGATCCGAGCATGCAGCCTGGCCGGTCAGGAAAGGGGGTGGGGACGAGCGAGCGCCCCCCCCTCCTGAACCGTACCAGGCCGCATGCCCTCAACATAGGGGGGTGGGTGCTTTGGGGGAGGGGGGGGCCCTGCGGGGCCCCCCCCTCCCCCAAAGCACCTTGTCCCCATGTTGATGAGGACAAGGGCCTCTTCCCGACAACCCTGGCCGTTGGTTGTCGGGGTCTGCGGGCGGGGGGCTTATCGGAATCCGGGATAAGTCAACATCACCCAGTGACCACGCCCCCACGGTAGTCAACATCACCCAGTGACCATGCCCCCTAAAACGTCACAGTCCCAGCATGCCCAGGGACTGTGACATCAAAAGGGGGCGGGGTCTCCGCCTATATAAGTCACAACGCAGCCCTCAGAGAGCAGTCCAGCCGGAGAGAGCGTCGTGTCAACATCTGGAGAAGAGAAGAGAAGACAAGAAGCCCAGAAGTCCGGACCTCTGCTGGCAAGAGAGCTACCTGAACACAGCGGAGGAGCCGGCCGAAGAACTGGAACACCGGGAGAGGAGATTGGAGAAGAACCAACCGGACGCCGGGAGAATATGAACCGGAGGGACCCCCGAAGCCGGAAGAAGACCCCCGAAGCCGGAGGAAGATCCCCCCCCCCATCCTATGTGAATGAGTATGGGGTACCCCCACCCGGAGCTGTTTAATAAAATATTTTAAAAACCTGTGTAGTGTTTTATTATTTACACTTTTTCACTAGGTGAATGTACCCCATACTCATTCACATAGGATGGGGGGGCTGGGATCTGGGGGCCCTCTTATAGGGGGCTCCCGGATTTCGATAAGCCCCCCGCCTGCAGACCCCGACAACCAACGGCCAGGGTTGTCGGGAAGAGGCCCTTGTCCTCGTCAACATGGGGACAAGGTGCTTTGGGGTGGGGGGGCCCCGCAGGGCGCCCCCTCCCCCAAAGCACCCACCCCCATGTTGAGGGCATGCGGCCTGGTACGGTTCAGGAGGGGGGGGCGCTCGCTCGTCCCCACACCCTTTCCTGACCGGCCAGGCTGCATGCTCGGATCGGGGTCTGGTATGGATTTTAGGGGGGACCCAACGCCGTTTTTTCGGCGTAGGGGAGTTCCCTTTATAATCCATACCAGACCTAGGGGCCTGGTATACCCCGCGCTCGCCGCAATAGGAAAATTTGTTTTTCCTATTGCAGCGAGCGCGAGATGCAATACCCTGCCCTCGCGTTGTATCTGGTCCGTTGGACCAGCATACACACGAGCGGGCTTTCCGTCGGACCAGCACACAGATGAGCGGACTTTCCGCCCGAAACTGAGTCCGACAGAAAGATTTAAAACATGTTTCAAATCTAGGTCCGGCGGGCTGTTGGAAAAAAGTCCGCCGGAGCCTACACACGGGCGGATTGTCCGGCACACTCTGGTCTGCCGGACCAAGTATGCCGGAAAGTCCGACCGTGTGTACGCGGCATTACATGACTGTTGCCATAGGAGACAGCGATCCTACTTGTGCAGATGTGGTGTCTAGCTGGAGGCCTTTCCCTGCATGGCTGTCTACCTATAGAGATCTCGGAGTATGCCAATTAACATTTCAACTACTTAAAGTGGTGTTCCACCCAAAAAAAAATGCATAAATATGCCTAAAAAAAAAAAATTTGGAAAAAATTTTTTTCTACTCACCTCTAAATGCCTGTTGCTAGGGGGTCCCTCGTAGTCTGCCTCCTTCAGTGCCTGGGCTGGTGACATCACTTCCCCTTGGTGCAGGAAGGGCTCAGCTCTGCCCCCTCCCTCTTGTCAATCATATGGGACACGTGACAGGTCCCATATGATTGCGCGGCCAATCAAAGCGTGCGGCGCCGCTCGCGCATGCGCTGTGGGTGCCCGGCTGTGAAGCCACCGCTGAGTGCCCACAGTTGCAATGCTGGCGCTGGCGAACGGAGGGGGAGCCGAGCGGGGCTTCCGATCCCCCACATCGCTGGACCCTGGGACAGGTAAGTGTCTGATTATTAAATGTCAGCAGCTGCAGTATTTGTAGCTGCAGACTTTTAATTTTTTTTTTTGTGGGAACTCCTCTTTAAGGGTGTCCTGGCCCTAACCCTCTCTCCCACAGTTCTGTTTAAGAGACAATAAATCTCTTTGCATTCAAGAAATGTCTGGTGCCCATTAATCTACCTTGCTCATCTGTACTCATCAGCCACCTACTGGGCTACACCCCCCCCCCAGGGATTGATTGAAGTCCCACAAACATTCAGACTGCTTATTTGACTTTCCAACCCACTATTGTTCTAGAACTCTCTATAATACAGGGGGAATCAATCAAACTGATCCACTGGTTACAGAGGAGACAAAAAGAACTCAATTTGCCTAACATCCTAGCAACCTAACAAAGAGGGTGCTACATCTTTATTGTGTATACCAAAGTGTATTATTATCATCATTATTCAGTTTATACCTTTATCTCTGCATGCCTATTACTTACTTTGTTGGATGACAATATACTAAGTTTCTTTTATTAATTGATTTGGTGTATGAGTTCTTTGAAATAGCATTACTGCTGGGTACTTAGTGTTGCTGCCAGTGATTTCTTGTGATGCTGTGGGTTTGTGTACTCAGCCTGGTGTGTCAGAAGAGCTAAGGTCTTTGAAAAGGTTGAGGTCAAGAACAGAGGACCCATGCTAACCAGCAGCTCCAATGGGGTAGAGCTACAGTACATTTGCACAAACCCTTTCACTTATCCCTTAACGGGCAACATGAGAGAATTAATGTAACATTAACACGGCATCTCCATCTTCCACCCAACTTCTCCCACTGGAATGGCCATCTTTATTTATGGGGTTGTCTCAGTCCCCTGCCAGCCCACCACTGGGGATTGGCCGTGGCCCCATAAATATTCAAGGCAACTCCTCCTAACCCCAACCCTCTAGTTCTAGAAGGTTCTCCAACCTTCCAGACCAGAGGGAGGCACCAGATAGCTGCCATAATGAGTCACCCAGTCCTGAACGCTAATGAACCCTGAGCCAATTAAGACTCACAAATTTACAGTGGGAGTCGGAGTATGGTTTGCCTGCTCTAATTCCAGCACACATATCAGAGGGTGCCAAATATCTATTCATGCAAGGAAATAGCTCTATTTCTCTGAGATGTAATTGGATGTTTTACGGGATCACCTGACCTCACTTTACTGTAAGTATAAATTTAATTTCTATCTCATGCAGGTGCTGCTCTACAGATGACGGGACCTTCTACATATGAAGCCAGAGTTGGATCCATTGCCCAAATTCCCTGCACCTTCACAGCAGATATACTTCCTGCAGATCCCAGATTTTTTGCAGTTGTTTGGGATTTAGAAGGAAAACAAATCCTAAAATATGATAACATTGTGACATCAACTAATCCCAGATATTCATTGGATATAGATCAAGCATTGAATGGAATCGCTCATCTGACCATCTCTAATACATTTCTATCAGATGGTGGAATCTACACATGTTCAGTGACTAATAGCCCTGTACTAAGGGAGAAAGAGATCAAAGTGAAAATTTCAGGTAAAGAAATTCAGATTTTTATTATTTTATTGCAGGAATAGTTATCCTCTGCTCCTTGCTTACAGAACTGAAATATTTTCACCAGCTCTATTCTCTCTATGCCAGCAGCAAGCTAAAATGATCCTGTATTTATATTTCACTTCATAATTACAGATCTGCCACTGAGGCCGCATTTTTTCCCCAAATATAACATTTTATTAATTTGGAGCTCAGAGGAGGCAAAATTCAAGTACAATAGCATAAAACGACCACAGTTACATTTACACACAATGTCATCAGTCATGTTCAGTCATTGGGTCCAAGGAATGAGATATCACAAATACAATCAATAGTTTCATTTGGTGACAAACTGTGCCGAGTTGTCACACAAATAAACTCTGAACCGCCTAATCCCTGCAGATTATGTGTTCCTAAGAACAGATGGGGCGGAAAAAATTGTTCTAGGGAAAAGAACGGATGGAAGAAGGTAGTGAGAAAAAAACAGAAAAAAGAAGATTTGAGAGGAGATGGGAGGGAAGAGGGGATGGGAGGGAAGAGGGGGTGGGAGGGGGGGAGGGGAGTGGAATAAAGAAGGATCCTGAATGGCAATGGACTTCCAACAGTTGCATGTACAAGTGAACCTGCATCACATACCCATCTATGAGCGGAATAGTGACACTTCAGATAAAATGAACATGTTCCATAGTCCCCACATTTTAGAATGCTTTTCCAGTTTATTTTGTGCTGTGAGGACTAAATCTTCTAACTTATTTATATCTTCTACCTTGCGCAACCAGGTCCCAATAGAGGGAGATGCCTGTTGCGTCCAGAATAGGGGAATGCAAGCTTCGGCAGCATTCAATAAATGTTGCATGGTTGATTTTTGGTAGTGTTTCGCTGGGATTGTGGTAATGTAGAGTAAAAAAGAAGGCCGGATCATTGGGATTATTATAGTCCATGAATTATTGGGTTATATTGCGGAAAGTCGTCCAAAAAATGTTTAGCTTAGGGCAAGACCAAAAGATATGAAGGAACGATCCTCTGTCTGTTTGGCATCTGCAACAGCTATCGGTGGTGGTCGAGTAGTATTTGTTTAACAATTGTGGTGTATATTACCATCTAGTCAGGATTTTATCATTTATTTCCTGTATTTTCGTACAGATCAACAACTTTAAGGAAAATCTAAGAATACTTTGTTGTTCCTCTACTGAAAAGGAACGATTTAAGTCAGCCTCCCATTTCTGTAGGAAAGACAGTTGCGGTTGTTCAGGAGGGGAATTGAGAAAAGCATACGTTTTGGATAACACTTGTGGCAAAGTTCCGTCATCCATACAGTAGTCTTCAAAGGTCGTGAAGGTCCGATTAAATTAGATAGGATTTGCTAGGGAGTGTAGAAAGTGATGTAGCTGTATCACGCTCCAATAAGGGAGCTGGAAACGACCATTCTCACACATCAAGGACTGGAGGGAAGGCTTTCCATCTAGAACATGGAGGGCACGATCGTGACCCCATCTGAGAGAGTGTCTGGAATTCAAACCGTCCAAGTCCAGGAGGAAATGCTAGGTTGCCCAAGATAGAGAACAGAGGGGATTCTCTGGTGGAGAGCGAAGCTGAGAAGAGCAGAGACGAAGTGTGGTGCCAATTAGGGGATGGGATTTCAATTTGGTAGGCAAACAGGCAAAGCACCACACAGCTCTCTTCAAAAGGATAACAGTCTGGGTCTGCTCCAATTGTGCCTAGATTTTATGTCCATTGTGCCGACTCCAGTCAAGGATTCTCCCCAGATGTACTGCCAGATAGTAATTCCTTATGTCTGGAAGAGCCAAGCCCCTGTAATGTTTGGGTAGCGTAAGGTATCGTCTGGGTAGATGAGGTTTTGAATGTGTCCAGGTAATTTTGACAAAAAGCGAGTGTACTTGTTTGAAATAATGTGATGGAATCTGTATCATTGACAAACTGGGAATGACATAAATACCCAGTTAACCCCATCAATGCTTTTTCAGAATCCATACTGAGAAATACGCAGGGTGTACAATCAGAGGCGATTCTAGGCTTTGTGAGGCCTTAGACGAAACTTACACATGAGGCCCCAATCACGCCCATAATGGGGAAAAAATTCAAGCAATAAAAATGACTGCAAAAAAATGCACAGATCTAGCACACAGTTCATCAGCACCACTTCCAGGGCACCCTCCTCACCTACCAGACATATGCAGCCAATAAAACATCTGGGGCCCAGCAAGGTGGCAACCCCTCTAAGAATTTCCTGTGTCTTGGGAGAATGGGGAGGGGATGTCACTGAGTCATTCCACATCCACAGAGAAAGTAGAGTGGGGGGATCCCAGCACAGCGCAGGGGGAGCGAGAGAGGGGGGAGGGAAAGGGAGGGAGAGAGAGAGAGGGGAGAGGGAGAGAGAGGGGGGAGAGGGAGGGGGAGAGAGAGAGAGAAAAAAAGGGGGAGAGAGAGGGGAGGGGAGCGAGAGGGGGAGGGAGAGGGAGAGAGGGGGGGAGGGAAAGGGGGGGAAGAGAGAGAGAGGGGGGAGGGAAAAAGAGAGAGGGAGAAGGAAGGGGAGCGAGAGGGGGAGCACGCCATTGTGAGTGAGAGGGGGAGGGAGAGTGGGTGAGAGAGAGGGAGGGAGAGAGGGTGAGCGAGAGGGGGAGAGAGAGAAGGTGAGAGGGAGAGAGGGGTACAGAAAGGGTGCGCAAAAGGGGGAGAGAGGAAAGAAGAGAGGAGGGGGAGAGAGAGGGAGGGGAGGGGGAGAGAGAGGGGTGGAGAGAGAGGAGTAGAGAAAGGGTGCGCAAAAGGGGGAGAGGGAGGTGGAGAGAGGAGAGAAGAGAGGAGGGGGAGAGAGGGAGGCGAGAGGGAGGGGAGGGAGGAGAGAGAGAGGGAGGGAGGGGAGGGGGAGAGAGGGAGGGGAGGGGGAGAGAGGGGGAGAGGAAGAGAGAAAGGGGGAGAGAAAGAGGAAGGGGGAGGCAGAGAGAGAGGGGGAAGAGAGAGAGGGGGAGGAGAGAGAGGGAGTGGTGGGAAGGGGTAAGAGAGAGAAGGAGTGTGGTGAGAGAGAGAGGGGGAGGGAGGGAGAGAGAGAGGGGGAGTGAGAGAGAGGGGGTAAGAGAGAGAGGGCGGAGGGAGAGAGAGAGAAAGGGAGAGGGGGGAGAGAGAGGGGTGAAAGGGGGTAAGAGAGAGAGAGGGGGAGGTGAGAAAGAGGGGGGAGAGGGAAAGGGGGTGAGAGAGATCTGACCCTGTGTGCAGCCCCTCCTGTGCCCCATGTCCCAGTCTGTGAAGGCACTGGGGGGGGCAAAGAGTAGGGAGGAGCTGAAGTGTGCTGGGGGGTGGGGGGCGGAGAGTGCTGGGGGTGGGGGCCGGAGAGAGTGCTGGGGGGTTGGGGAAGGAGAGTGCTGGGGGCTAGAGAGTGCTGGGGGGGCGGAGAGTGCTGGGGATCGGAGAGTACTGGGGGCCAGAGAGTGCTGGGGATCGGAGAGTGCTGGGGGCGAGAGAGTGCTGGGGGGTGGGGGCCGGAGAGTGCTGGGGGCCAGAGAGTGCTGGGGGGAGGGGGCAGAGAGTTCTGGGGGTGAAGGCCGGAGAGTGCTGGGAGAGGGGCTGGAGAGTGCTGGGGGGTGGGGGCTGGAGAGTGGGGAGCAGAGAGAACTGGGAAAGGTGGAGAGCACAGGAGGGGTGGGGGCTGGAGAGCGCTGGGGGAAGCTTGAGAGGGGGGGCAGAAAGAATTGGAGAGCAGGGGGGTGCTGGCAAAATGGGGGCGGAGCCAGGGAGGACAAGGATGGGCTGGAGAGCAGGAGGGGCGGAGCCAGGGAGCACACAGAGGGGCTGGAGAGCAGGAGGGGCGGAGCCAGGGAGCATAAGGAGGGGCCGGAGAGCGGGGATGCAGAAAATGTTATATAGGACGAGAGGTGGGGAGACTGCACATAGTGAAATAGATTTTTCCATATTACTCCATGCAGCCGCTGAATGATCACTTCTCCTCTCCTTCCTGCAGACATTCAGCGGCTGCATGGAGGAATATGGAAAAATCTATTTTACTATGTGCAGTCTCCCCACCGCTCCTATTCAGGCACACAGGGAGGCTGCACAGGCACTCACCTTCTCTCCGGTTGGCCAGGCAGCATAACAGCTCCTTCCTCTTCACACTCATGGGGAAGCTCAGCTGGATAGCTTCAGTGACCCCCGCCCCAACTGCAGAACCAAATAGAAGGAGGCAAGCGTGGGAAGGTCAGGTGAGCGGCACAGGCTGAAGGAGCAGCTCAGCTGCGGGTCCCACATGGACATGCCACCCGCATGCCTTGGAGCCGGGTGCTGTCATCCAGCCGCTGCCGCCACCTAGAGGCCTCTACTGTCCCGCTCGCCACACTTACTGCCACCAGACCGGGATGAGACCTTGACAACATCCGTGATTGATCACAGGCAAATTAGTCAGCCGCGAGGCCCCTGTGACTGCGGGGCCTTAGGCGATCGCCTAATTTGTCTAATTAAAGAGCCGCCTCTGTGTACAATTCATAGAGGCAACATGGATCAGATTAAGGACTTTGGTGGTGTTATCCCTAGCTTCCCTTGAAGGGATAAAAGCTACCTGGTCTAGATGAACTATGTCTTGTAACTGTTGCGCAAGTCGAGTGGCCAGGATCTTTGTAAAAAGCTTGAGATCGATATTAGGAAGAGAAATGGGCCTATAACTACTACAGGAGGATGGATCCTTACCTTCCTTGGGTATAATGGAAATATGGGCCTTCAGAGTGTCTCTAGGGAAATTTTGTCCGAACTAAGAGCATTGAACATCTTTACCGTATATGAACCTAAAATCGGGAGAAGGGATTAGTAATATTGTAAAGTGAAACCCTCAGGTTCTGGGGCTTTCCCTGGTTTCATCCCACCCACCGCCCTCTGTAACTCCTCCACCATAATAGGGACTTCCAACTCTTCTCTAACTTCCGTGGGAAGTCAGGGAAGTTGAGACGAAGTGATGTATTCATTAATTGTCGTCTTAGAGGTTGTCCCCTATGGGAGATTATATAGAGATGAATAGTAATCCCTGAATTCTTTCTCAATCTCATTAGGGAGAACTGCCTTGTGTACCCAGAAGGATATGATTTGGGGTATATATGTAGTAAGTTTGTGATTTCTGACTGATTTGGCTAACAATTTCCCACACTTATTATGACTGAGCTTGCGGCAAAATTGAAGTGCCGCTTTTGCTCTGTAATGCAATAAATCCACTGTTTGCCACCAGAGGGACAATAGTTCATTCTCCAGAGAGGAAGTAGGTGTTTGTTTATGCGGGAGCTCTACCACATGGATTTTGTTAAGGAACATAGTTAATCAGTACTCCTCTGATTACTGTCTTGTGGGCTTTCCACAGGATACCTGGGTCACAGTCTGGTTGATCGTTGGTCGAAGAGTAGTTCTTCAATTTGTTGGTGACATCTGTTAGAACTTCTGGGGTCTGTAGAAGACTTTCGTTTAACCTCCAAAAACGGGTGTTGGAGGTCAGAACTGTCGAGAGTGAGTACCGTGTGGAGACAGTAGCATGATCTGATCATGTGATATTCCTTATGCTGGATTCACTTACTGCTTGTAACTGCTGATGAGGGACCATAAAGTCAACAATTCTCAAGTATACTTTGTGTGGGGAGGAATAGAAAGTATAGTCTTTTTCTCCAGAGTGTTGTCTACTAGTTGGGCTCTGTGCAAATATTGTGTTATTCGAGATTTGAGTAAAACAAGGCAGAGAAGACAGGTGAGGACCGGGAGCTCTGTAAGTACACTTCTTCCCTCGGCCATGTCCAGACCACACACCTCCCCCACTGGGTGTTTTTTAACGTGGCTGTTAAGGCTCCATGCACACTACTGTACCTCAAAAAACAGCAGCTTTGAGCATTTTTTTTTTCTGCTTCTAGAAACAAATAGTGTTATCCTATGTGTCCATGCACACTATTTTAGTCTAGAAGCGATTTTGAAGCTTCAGCTCGTAGGACCAGAAAAAAAACTAATTTTTTTGTGTCTTTGGGAGCAACAGCTGACAAAAATGGGGACAGCTCCTACAAGCAGGGCTGGTGCAAGGATTTTTGACACCCTAGGTAAAACCTCATTTTGCCGCCCCTGGGCTCCGCCCCTGACTCCACCCACTTTGCCCTGCCCATGTATAAGGTAGAGGTTGCAGGAGTGTGTAATGCACACAGTGTTCTTTCACTATATAAAGAGGGCAGGGTTGCAGGGTGCGCTACATACTGAGTGTAGGGTACAGGGTGCGCTACATACTGAATGCAGGGTTGCGGGGTGCACTACGCACTGAATGCAGAGTTGCGGGGTGTGGTATGCACAGAGTGCAGGGTTGCGAGGTACGCTACGTACAGAGTGCAGGGTTGCGAGTTGCGCTACGTACAAAGAACAGGGTTGTGTGGTGCGCTACATACAGAGTGCAGGGTTGCGGGGTGTGCTATGTACAGAGTGCAGAGTTGCGGGGTGCACTACTTACAGATTGCAGGGTTGAGAGGTGTGCAATGTACAGAGTGTAGAGTTGTGCTATGTACAGGGTTGCGGGGTGCACTGCGTACATTGTGCAGGGTTGCGGGGTGCGCTGTGTACAGAGTACAGGGTTGAGGGGTGTGCTGTGTACAGAGTGCAGGGTTGAGGGGTGCGCTATGTACTGGGGGGAGAGATGGGGAGAGGAGGAGGTAGGGAGTGAGAGGAGGAGGATGAAAGGGGGAGGGGGGGAAGAGGAGGGGGGAGAGGGAATGAAGGAGGGGGGGAGGAGGAGGGAAGAGGGGAGAGGAAAAGAGGAGAGGAAGAGGGGAGAGGAAAAGGTGGGGGAGAGGAAAAGGCGAGGAGAGCGGAAGAGGAGTAGGGGGGAGAGAGGAGGCCATGTACTCGGTATGATGACATCACATATGTGAGGACTAAACAGACACTATACAGTATATATACATCAGTGTTCTTCAATCACCAGGGCTCTGCTGCATCCGAGGACCCTGCCAGAAACAAACCCTGCCTCCAGCTGTCACCAGGCACTGACCCCAGAGTGCCCACTACTCCTATAGGCTACAGCACGCTGTCGCTGTACTGGACAGGCCAGGAGGGAGCACAGTGGTGACACAGGGGGGCTGGGTCACTGGAATCACTGGATGTATGGGCAGAGCTGGCTGTACTGACTGGGATGATCACCAGGGACAGACAGGTCACTGATAGAGGTGCCAGGTGCACAGGGGATGTTTGCTTCCGTTCCGTCGGGACATGTCAGTGCTGCGCCTACGGAGTGGCTGCAGCCTGCCTGAGTTACATGCAGCAGTGGCATCCCCTGCATCCCCCTTGATGTGCATGCTTCATCCCAACCAGCAGTGCCCACTAGAGGTTATTACATTTATTATAGAGCTATTGATACACAGCCCAGAAAATGTACATAACGCAGAGACGGAGAGTAGGGAAACCTGGCTGCGCCCTAGTGCGCCTTAGGTGGCTGCCTAATTTGCATATTGGTAGCACCGGCCCTGCCTACAAGCTCCTAAATGCTGCTAACCGATGCTAAGCACCAATTTCCAGCTTTTTTTTCTTTCTTAGTGGCCAGTCGCCAGCGTCCTTAACAACCAGTGAATAGTTGGTTGTTAAGGAGTGGGCGGTAAGCCAGCCGCCGCATTCTTAACAACATGTGACTCATTAGCTGTCAGTGTGGTTCCCAGCTAAAGTCTGAATGTAAACAAAAGAATTGCCGACAATTAAAACTTGAGAAAAAAGGCCCTTAGGTCTGCTATGGTTTTTGAGGGGAACCCCATGCCAATTTTTTTTTTAAATGGTGTGGGGTTCCTCCCAAAATACATACCAGACCCTTATCCATGCAAGCGGCCCGACAGGTCAGGGAAGGAGGAGGGATAAGCAAGCTCCCTCCCCCGAACCATACCAGGCCACATGCCCTCAACATGGGGGGGTGCTTTGGGGAGGGAGCTCCCCTCAAAAGCACCTTGTCCCCTCTTCGGTGGGGACAAGAGCCTCCTCCCCACAACCCAGGCCGTTGGTTTTGGGTTTCTGTGGACAGGGGGCTTATCGGAATTTGGACACCCTCTTTAACAAGAGGGCCCCCAGATTCCGCCTCCCCATGTGAATGCGTAGGGGTACATAGAACAAAAAAAGTGTAGTGTAGATAAAGACAGGAGGCAGTTTTTGACAAGTACTTTATTAAAAAAATAAAGATCCAACATCAATGATGTCACAAGGGGACGGGGTCACCCAGTGACGTCATTGGGTAGTAGTTTATTTAGCGGTGGGAGGCAGCAGAGCTGTCGTTCAGCAGGAGCCAGCATTGGGTGCGGGCCTCATTTTTTTTTCCTGGTTGCCAGCTGGCATGTATCGTGATTGCTGTTTGATCTACAATTTTTATATTGTTATTTTTTAAATAAAGGACTTAAAAACTGGCTTCTGTCTTTTTACACTTTTCTTTTTTTTTCTGTAAATGAGTAGGAGTACTCTATACTCTATGTACCATATACTCATTCACATGGGGGGGCCGGGATCTGGAGACCCCCTTGTTAAAGGGGGCTTCGAGATTCTGATAAGTCCCCCACCCACAGACCTCCACAATCACCGGCCAGGGCTGTAGGGGAGAAGCCTTTGTCCCCAGGGGCTGGTAGGGATTTTAGGCCATTTTTTAAAAAGATTTTGGTGTGGGGTTCACCTTAAAAACCAGAAGGGCCTGGTATGGATTGGGGGGGGGGGGCCTCCATGCAGTTTATCTTTCATATATTTTTAATGCCGGTGTCTTGCCGAGAAAGTTCCCTCGGCGGAAGTTCCCCCCCTGTACTGCGCAGGCGCAGTGCCTGCGCAGTACGGACTACTGTCAGCCGCCGGAGATAGCCGAAGCTCAAACGCTTCAATCAGCTGTACACGGCGCCTGCGCCCTAGGTCCCAGGTTCCTTCCCCACCATCCAAGTGGACCTAGAGGGGGAATCTAAAAGAGCCGAGCAAAGCGAGGCCGTGCCCGAAGCGTGGCGAGCGAAGTGTGGCGAGCGAAGGCACCGTGTACAGCTGATTTTCAGCTATTCCGCTTCGGCTATTTCCGCCGGATCCTACTGCGCAGGCGCAGCGCCTGCGCAGTAGAGGGGGGAACTTAGCAGTCGAGCAGAACTTTCTCGGCAGAACACCAGAATTTCTTTTATTTACATTCAGCTGTCAGTGGGTAATCGTGCTGATGGCTGATGAGTGTTGGTTGTTAAGGATGCGGTGGCCGTCTGTTCCTTAACAACATGCTAGTTGCTGCTAAACACCAGCACATAAAGTGCTAAATGCTGGGAAAAAAATGCTAAATATGAGAGTTTTTGTTCCAGCATTTTTCTGGTGTTTTTTTAGAGCTTCTAGTGTGCATGGAGCCTAAGGGAGTCTGGCCTTTTTTTTTTCTGCCTCTAAACTCCACTGCATGTTAGCCTATGCGTCCATGTACACATGGCATTTCAAGGCTTTTACACTGCCAGTGCATCCAAGAGCAGCAGCATTTTGCCAGAAAAAACACTTGATGCATAAAACATATCTAAAAACATGTTAATACTAGGCAAGTTTAGTGCCTGAGCATTAATTCATTTCAGTTGCCAGAATAAATTATTATTTTGGCTAATGAAATATAATGATTAATGCCCAAACGCTTGACATGTCTAAATGCGCCCAGGCGATTTACAAGCGTCAGGTGTTTTTTTTGCAAAACGCTGCTGCCAGGAGTAAAGGCATCCAGGAAAGATGGCAAACACTCTGTATGCATGAGACCTGTAAGATCTATTTATTACGTCAGTGCCTCCTAATACTGGTAGAAAAAAAAAGGGTGGAACAAAAGGTTAGAAAATACAAGTACTGTGTATACTTATCTTATTTACTATACTTTCAGCCACAGTGCCTAGACGAGGGTGTGCCACAATCCTGAAAATATCTCAGGCTATCTTAAAAGGATAAGTACGGTAATATGGAACAGCAACCAAAGTATACCACCAAATGGTTTTATATATATATATATATATATATATATATATATATATATATAGATGAACTTAAAGATTTAAGGGGATCTGAATACTTTCTGTCCCCACTGTGTGTATATATATATATATATATATATATATATATATATATACACACAGTGGGGACGGAAAGTATTCAGACCCCCTTAAATCTTTCACTCTTTGTTATATTGCAGCCATTTGCTAAAATCATTTAAGTTAATTTTTTTCCTCATTAATGTACACACAGCACCCCATATTGACAGAAAAACACAGAATTGTTGACATTTTTGCAGATTAATTTAAAAAGAAAAACTGAAATATCACATGGTCCTAAGTATTCAGACCCTTTGCTGTGACACTCATATATTAAACTCGGGTGCTGTCCATTTCTTCTGATCATCATTGAGATGGTTCTACATCTTCATTTGAGTCCAGCATTGTTTGATTATACTGATTGGACTTGATTAGGAAATCCACACACCTGTCTATATAAGTCCTTACAGCTCACAGTGCATGTAAGAGCAAATGAGAATCATGAGGTCAAAGGAACTGCCTGAAGAGCTCAGAGACAGAATTGTGGCAAGGCACAGATCTGGCCAAGGTTACAAAAAAATTTCTGCTGCACTTAAGGTTCCTAAGAGCACAGTGGCCTCCATAATCCTTAAATGGAAGGCGTTTGAGATGACCAGAACCCTTCCTAGAGCTGGCCGTCCGGCCAAACTGAGCTATCGGGGGGAAGAGCCTTGGTGAGAGAGATAAAGAAGAATCCCAAAGATCACTGTGGCTGAGCTCCAGAGATGCAGTCGAGAGATGGGAGAAAGTTCTAGAAAGTCAACCATCACTGCAGCCCTCGAACAGTCGGGGCTTTATGGCAGAGTGGCCCGACGGAAGCCTCTCCTCAGTGCAAGACACATGAAAGCCCGCATTGAGTTTGCTAAAAAACACCTGAAGGACTCCAAGATGGTGAGAAAGAAGATTCTCTACTCTGATGAGACCAAGATAGAACTTTTTGGCCTTAATTCTAAGCGGTATGTGTGGAGAAAACCAGGCACTGCTCATCACCTGTCCCATACAGTCCCAACAGTGAAGCATGGTGGTGGCAGCATCATGCTGTGGGGGTGTTTTTCAGCTGCAGGGACAGGACGACTGGTTGCAATCGAGGGAAAGATGAATGCGGCCAAGTACAGGGATATCCTGTACGAAAAGTTCTCCAGAGTGCTCAGGACCTCAGACTGGGCCAAAGGTTTACCCTCCAACAAGACAATGACCCTAAGCACACAGCTAAAATAACGAAGGAGTGGCTTCACAACAACTCCGTGACTGTTCTTGAATGGCCCAGCCAGAGCCCTGACTTAAACCCAATTGAGCATCTCTGGAGAGACCTAAAAAATGGCTGTCCACCAACGTTTACCATCCAACCTGACAGAACTGGAGAGGATCTGTAAGGAGGAATGGCAGAGGATCCCCAAATCCAGGTGTGAAAAACTTGCTGCATCTTCCCCAAAAAGACTCATGGCTGTATTAGATCAAAAAGGTGCTTCTACTAAATACTGAGCAAAGGGTCTGAATACTTAGGACCATGTGATATTTCAGTTTTTCTTTTTTAATAAATCTGCAAAAATGTCAACAATTCTGTCAATATGGGGTGCTGTGTGTACATTAATGAGGAAAAAAAATGAACTTAAATGATTTTAGCAAATGGCTGCAATATAACAAACAGTGAACAATTTAAAGGGGTGTGAATACTTTCTGTCCCCACTGTTTATATACATATATATATATATATATATATATATATATATATATATATATATATATATATATATATATAAAATGTATTTATCACATTTAAAAAGTACCTCCATGAGGCTCAAAATTGTTTAAAAAACATCAATTTCATAATATCATAGTAGGTAAGGTCAAATAAAGACAATAGTCCATCCAGTTCAACCTGTGTAGGTGTACATGTGTCAGTGTTAGGGATGAGCTTTCTGTTCGGGTGGAACATGAGTTTGACTCGAACATTGGCTGTTCGCCCGTTCGTCGAAAAGCGAACATTATGGGTCGTTTGCGCCAAATTCGAGAGACGCGTAACGGCCCATAATGCACTGCGGGAGCGCAGCGCATTGCTGTCTGATGATTGACCAAGCATGCACTATGACCCGCATGCTTTGGTCAATCACAGCGCCATCAGCAAAGACAGCCATAATTGGCCAAGGGCAGGGTGCCTTTGGCCAATTATGGCTCAGGGGGTTAAGTCCATGCCCCACACTATATAAGGCCACCTGCACGTCGGCCCTGTGTGTTGCTGGCGTTGACCGAGAGAGAAGGTGATTTCATTTAGATTGAGCAGGCAGGCGATTCAGTTAGCTGCAGTGTATTTAGTATATATATATATATACACACTGTATCCAGTTTAGCTAGATCTGACTGCAGGCCTTTCCTGGTGTACTGTTTCTAATATACCTCAGGCAGGCAGGTGATTCAGTTAGCTGCAGTGTATTTAGTATATATATATATACACACTGTATCCAGTTTAGCTAGATCTGACTGCAGGCCTTTCCTGGTGTACTGTTTCTAATATACCTCAGGCAGGCAGGTGATTCAGTTAGCTGCAGTGTATTATATATATATATATATATATATATATATATATATATATATATATATATATATATATATATATATATATATATATGTATATATCTACTATATCCAGTTTAGCTAGATCTGACTGCAGTCCGTTCCCGTTCCTGGTGTACTGTTTCTAATATACTTTCAGGCAGGCAGGTGATTCAGTGAGCTGCAGCGCATAAATTATATATACAGTCTCCTACTTATATATATCTACTGCATTCTAGTCTAGCCAAGCCTATATCTGACTGAAGGCCATTCCTGGTGTACATTTTCAAATATACTTGCAGGCAGGCAGGTGATTCAGTGATCTGCAGTGCTTTAAATATATATACAGTCACCTATATATATCCACTGCATTCTAGTCTAGCCAAGCCAATAATAGACTGCAAGCCATTCCTGGTGTACGTTTTCAAATATACTTTCAGGCAGGCAGGCAATTCAGTGATATGCAGTGCATAAAATATATATATACAGTCTCCTACATATATATCCACTGCATTCTAGTCTAGCCAAGCCTATATTTGACTGCAGGCCATTCCTGGTGTACGTTTTCAAATATACTTTCAGGCAGGAAGGCAGGTGATTCAGTGATCTTCAGTGCATTAAATATATATACAGTCTCCTACATATATATATCCACTGCGTTCTAGTCTAGCCAAGCCTATATCTGACTGCAGGCCATTCCTGGTGTACGTTTTCAAATACACTTTCAGGCAGGCAGGCAGGTGTTTCAGTGATCTGCAGTGCATTAAATATATTTACAGTCTCCTACATATATATATATATATATATACAGCATGTCTGGAAGGCCACCAAGGAGAGGCAGACGCTCACAGGCCACTAAAAGAGGGCAAGCAGGTTCTGTGTCTACAGCCAGCAGTGCTGGCCGTGGACACAGTGCATCCTCAGCATGTGGCCGTGGGGCACGCTTGTCCTTTTTTTCGGCAGCTGGTCGTGTTGATCCACAACATGCAGAAGAGTTGGTAGAGTAGATAACTAAGCCATCCTCATCCTCCTCATCCTCTGTCACCCAGGCTCAGAGTATTTTGCCTGCCAATGCAGCTGCCAAAGTGGCCTATTCCATCGGCTCAATGTTATCAGTCACTCCTTCCCTAGCCCCACAATCATGCACGGAGGAGTCCCCCAAACTGTTCGACCACAATGTCAGGTACATGCTGCAGGAGGATGCGCAGTGTTTTGAAGGCTCCGATGATGGTACCCAGGTTGAGGAAGGACGATGGTACCCAGGTTGAGAAGTAACGTGAACCCAGAGA
This sequence comes from Aquarana catesbeiana, assembly GCF_042186555.1. Classification (NCBI taxonomy): domain Eukaryota; kingdom Metazoa; phylum Chordata; class Amphibia; order Anura; family Ranidae; genus Aquarana; species Aquarana catesbeiana. The sequence goes on from NC_133329.1 coordinate 68,228,302, forward strand.
GAGGGGGTGCCCAAGAAGGACAAGAAACTGGCAGTCATGTTCCCCAGCTGCAGCATACTGCCAGGTTTGCTCCAGTTACGAGGAGGGAGGGGATAATGAGGTCACTGACTCTACGTGGGTGCTTGATAGAAGAGAGGAGGAGGAGGCACATCTCCAACGAGGCAGGATGCCCTCCAAGGACCAGCTTAAGGGCAGCCACCCGACTGCATCACACAGCAGAGCTCCGCATGTGCAGGGCGCTGCTGACTCCCCACGTATTTTGAAAATTTCTTTGGTGTGGGCCTTTTTTGATACGTGTGCAGAAGATCGCACCGTTGCTGTTTTCAAAATATGTCTGAAGCGTATCAAGCGTGGCCAAAACAGCAGCCGCTTGGGCACATGCTTGACCAGACATATGTCGACCTCCCATGCAGTCTGTTGGCAACAGTACTTAAAAGACCCACACCAAAGAACAAGGCGGACCTCTCCTTGCTCCTCATCAGCTGGAATCTCCAACCCCACTATACCTTCAGTCCTCTCAGAAACCTGCACTGAGAGGAATGAAGGTGTAGAATTAGGTGTGCCAAGTACTTGTGGGCAATCTGCTATCACTACACCAACATCCGATTGTAGCAGGCAAATTTCCCTACCCCAGTTGCTAAACCGTAGAAAGAAATTCGGTCCCAGCCATCCACATGCTCAGCGGCTGAATGCTAGCTTGGCTAAATTGCTAGCACTCCAACTGCTGTCTTTTCAGCTTTTAGACTCTGCCCCCTTTTCTGAATTTGTGAAATGTGCGTTACCTCAGTGGCAGGTTCCCAAATGCCATTTCTCTTCAGGGAAGGCCATTCTGGCTCTCTACCGGCATGTGGAAGGCAATGTCTTGGACTTGTTGGACAGCGTGGTCAGCGGTAAGGTGCATATTACTGCTGACTCATGGTCCAGCAGGCACAGACAGGGACGTTACCTTTCTTTCACGACGCACTGGGTAACTCTGCTGGCAGCTGGGAAAGATGCAGGACAGGGTGCAGTATTGTTGGAGCTTGTTTTGCCACCACGCCTCCAAAATGCTAGTAGTGGTGATTATGCCACACCTCTCTCCTCCACACCCTCCTCTTTTTCTTCCTCTGTGGCCTCTTCCTCTGCAGATTTTTCCTCGGAACCAGCTGTGCTCCGTAGGCGTTCAAGGGGCTACGCGAGCACTCAGGCAAAAAGATGCCATGCGTTGCTTGAGTTGGTCTGCTTAAGGGACAGGAGCCACACTGGGGCAGAGATTCTGTCAGCTCTGCAGGGGCAGACTCAGAGGTGGTTAATGCCACGCTGGCTTCAGCCAGGAATGTTGGTTTGTGACAATGGGACCAACCTCCTCTCCGCCCTCCGACAGGGACACTTGACCCATGTTCCCTGTTTGGCTCACGTCCCTAATTTGGTGGTGCAGCAGTTCTTTAGCAGGTACCCGGGCTTCCAGGATCTCTTGAGGCAGGCCAGGAAAGTCTCTGGGCATTTCCGACGGTCATATAATGCCAGTTCTCGGCTGGCTGACCTTCAAAAGGAATGCAACCTGCCCAAGAACCTCCTCATTTGTGACATGCCCACCAGGTGGAACTTAATTTTGGCAATGCTGCAGTGGCTGCACATGCAGCAGAGGGCCATCAATGAGTACCTGTGTGAGTATGGCACCAGGAAAGGTTCAGGGGAGCTTGGCTTTTTTTTCGCCACGCCAGTGGCTACTGATCAAGGATGCATGCACTGTCCTGTCACCATTTGAGGAGGCCACAAGGATGGTGAGCAGTGACAGTGCATGCATCAGTGATAGTGTCCCTCTTATCTTCCTGTTGGAGCACACGCTTCATGGAATAATGGACAGGGCACTTGAGGTAGTACAGAGGGAGGAAGTTGAGGACTTCCTTACCTCTCAAGGCCCCCTTCATCCAGACAGTGTTCCTGAGGGCCCGCAAATCACACAGGAAGAGGAGGAGGATGAGGATTGTGTCAGCATGGAGGTGGAGTCTAGCACTCAGCATCAGCAGCAGTCTTCAAGGGATCGTTTTCAGTCCCCAGAAACCCATGGCCTTGTACGTGGCTGGGAGGAGGTGGCTGTGGATCATGTCATGCTTAGTGACCCAGAGGACTCCAGATCGAATGCCTCAGCAAACCTTCGCTGCATGGCCTCCCTGATCCTGCAAAGCCTGTGAAAGAACCCTCAGATTCGTGGTATCAAGGAGAGGGATCATTACTGGCTGGCAACTCTTCTTGATCCACGTTACAAGGGTAAGGCTGTGGAACTTATCCAGCCTTCGCAGAGGGAGCAGAGGAAGAAACATCTTCGGGAGGCCTTGCAGAAAGGTTTATGCAATACGTTTCCAGAGCCTGGGAGGTTACAATTTCCTGTAAGAACAAGATGGAGGAAGTAAATCGAATGAAGACCACCTCCTCTCCCTCCAACCGCCTAACAGTTACATGTAGAAACCTTTGCCACCTCAACCCTTCTCTTCTCTGCTCTGCTACTGATCACCTCTATGACAAAATCTCATCCCTGTCGTGCCCCAACCTAGCCACTTTCATCTACAACAGCTCACTGTCTTCCTCCCTAGACAAGCTTCCCCCCCTCACTACACACAGAATTAGGCCCGACTGCTACAACCCTGGCAAACAGATGACACCAGAAGTCTCAGAAAACGTAGCCGTGCTCTTGAGTGCCTGTGGCATAAGACTAAGTTCCAGGAAGACTTCACACAATAAAAATCTGCTCTCCTAAAATACTATTCCTGCCTTCACACTGCCAAACAGACCTACTTTATCACACTCATTAACACCTTCTCATCCAGTCCACGTCAGCTCTTCTCTACCTTCAACACTCTACTCTGTTCTCCACTGCCTCCACCCACCAACTCACTCACTGCCCAGGAGATCGCCAATCACTTCAAAACTAAGATTGATATAATTCATGAGGAGATCTCCAATGCGCAAAAACCTCCCCCATGCAACACCCCATGTCCACAGATACAATCATTACTTCCCTCATTCAACCCTGCTACTATTAATGAGGTTGCTAAACTTTTATCTAACACTCATAGGAGGAGTTGGTGAATACACCTGTCTTGGAGAGCTGTGAGTCTGCTGGAAGTTGCTAAAAGATTTAACAAGGACTGTTAAAACCTTTGGGTTAAGACCCATCCACAAACTGGAAAATGTCACCTATGACGAAACGCGTCTGGTAGGGCACGCACTGATGTCACCGCTCTGTATGTGAGGAAGACTGGCTCCTGTGTTGCCGGCTGGCACTTGTTTTTAACGCAAAGCTATATTTATTCATGTAAGTGCAATATTTTTGTTCTTTACTAAACCCAGTAGACGGTAATACACTATGGTCAGTTTTTCTTTCCATTGAGCCTATCTGGAGTACTTTCCTGTATGGTCAAGACCCAGTGAGACGCTCAAGTGGTTGCCAATACCATATCCGGTACCAGGCATCCTGTGTGTGTTCAGCAGCCGTTCCTACAGTCAAGGCCACGGCTGGGTTACAGGCAAACGCTTTATATTGCTTGCTATTCGGTAAGCAGGCAGTTTATATGGTGTCGGATACTTCTTCATTTTGTGTGATCTCACTTTGGTGCATATCAAGAACTGAAATTATGGACTATGTTAAATCATGTTAATTTGTGGGCGCAATCTCTTTTATTTTATCTAACCACCTGCCCCCTGGATCCTGCTCGCAAATGCTACGCTCACCCTCTGACTCGATTCTACACTCTCTAACTCACATTTTCAACCTCTCCCTCTCTTGTGGCATCTTCCCAAACTCTCTAAAACATGCGCTAGTCACCCCCATACTTAAAAATCCCTCACTGGACCCCACCAATCTTAACAACCTACGTCCCATCTCCTTACTCGCTTTCTTCTCCAAACTTCTTGAAAGACTGGTCTACAACCGAATAAGCGACCATCTGACCATGAATAAACTTCTTGATTCCCTTCAGTCCGGATTTCGCCCTCAACACTCCACAGAAACTGCTCTCTTTAAACTCTCAAATGACCTACTAACAGCTAAAAACAGTGGACACTAATCTGTACTACTTCTCCTGGATCTCTCTGCTGCCTTTGACACTGTGGACCACCCCCTCCTCCTCAATAAACTCCACTCTTTTGGTCTCTGTGACTGTACTCTTCGCTTGTTCTCATCCTACCTATCCCACCGCTCCTTCAGTGTCACTTACAACTCTACTTCCTCCTCCCCTCTTCCTTTCTCCGTTGGGGTCCCCCAAGGTTCTGTTCTTGGACCTCTCCTTTTCTCAATCTACACCGCCTCCCTGGGTCAGTTGATTGCCTCCTATGGCTTTAAATATCATCTCTAAGCTGATGACACCCAAATCTATCTCTCTACCCCCCAGCTCTCTTCATATGTCTCCTCACGCATTACCAACTTACTAGCAGACATATCAGCCTGGATGTCACATCACTTCCTCAAACTTAACCTATCCAAAACCAAGCTCATGATAGTTCCTCCCTCAGGTGCCACTTCCCCTGATTTCTCTGGCAATATCAACGGCTCAACTATCAACCCATCTCCCCATGCCAAAGTCCTAGGTGTAATCCTGGACTCTGAACTAACCTTTTCGGCCCCACATTCTATCACTATCCAAAATTTGCCGCCTCAACCTCCGCAACATCTCCAAGATACGCCCCTTCCTAACCAATGTCTCCACAAAGCTTCTAATCCACTCCCTGGTCATCTCCCACCTCGACTACTGCAACTCCCTCCTCATTGGCTTACCTCTAAATAGGTTATCCCCACTTCAGTCCATCATGAACGCTGCTGCCAGGCTCATCCACCTCACAAACCGCTCAGCATCTGCTATACCCCTCTGCCAATCCCTCCATTGGCTGCCACTCAGTCACCGAATTAAATTCAAGATACTACCTATAACTTACAAAGCTATCCACAACCTGGCCCCCAGCTACATCTCTAACCTAGTTTCAAAATACCAACCTAAAACCGGCTACTGTCTTTTTTAACATTTTTGACACTTTTTTGTGAAATGGTAGGGGTACATTGGTACCCCATTACCATTTCACACAGGGGGGCCAGGATCTGGGGGCCCCCTTGTTAAAGGGGGCTTCCAGATTCCGATAAGCCCCCTGCCTGCAGACCCCCACAACCACCCATGTTGAGGGCATGTGGCCTGGTAAGGTTTAGGAGGAGGGGGCGCTCTCTTGTCTTTTCCTGAGTCTGGTATGAATTTTTAGGGGGACCCCCACGCCTTTTTTTTTTAAATTTTGGTGCGTTGTTCCCCTTAAAATCCATACCAGTCCCCCACGCATTTTTTTTTTAATTTCGGTTCGGGGTTCCCCTTAATATTCATACCAGACCCAAAGGGCCTGGTAATGCACTGTGGGGGAATCCCAGGCCGTTTTTTTCAATGACTTTTATGTGTATTGCAGAGACCCGACAATTCATTATAGCCGGTGCTAGCGCTAGTACTTTTAAATTACTGTTTTTCCTTTAGAAATGTCATTTTTTTGTCGGACTGTTCTAATCAAGGGAAACATGTGCCACTTTACAGGCATACTATAGACACCCCCCAGGTACGAAATTTAAAGGAATATTTCACTTTTATTGTTTCACTTTAAGCATTATTAAAATCACTGCTCCCGAAAAAACGTCCGTTTTTAAAACTTTTTTTTGCATTGATACATGTCCCCTGGGGCAGGACCCAGGTCCCCAAACACTTTTTATGACAATACCATGCATATTAAGCTTTAAAATTAGCACTTTTGATTTCTCCCATAGACTTTTAAAGGGTGTTCTGCGGCTTTCAAATTTGCCGCGAACACCCCAAATTGTTCGCTATTCGGCGAACGGGTGAACAGCCAATGTTCGAGTCGAGCTGATGTTTGACCCGAACAGACAGCCCATGCCTAGTCCGCAGCCCCAAGGTCTGATCGTTTTCAGCAACCATCGCCAGCGTCTGATTTATATGGAGCAGGAATACCTAGGGGCAAGATCAGACTTGGAGACCTTTCCAACTGAAAATCCACTGGATTACTGGGTCTTGAGGATGGATCACTGGCCAGAGCTTGCACAATATGCAATTGAGCTACTGGCCTGTCCTGCATCCAGCGTTCTTTCTGAACACACATTCAGTGCTGCTGGAGGCTTTGTAACCGATCACAGAGTGCGCCTGTCCACAGACTCAGTTGATCGGCTCACCTTCATAAAAATTAATCAGTCTTGGATCACCAGCTACCAAGCACCTGATGTATGACTGTGAGATCCCTTGAAGACTGCCTATGCTGAGTGATTATAGTGTTATGCTGAGTGACTATCCTATTCCTCCTCAATGTTCATGTTGATAGCTTCTAAGAACATTTTCGTTTCAGGCACCACCACCAGTGCCTAAGGCGCCTAAGGTTGTGTAATTTCAATTTTTGCTGTAATATTTTGCAGCAGGGCTCGTTCTTGCGCTCAACTAGAGTATCTATGAGGGGTTGCAGGGGTTGCACCACCACCAGTGCCCAATTTTTCTGCCCCTGTTTAACATTGAACCGGTATAGAGGAGGGGATTTGAACAGCCCCACTATCCTCATTTAAAGTCCCAAATAACTTTTTTCTTCTTTTAATCAAATAATTAGGGATGGAGGCACACAGTCGCACTATCAATCAATATATTTTCTTTACCAATTAATATTTCAGTTGTTTTTATTTTATTTTCAACTTTCAAAAACTATGTATTTTGATTGTCCCCATATAGAAATAACTAACAGGATGCTATTTTATTTTCTTGATCTTTGATACTTTGATCTTTCGCGTTATATGTGCGCATTGGTGGCATCGGCCGTTGTTTGTCCTATGCCCTTGCCTCTTTTGTCACGTCCCGGAGCTGCGATGCGCACTGGGGATTTCCCCTCCGCCCTGTTCTGACGTAGGGCGGGGTCTCCTCCACTACGCATCGACGTCATGCCTCTTGCGCCGGTTGTTTGGTGTCCTCGTGAAGCACTTATACCGGCTGCTTGGTTCACCATCTCCAGCGCTTGGGGGGCCTGGTTTGACGCTCATTGTTGGCCAGTTTGGATGGTTGACTGGCAGCAGTGTGGTACCTCCCTGCCCCATTTAGGTTGCTGGTGCCTGACGTTGGGGGCGGTTCTGTGGCGGCACTCCCCGCATAAGCCTCTCCTTGTGCAGCGTCTCACACCCCGGTCTCCTTTCATCACCTTTTTCATCGCAACCACACGTTTTTTGGCCCTCATGCCCTTATTCACTTTTTAGCAGGTATGTTTTTCTTTTCACTCCCTCTACACTCACTTCCTTCCAATTGTTCCCCCTTCCTTTTTCTCTGGCCATTTCTTTCACTGATTTGGCCTCTCTCACAGGTTCTTTTCTTCCTTTCTATTTCTTTCTTATCACTTCCTTTCTTTCCTTTTTTCCTCCTTTTTTCTACTGTCTTCAACCTTACTTTTTGCTCATTTGTCCTTCATTTTTCCTCACCCTCCATACACTTCATTATTACTCACTCACTCAGTTATTGTTCGTCTTTCAGGGTTCCCCCCCATTGAGGCCACCTTCACTTCATCACTTACTTTTGTTTTTTCCCACATTCCGACCCACTCGGGGTGTTGTCTGTGTTGGGTGTTTGTCGCCCGGACGCGCTCCCTCAGTTCCGTGATGTGGCACTTCTGGCTGGCTTGACATTCATGGCTGCACCACCATTGCGCAGATATATTTGTAAGTCCGTGGGTCAAATGTACTTATTTAAAATATTGCTGTTTTCCCTATTCATAGGTGGTCACTACGGTTTTGCTCCTGATGAGTGGCTATAAGGTCCCGAAATGCGTAGAGCTTACAACTACCGCTCTGTGCAAACAATCATTAACCATGTATGGACGTTCTATTTTGATTTATTTTTTAGTTTTTGTTATTTTTTCCTAGTGACACTTTTATGTGTCACACATTTATATATTATTATTTATACTTTTTTATATATCTATTTCTTCATATATTTGCAAATAAGTCCTTGTTGGAATGTATCGTTTAATGGAATATAAAATATTAATATATAGCTATGTGCATAAGTATGTAAATATGTGAATATTTTACAGGCATACTATAGACACCCCCCAGGTACGATATTTAAAGGAATATTTCACTTTTATTTTTTCAATGTAAGCATCATTTAAATCACTGCTCCCGAAAAAACGTACGTTTTTAAAACTTATTTTTGCATTGATACATGTCCCCTGGGGCAGGCCCCGGGTCCCCAAACACTTTTTGGGACAATAACTTGCATATTAGCCTTTAAAATTTGCACTTTTGATTTTTCACGTTCGGTCCCATAGACTTTAACAGTGTTCGAATGTTCGCATGAACTTTCGGTCCGTTCTGCCACGAACCGAACTGGGGGGTGTTCGGCTCATCCCAATCAGTGTCTATAATTATTTCCCATATCCCTGTATGTTGTGTTCCTTAAGATGCACATCTAAGAGTCTCTTAATACTATCAATACTCCCTGCAGCCACTACCAATTGTGGAAGAGAGTTCCACATCCCAATTGCACTGACGGTGAAAAATCCCCTTCACAGTTTAAGGTTAAATCGCTTCTCCTCCACTCTCATTGTGTGGCCCTGTGTCCTCTTACACACCTTATGACGGAATCGTTTTTTTTCCTATGCTGGGATCGCCATGGAGGTATTTGTAAATCGCTATCATGTCCCCTTAAGCGTCTTTTCTCCAGCGAGAATAAATTTAGTGTTTGCAGTCGTTCCTCGTAATTGAGGTCCTCCAGTCCCCTTATTAGTTTTGTTGCCATTCTTTGGACTCTGTCCAGTTCCAGCACATCCCTTCTGAGGACTGGTGACCAGAACTGGACAGAATACTCCAGATCTGGTCTAACCAATGTTTTATAAAGTGGTAGGATTATTTTTTTTTTTATCTCTGGAGTATATCCCTTTTTTATGAATGCTAATATTCTGCCTGCTTTGGTAGCTGCAGCTTGACATTGCATGCTATTGCTCAATCTGTCATCAGGGCCGGACTGGCCTACCGGGATACCGGGAAATATCCCGGTAGGCTTCCTGCCTTGGGACTGCTTTGAGCTTCGGCTGCAGCTGCAGCGCTCCGCTCCCTCAATCTCTCCTGTGTAGGGATGAGCTTCGTGTTCGAGTCGAACCCATGTTCGACTCGAACATTGGCTGTTCGGTCGTTCGCCGAATTCCGAACTTTATGGGCCGTTCGCGCCAAATTCGTGTGGCGCGTCACGGCCCATAATTCACTGCGGCATCGCAGTGCATTGCTGGCTGATGATTGGCCAAGCATGCACTATGACCCGCATGCTTGGCCAATCACAGCGCCGCCTTAACAGAGAGCCGTAATTGGCCAAAGCCAAGGAGGCTTTGGCCAATTATGGCTCAGGGGATTTAGTACATGCCCCACACTATATAAGGCCGCCTGCACGGCGGCCCTGTGTAGTGTGTGTTCCGGCGTTCATTAAGAGAGAGAGAGACACAGACAGTAACATTTGATTTGAGTTAGATAGATTAGGCAGAACAGTCAGTCAGTTAGCTGCACTTACAGTGTATTGTGTATATATATGCATCCCAGGTGTTGCATATATATTTATATATATACACTGTATTCAGTTTAGCTAGATCCGTTCCTGTTATCTTCTAAACCTACAAGTTAGTGGGGTGTGTCCTGCTCACAGTGTTCAGCTAAACCTACAAAAGTTAGTGGGGTGCGTCCTGCTCAGTGTTCAGCTAAACCTTCAAGTTAGTGCGGTGCGTCCTGCTCACAGTGTTCAGCTAGATCCGTTCCTGTTATCTTCTTACTGACAGGCAGGCTTGTCTTGTTACAGTAAATACAGCTACCTGAAGAAAATTGCTGGTGTTCTTTTGATCCTATTAGTACCACAGTCAGGCAGCTAGACTATTTACAGTTAGTGCAGTGCGTCCTGCTCACAGTGTTCTGCTAAACCTACAAGTTAGTGGGGTGCGTCCTGCTCACAGTGTTCAGCTAAACCTACAAGTTAGTGGGGTGCATCCAGCTCACAGTGTTCAGCTAAACCTACAAGTTAGTGTGGTGCGTCCACCTCACAGTGTTCAGCTAAACCTACAAGTTAGTGCAGTGCGTCCTGCTCACAGTGTTCAGCTAGATCCGTTCCTGTTATCTTCCTACTGACAGGCAGGCTTGTCTTGTTACAGTATATACAGCTACCTGAAGAAAATTACTGGTGTTCTTTTGATCCTATTAGTACCACAGTCAGGCAGCTAGACTATTTACAGTTAGTGCAGTGCGTCCTGCTCACAGTGTTCTGCTAAACCTACAAGTTAGTGGGGTGCGTCCTGCTCACAGTGTTCAGCTAAACCTACAAGTTAGTGGGGTGCGTCCAGCTCACAGTGTTCAGCTAAACCTACAAGCTAGTGGGGTGCGTCCTGCTCACAGTGTTCAGCTAGATCCGTTTCTGTTATCTTCTTACTGACAGGCAGGCTTGTCTTGTTACAGTAAATACAGCTACCTGAAGAAAATTGCTGGTGTTCTTTTGATCCTATTAGTACCACAGTCAGGCAGCTAGACTATTTACAGTTAGTGTAGTGCGTCCTGCTCACAGTGTTCAGCTAAACCTACAAGTTAGTGGGGTGCGTCCTGCTCACAGTGTTCAGCTAAACCTACAAAAGTTAGTGGGGTGCGTCCTGCTCAGTGTTCAGCTAAACCTACAAGCTAGTGGGGTGCGTCCTGCTCACAGTGTTCAGCTAGATCCGTTCCTGTTATCTTCTTACTGACAGGCAGGCTTGTCTTGTTACAGTATATACAGCTACCTGAAGAAAATTACTGGTGTTCTTTTGATCCTATTAGTACCACAGTCAGGCAGCTAGACTATTTACAGTTAGTGCAGTGCGTCCTGCTCACAGTGTTCAGCTAAATCTACAAAAGTTAGTGGGGTGCGTCCTGCTCAGTGTTCAGCTAAACCTTCAAGTTAGTGCGGTGCGTCCTGCTCACAGTGTTCAGCTAGATCCGTTCCTGTTATCTTCTTACTGACAGGCAGGCTTGTCTTGTTACAGTAAATACAGCTACCTGAAGAAAATTGCTGGTGTTCTTTTGATCCTATTAGTACCACAGTCAGGCAGCTAGACTATTTACAGTTAGTGCAGTGCGTCCTGCTCACAGTGTTCTGCTAAACCTACAAGTTAGTGGGGTGCGTCCACCTCACAGTGTTCAGCTAAAGCTACCTGTAGAAGGTTGGTGGTGTTCTCATACTACAGGCAGGCAGTTGATTTTGCTAGCTGCAGTATCAGTACATATATATATATATATATATATATCCCAGCTTAGTGCAGCTACAGGCCATTAGTATGTCTGGAAGGCCAAGAAGGAGAGGCAGACAGTCACAAGCCAATAAGAGAGGGCAAGCAGGCTCTGTGTCTAGTGCTGGTCGTGGAGACGGTGCATCCTCATCAGCACGTGGCCATGGGACACGCTTGGCCTTTTTTTCGGCAGCTGGCCATGTTGAGCCGCAACATGTGGAAGACTTGGTCGAGTGGATGACCAAGCCGTCCTCATCCTCCTCATCCTCTCTCACCCATGCCCAGGGTACTTTGTCTGGCAAAGCAGAGGCCTCTTCCCTCGGCTCAATGTCATCAGTGACTCCTTCCCTAGCCCCACCATGTCCTCCTGAGGAGTCCCTCGAACTGTTTGACCACAGTGTTGGGTACATGCTCCAGGAGGATGCCCAGCGTTTGGAAGGCTCTGATGATGATACTGAGCTCGATGAAGGCACGGACAGAGGGGGTGCCCAAGAAGGACAGCAATCTGGCAGTCATGCTCCCCCTGCTGCAGCATACTGCCAGGTTTGCTCCAGTGATGAGGAGGGAGGGGATGATGAGGTCACTGACTCAACGTGGGTGCCTGATAGGAGAGAGGAGGAGGAGGAGGCGGCACATCACCAACGAGGCAGGATGCCCTCCAGGGGTCAGCCTAAGGGCAGCACATTGACTGCATCACACCCCAAAGCTCCACATGTGCAGGGCGCTGCAGTCTCTGCGCGTTATTCAAAAAGTTCTTTGGTGTGGGCCTTTTTTGAGACGAGTGCATCAGATCGCACCGCTGCTATTTGCAACATATGTCTCAAGCGTATCTCGCGTGGCCAAAACATCTCCCGCTTGGGTACCACATGCTTGACCAGACATATGTTGACCTGCCATGCAGTTCGTTGGCAAGCGTATCTAAAAGACCCACGCCAAAGAACAAAGAGGACCTCTGCTTGCTCCTCATCAGCTGAGATTTCCAACCCCACTAGACCTTCAGTCCTCTCTGAGACCTGCACTGAGAGGAATGAAGGTGTAGAATTAGGTGTGTCACAGCCACGTACTTGTGGGCAATCTGATTTTGGTACACCGATGTCAGATTGTACCAGGCAAATTTCCCTGCCCCAGATGCTGCACCGCCGAAAGAAGTTTGCTCCCAGCCACCCACATGCCCAGCGGTTGAATGCTAGCTTGGCAAAATTGCTAGCACTTCAACTGTTGCCTTTTCAGTTGGTAGACTCTGTGTGAAAAAAAAAAATGAAACACCCACCATTTTAATCTGTAGGGCATTTGCTTTAAAAAAAATATATAATGTTTGGGGGTTCAAAGTAATTTTCTTGCAAAAAAAAATTATTTTTTTATGTAAACAATAAGTGTCAGAAAGGGCTTTGTCTTCAAGTGGTTAGAAGTGTGGGTGATGTGTGACATAAGCTTCTAGATGTTGTGCATAAAATGCCAGGACAGTTCAAAACCCCCCCAAATGACCCCATTTTGGAAAGTAGACACCCCAAGCTATTTGCTGAGAGTCATGTTGAGTCCATGGAATAATTTATATTGTGACACAAGTTGCGGGAAAGAGACAATTTTTTATTTTTTTTATTTTTTTTTGCGCAAAGTTGTCACTAAATGATATATTGCTCAAACATGCCATGGGAATATGTGAAATTACACCCCAAAATACATTCTGCTGCTTCTCCTGAGTACGGGGATACCACATGTGTGAGACTTTTTGGGAGCCTAGCCGCGTACGGGACCCCGAAAACCAAGCACCGCCTTCAGGCTTTCTAAGGCCGTAAATTTTTGATTTCACTCTTCACTGCCTATCACAGTTTCGGAGGCCATGGAATGCCCAGGTGGCAAAAAAAAACCCCAAATGACCCCATTTTGGAAAGTAGACACCCCAAGCTATTTGATGAGAGGTATAGTGAGTATTTTGCAGACCTCACTTTTTGTCACAAAGTTTTGAAAATTGAAAAAAGAAAAAAAAAAATTTTTTTTCTCGTCTTTCTTTATTTTCAAAAACAAATGAGAGCTGCAAAATACTCACCATGCCTCTCAGCAAATAGCTTGGGGTGTCTACTTTCCAAAATGGGGTCATTTGGGGGGGGTTTGTGCCACCTGGGCATTCCATGGCCTCCGAAACTGTGATAGGCAGTGAGGAGTAAAATCAAAAATGTACGCCCTTAGAAATCCTGAAGGCAGTGATTGGTTTTCGGGGTCCCGTACGCGGCTAGGCTCCCAAAAAGTCCCACACATGTGGTATCCCCATACTCAGGAGAAGCAGCTAAATGTATTTTGGGGTGCAATTCCACATATGCCCATGGCCTGTGTGAGCAATATATCATTTAGTGACAACTTTGTGCAAAAAAAAAAAAAATTTGTCACTTTCCCGCAACTTGTGTCAAAATATAAAACATTCCATGGACTCAACATGCCTCAAAGCAAATAGCTTGGGGTGTCTACTTTCCAAAATGGGGTCATTTGGGGGGGTTTTATGTCATCTGGGCATTTTATGGCCTTCAAAACTGTGATAGGTAGTGAGGAGTAAAATCAAAAATGTACGCCCTTAGAAATCCTGAAGGCAGTGATTGGTTTTCGGGCCCCGTACGCGGCTAGGCTCCCAAAAAGTCCCACACATGTGGTATCCCCATACTCAGGAGAAGCAGCTAAATGTATTTTGGGGTGCAATTCCACATATGCCCATGGCCTGTGTGAGCAATATATCATTTAGTGACAACTTTTTGTAATTTTTTTTTTTTTTTTTTGTCATTGTTCAATCACTTGGGACAAAAAAAATGAATATTCAATGGGCTCAACATGCCTCTCAGCAAATTCCTTGGGGTGTCTACTTTCCAAAATGGGGTCATTTGTGGGGGTTTTGTACTGCCCTGCCATTTTAGCACCTCAAGAAACGACATGGGCAGTCATAAATTAAAGGCTGTGTAAATTCCAGAAAATGTACCCTAGTTTGTAGACGCTATAACTTTTGCGCAAACCAATAAATATACACTTATTGACATTTTTTTACCAAAGACATGTGGCCGAATACATTTTGGCCTAAATGTATGACTAAAATTGAGTTTATTGGATTTTTTTTAGAACAAAAAGTAGAAAATATCATTTTTTTTCAAAATTTTTGGTCTTTTTCCGTGTATAGCGCAAAAAATAAAAACGGCAGAGGTGATCAAATACTATCAAAAGAAAGCTCTATTTGTGGGAAGAAAAGGACGCAAATTTCGTTTGGGTACAGCATTGCATGACCGCGCAATTAGCAGTTAAAGCGACGCAGTGCCGAATTGTAAAAAGTGCTCTGGTCAGGAAGGGGGTAAAACCTTCCGGGGCTGAAGTGGTTAAAAATGACATTTGGTGCAGGGATTGTTCTAAACACGGGAAACACACGTCACTTTACAGGCATACTATAGACACCCCTCAGGTACGATATTTAAAGGAATATTTCACTTTTTTTTTTTACTTTAAGCATCATTAAAATCACTGCTCCCGAAAAAATGGCCGTTTTTAAAAGTTTTTTTTGCATTGATACATGTCCCCTGGGGTAGGACCCGGGTCCCCAAACCCTTTTTAGGACAATACCATGCAAATTAGCCTTTAAAATGAGCACTTTTGATTTCGAACGTTCGAGTCCCATAGACGTCAATGGGGTACTAACGTTCGTGCGAACTTTCGGTCCGTTCGCAGGTTCTGGTGCGAATCGAACCGGGGGGTGTTCGGCTCATCCCTACTCCTGTGTATAAGAGCAGGGTATGTGTTCGGCGGCCGCGCTGTTACAAGGCCCCGCCCCCCTAGACCGGCTCATGTGATAGTGGATTGAAGGTTCCACCTATCACACGAGCTGATCTAGGGGGGCGGAGCCTTGTAACAGCGCGGCCGCCAAACACATACCTTGCTCCGTGATACATCGTGGGAGATGTCTCTGTGTGACCTACAATGGTGAGCCGACTGTTACAAAAAAAGTAGAGTTGGGTTTTAAATAGCAAATGTATTTCTACAGTCTCTATAAGTGATCTAAAAGTGAGTAAATGTAGAGGAAGAAAAGAGATATGAGGAAATCTGTCATCTGCTTTAAGTGAACTCTTGCACCTTTTTTATCACTTTATAGTCCCATGTGTTATGACTTGATACTGGTCTTTGCTTGGAAGTATCTTAAAATACCTCTCTCTCTTAGTAGGGATGAGCCGAACACCCCCCTGTTCGGTTCCCACCAGAACATGCGAACAGGAAAAAAGTTCGTTCGAACACGCGAACACCATTAAAGTCTATGGGACAGGAACATGAATAATCAAAAGTGCTAATTTTAAAGGCTAATATGCAAGTTATTGTCATAAAAAGTGTTTGGGGACCTGGGTCCTGCCCCAGGGGACATGGATCAATGCAAAAAATTTTTTTAAAAATGGCCGTTTTTTCAGGAGCAGTGATTTTAATAATGCTTAAAGTCAAACAATAAAAGTGTAATATCCCTTTAAATTTCGTAGCTGGGGGATGTCTATAGTATGCCTGTAAAGGGGCGCATGTTTCCTGTGTTTAGAACAGTCTGACAGCAAAATGACATTTTGAAGGAAAAAAGCCATTTAAAACTACCCGCGGCTATTGCATTGCCGACAATACACATAGAAGTTCATTGATAAAAACGGCATGGGAATTCCCCAATGGGGAACCCTGAACCAAAATTAAAAAAAAAAAAAATGACGTGGGAGTCCCCCTAAATTCCATACCAGGCTCTTCAGGTCTGGTATGGATATTAAGGGGAACCCCGGCCAAAATTTAAAAAAAAAATGACGTGGGGTTCCCCCTAAATTCCATACCAGACCCTTCAGGTCTGGTATGGATTTTAAGGGGAACCCTGCGCCAAAAAAAACAAAAAAAAAACGGCGTGGGGTCCCCCCAAAAATCCATACCAGACCCTTATCCGAGCACGCAACCTGGCAGGCCGCAGGAAAAGAGGGGGGGACGAGAGTGCGGCCCCCCCCTCCTGAACCGTACCAGGCCACATGCCCTCAACATTGGGAGGGTGCTTTGGGGTAGCCCCCCAAAACACCTTGTCCCCATGTTGATGAGGACAAGGGCCTCATCCCCACAACCCTGGCCAGTGGTTGTGGGGGTCTGCGGGCGGGGGGCTTATTGGAATCTGGAAGCCCCCTTTAACAAGGGGACCCCCAGATCCCGGCCCCCCCCTGTGTGAAATGGTAAGGGGGTACAAAAGTACCCCTACCATTTCACTAAAAAACTGTCAAAAATGTTAAAAATTACAAGAGACAGTTTTTGACAATTCCTTTATTTAAATACTTCTTCTTTCTTCTATCTTCCTTCATCTTCTGGTTCTTCTGGCTCTTCTGGTTCTTCCTCCGGCGTTCTCGTCCAGCATCTCCTCCGCGGCGTCTTCTATCTTCTTCTCCTCGGGCCGCTCCGCACCCATGGCATGGGGGGAGGCTCCCGCTCTTCTCTTCATCTTCTTCATCTTCTTCTCTTCTTCTTTTCTTCTCTTCTTCTCTTCTTCTCTTCTTCTCTTCTTCATTTTCTTCTCCGGGTCGCTCCGCACCATGCTGGCATGGAGGGAGGCTCCCGTTGTGTGACGGCGCTCCTCGTCTGACAGTTCTTAAATAACGGGGGGCGGGGCCACCCGGTGACCCCGCCCCCCTCTGACGCACGGGACATGACGGGACTTCCCTGTGGCATTCCCCGTGACGTCACAGGGAAGTCCCGTCAAGTCACCGTGCGTCAGAGGGGGGCGGGGTCACCGGGTGGCCCCGCCCCCCGTTATTTAAGAACTGTCAGACGAGGAGCGCCGTCACACAGCGGGAGCCTCCCTCCATGCCAGCATGGTGCGGAGCAGCCCAGAGAAGAAAATGAAGAAGAGAAGAAGAGAAGAAGAGAAGAAGAGAAGAAAAGAAGAAAAGAAGAAGAGAAGAAGATGAAGAGAAGAGCGGGAGCCTCCCCCCATGCCATGGGTGCGGAGCGGCCCGAGGAGAAGAAGATAGAAGACGCCGCGGAGGAGATGCTGGACGAGAACGCCGGAGGAAGAACCAGAAGAGCCAGAAGAACCAGAAGATGAAGGAAGATAGAAGAAAGAAGAAGTATTTAAATAAAGGAATTGTCAAAAACTGTCTCTTGTCATTTTTAACATTTTTGACAGTTTTTTAGTGAAATGGTAGGGGTACTTTTGTACCCCCTTACCATTTCACACAGGGGGGGGGGCCGGGATCTGGGGGTCCCCTTGTTAAAGGGGGCTTCCAGATTCCGATAAGCCCCCCGCCCGCAGACCCCCACAACCACCGGCCAGGGTTGTGGGGATGAGGCCCTTGTCCTCATCAACATGGGGACAAGGTGTTTTGGGGGGCTACCCCAAAGCACCCTCCCAATGTTGAGGGCATGTGGCCTGGTACGGTTCAGGAGGGGGGGCCGCACTCTCGTCCCCCCCTCTTTTCCTGCGGCCCGCCAGGTTGCATGCTCGGATAAGGGTCTGGTATGGATTTTTGGGGGGACCCCACGCCGTTTTTTTTTTTTTTTTTTTTGGCGCGGGGTTCCCCTTAAAATCCATACCAGACCTGAAGGGTCTGGTATGAAATTTAGGGGGAACCCCACGTCATTTTTTTTTTTAAATTTTGGCCGGGGTTCCCCTTAATATCCATACCAGACCTGAAGGGCCTGGTATGGAATTTAGGGGGACTCCACGTCTTTTTTTTTTTTTAATTTTGGTTCGGGGTTCCCCTTTGGGGAATTCCCATGCCGTTTTTATCAATGAACTTCTATGTGTATTGTTGGCAATGCAATAGCCGCGGGTAGTTTTAAATGAGTTTTTTCCTTCAAAATGTCATTTTGCTGTCAGACTGTTCTAAACACAGGAAACATGCGCCCCTTTACAGGCATACTATAGACACCCCCCAGGTACGAAATTTAAAGGGATATTACACTTTTATTGTTTGACTTTAAGCATTATTAAAATCACTGCTCCTGAAAAAACGGACGTTTTTAAAACTTTTTTTTGCATTGATTCATGTCCCCTGGGGCAGGACCCAGGTCCCCAAACACTTTTTATGACAATAACTTGCATATTAGCCTTTAAAATTAGCACTTTTGATTATTCATGTTCGTGTCCCATAGACTTTAACGGTGTTCGCGTGTTCGAACAAACTTTTTTCCTGTTCGCATGTTCTGGTGCGAACCGAACAGGGGGGTGTTCGGCTCATCCCTACTGACAGGCAAAGTGAGGCTGCAATGGTGGGCACAGTTAGGCTGCGTTCACAGGCACAGTGAGGATGCAATGGTGGGAACAGTGAGGCTGAATTCATGGGCACAGTAAAGCTGCATTTGATGGATACAGTGATGCTGCATTGATGGGCAGTGAGGCTGCAATGATGGCACAGTGAGGCTGCATTCACGGGCACAGTGAGGCTGCAATTGATGAGCACAGTGAGGCTGCATTGATGGGCACAATTAGGCTGCATTTGATGGGCACAATAAGGCTGCATTTGATGGGCACAGTGAGGCTGCATTTGTTCAGAACTGCTGAGGCTGCATTATTCTCCTGTATCATATCTGCAGTCTCTGACCATCTCTTGTAGCATGTCTGCATTCTCTTACCATCTTTGGTTTCATGTCCTCAGTCTCTAACCATCTCTTGTATCATGTCCGCAACCTCTGACATCTCCTGTATCATGTCTGCAGTCTCTGAGGGAGTCTGGAGAGAAGTCAAGAATGGGAGCAGGATGGGGGTCGTGGGAGAAGTCAGACGTGTGTGGACTGTGGTGAGGAGACTATAGCATAAAACCAGAGCCACCGAGCTGGAGCCGACTGACTGAGCCCTGCACGGTGCACCTAAGAGGAGGTCAGTGACAGAATCGCCAGGACAGTCTGAGGGGGGTCACTGATGTAAGGGGGGCATGAATGCAATAATGTAAGGGGGCACTGATCTGATATAAAGGTTTCCCCCTTATATCAGTAACCCCCCCTTACCTTAGTGTATTCTTTCTGCAGAACGTGGTCTCTGGTCAACAGAGTCCCGTCCCCCCACACGTTTTCGAGTTCATGGTGTCCCCCTTGATGATTGACCACTTTCAACTGGAATTTGCTTTTATATATATATATATATATATATATATATATATATATATATATAAAGCCCTATGTGCTTTCATATCTGCCCTATGTGTTTTAAACTACATGGTTTTCCCTTCCATGAACAAGAAAGTTATGCTGTTGGGCTGGTATAATAATGCTATGGGGCTGGTATGTAATTTTTTCTAGGGCTGGTTTTTATGCCCAGTCCGGCCCTGTCTGTCATCTACTAGGACCCCCAGATCGTTCGCCATCCTTGATTCCCTCATTAGTTCCTAGTGAGTAGTTTGCATTTATGTTTTTTGCCCCCAAGTGCATTACTTTACATTTCTCCACATTAAACCTCATTTGACATGTAGTTGCCCACTCCAATATTTTTTTCAGGTCTTCCTGTAAGATTTCTGTATTCTGATGTGATGTTATTGCCCTGCTTAATTTTGTGTCATCCACAAAAACTGAGATTGAGCTATTTATCCCATCCTCGATATCATTTATGAAAAAAATTAATAGAATTGGTCCCAAGACAGAGCCTTGGGGTACCACGCTTACCACTCCAGACCAGTCTGAGTACACGTTATTTGTCACTACCCTTTGGACACACCCCTGTAACCAGTTTTTAATCCAAGAACAAATGTTATGGTCCATGCCTGCAGATCTCAGCTTGTAGATTAAGCTCTTACCGGGGACTGTATTGAATGCCTTTACAAAATCCAGGTATACTAAATCCACGGGCCTTCCCCTCTCTAGATGGCAGCTCACTCCTCGTAGAATGTTAACAGATTGGTCTGAGAAGAACGACCTTTCGTAAACCCATGCTGATGACTATTTAATATATATTTTTTAAGGACACTACTTTTCGGAGGATTGTCGGATCAAGTGAGTAGAAAGTGCACACCCTAGATAAAATTAGCAGTTGACCCATGCAATTTGGGCACCGCCCGGGTACAGCAGTTGGGCTTGAAAAATTAAAGAGGAACTGCAGTCTGCTCACATAATTTGTAATAAAAACATCTTTGCCATTCTGAAGCTTCCCTCCAACCACTTTGCATATTATTTATATATACTGTGATTCTGTACTTGCCAAATATGCTGCAGAAATCTCCCTCTACTGAGTCTGGCTGCAACCATTTTAACTGTGGGCAGCTGAAGCTGCTTCCTGTTCACTACCTGGATTTACACAGACACACAGAGGCACACCTCCAGCTCTGCAGCTCTCATTGGCCCTCTTGTGACTCATCCCCCTTACCTTCCTGGCAAACTCTCACAAGAGTGAAAGAGCGAGCTTTGCATTATGTCATAAGTGGGCTGTATAAGGTATTTACTGGCAAGAAAAAAGTGTTTTATTATCCAAAGTTAAAACAACAAGGGCAGAAGATTTAATAGATGGAAAGATGAAAGAATCACTGAAGGTCCGCTTTAGGTTGCACAAGTTCACTTTACCTTATTGTAAGTATACTGTATATGTAAGCTTGATTGATTTCTATCTCATGCAGTTGGTGCTCTACAGATGACGGGACCTTCTACATGTGAAGCCAGAGTTGGATCCATTGCTCACATTCCCTGCACCTTTACCGCAGATAATCTTCCTGCAGATCCCAGATATTTTACAGTTTTTTGGAATTTAGAAGAAAAACTTATTCTAAGTTATGATAAGACCGTGACACCAACTAATCCCAGATATTCATTGGATAAGGATCAAGCATTAAATGGAATTGCTGATTTAACCATATCGAATACATTGCTATCAGACGGTGGAATCTACACATGTTCAGTCAACTACAGTTCTTTCCTAATGGATAGAAAGATCAGCATGAACGTTTCAGGTACAGAAATTCAGATTTGATTTGTTATTATGGGGAATTTCAAAGAGGATGACTGCTGGGCACCACACTACCCAACTCCACGATATCTGGTTTGATACTCCTAATCCACGATTCTCGGTCCGCAGATACTCAAAGAGAGCATAAAAAACACCATAGCGCAGTATAACCAATAACAAGTAGTACATTTAATAAATATCTGCCTACATTACAGTAAAACACCATCCGAGTTGACCATAAAACCAAGGAACAGATCGCCTCCTCACCCTACTTCCACACACTGTAGACACAGGGAAGTGATGTCACAGGCTCCACTCGATGCGTTGCGTCACTGGTCACATGACTTCACCGGTTATGTTGGATATCAATTTATAGACTTTATTTAATACATTTTTCTGCACTTTCAACGTTTTCCTTCAACAGTCACATTATAAATGTTTTTTTTATTATTTGCAGTTTGATGATTACATATGTTTGATTGGTCACTGTGCTTATTTTTACAGCAATGGTAGGTTTTTGAACAGGCGCACCATTTACACCTTTATTCAGTTTTGCAATGAGTTTGGGAGTTCACTATTTATTGGTAGCAGCTGTTCGGCTCATTAATTAATCAATTATTGTCACGTATAGCAGCATGCAAACATTTTCTTACCCAAGATGAAATAATATTTAACCTCCTAATTAAAGTGGATGTAAGCCCTCACATATACCCAGTGAAGTGAACAGCCTTGGATAATACACAGAGATGAAACAAATCTCCCTACAAGTTATACATGTATATCTGCTGTCTTCAGCTCTATATATTCTGTAGAATGTACACATTGAGTTAGAAAATGTTCTTCCTGTTTCAGCACTGGGAGGGCAGTCTGGGCATACACTGTGTGTGAGCTGATTGGAGGAAAGGCACACCCCCCCCTCCCCCCCCTGCACATAGGCAGAGAAAGAAACGAACATGCAGAGCTGTTCCGTGAATAGACAAGCTCTCTGCTTATCTGTCTCTAAGTTCCCTCCCCGACAAAAATTTCCAGCTGC
Organism: Aquarana catesbeiana; assembly: GCF_042186555.1. Lineage (NCBI taxonomy): Eukaryota > Metazoa > Chordata > Amphibia > Anura > Ranidae > Aquarana > Aquarana catesbeiana. Next base: position 68,250,498 of record NC_133329.1, read on the forward strand.
TATTATCTCGTGTGTCGGAGAACTTGTCAGAAGTTATTAGGCTGATAATAGAAGAACGGAGCAGCAGAAAGACACGGGACTTAGTGCTTTGGAGAGAGATAAGTAAACACTACAGATAAATGTGCTCAGCTCAGGGTTCACAACCACTTTAAAGAAGATTTTTCACTGAAATTCAAGTGGTTGTAAACCCTCACAGACCACTTTGTGCTACAGGTATAAAAAGGCTTACCTGTAGCTACCCAGGATATTTCCTAAACCTGCACGGTTTAGGAGATCTCCCCTGTATTTGCATATGCCGACGTCATTGGCACATGTGCACTGACACAAACTGAAGCAATGGCACGTATGTGCCGTTGCTTCAGTGAGTGTGCCATTACCGCGCACATGAGCGGGAGTGACGTCATCACGGCTCCGGACAATTACATTGCCAGAGCCGCGATACCCAGAAGTTAACCCCGGGAGTGATGTTGGCCGCTGGAGTGGTGTATGGGCACCGCAGCGAGGGCTTCGATCTCAGGTGAGTATTACATAATAAGCTAGTATGCTATGCATACTAGCTCATTATGCCTTTGTCTTGCAGGTGTTAGTTTTTTTTTTTTTCAAAAGCAATTTTTTGGCAAAAAGGGACCTTCAAGGGACCTTCTACATGTGAAGCCAGAGTTGGATCCATTGCTCACATTCCCTGCACCTTCACCGCAGATAATCTTCCTGCAGATCCCAGATATTTTACAGTTTTTTGGAATTTAGAAGAAAAACTTATTCTAAGTTATGATAAGACCGTGACACCAACTAATCCCAGATATTCATTGGATAAGGATCAAGCATTAAATGGAATTGCTGATTTAACCATATCGAATACATTGCTATCAGACGGTGGAATCTACACATGTTCAGTCAACTACAGTTCTTTCCTAATGGATAGAAAGATCAGCATGAACGTTTCAGAAGGACACTAGAAGGACACTTTAATGAATTAAAAAGAAAAAAGGAACAGTAAAGTTAGCCCAGTTTTTTGTATAATGTGAAAGAGGATGTTACGCCAAGTAAATAGATACCTAACATGCCATGCTTTGAAATTGCGCACACTCGTGGAATGGCAACAAACTACGGTACCTAAAAATCTCCATAGGGGACGCTTTAAAAAAATGTAATGGTTATCAGGTTAGAGTTACAGAGGTCTTTTGTTAGAATTATTGCTCTCACGCTGATGATTATTTGAACACCGCTTTGAGGGCGTGACTTACGCGTGCTTTTTCTATGCTGCGCGAGCACGCTCCCTGCGGTGGGGCACTTTAAAAATGTTTTCTTTTTTTTTTCTTTCTTTTTTTTTTACATTGTGCTTTTAAAAAAAAAATATTCTGATCACTTTAATTGCTTTCACAAGAAATGTAAACATCCCTTGTGACAGTAATAGATGGTGACAGGTTCTCTTTATGGAGGTATCGGGGGTCTAAAAGACCCCAAATCCCTCCTTTGCAAAAACGGCGATTCTGAATACTGTAATTTTAAAAAAAAATCCAAGCCATTGGCAGCCGAGTAAACCGGAAATGACATTGTGACGTCGTTTCCGGGATTTTACATAGGAGACCCGATCAAAGCCATTTTTCTGGCTTCCTTCCAGTCTCAGCCTAGCTTCCGGAAGTGCTGGATCATGGATTGAGTCTCCTGGTGGGACCGGAGGCCCAGGAAGAGCGGTGGAAGGCAGTGGGAGAGGGAGACGTCCCCTTCCGCTCCTTTAGGATAACAGCCGAGTCGCTTAAAGCCACATCGGTTGTTATCACTAAAGAGTCGACCACCCGCTCTAAAAAAATGGTACCAGGGTGATGCCTGCAGCTGCAGCCATCGCCCCGGTAAAACCCCTTAAAGCCACAAACGCAAATTTGCATACGGTCGGCACTAAGGGGTTAACATGTGTTCGACTCTCCTCAGACACCTATCAAAACCAATTGATTGCCTAACAGCCCAATACACATTGTCATGAAGGCAAAGTTGTGCTCTGTGGCATGGCAAAAAAAAAGTGGAATGTCACGGTTAGCGCGCGGGGGGGGGGGGTACCACCTGCCACTACACCCTATATAGGGTTGCCACCTTTTCTTCAAGTCAAACCTGAACACTTTAGCAGCGCACAGCAATTTTTTTAATAGTATAAACTATACATATATTTTGCTATTAAAGCGGAGTTCCACCCAAAAATGAAACTTCCGCTTTAAGGCCCCATGCACACTTGAGCGCATCATGTTTGGGCGTTTTTCCAGCATTTTGTTGAGCGTATTTGTACGTTGCCATGCAGCGTTTTCCGCCGTTTTTGAGCTTTGGTGTTTTTTTTATTAACCAATAGGAAAAATGATCATCTGTTTCATCATTTGTTGCTATGTTTTTGGATTTTGTCATCTTTTTCCTGCTCCAAAAGCCCAAATCTGCTCGATTCGAGTGACAAAAAGGGTCCAGAACTTGTTTGAGCTTCAGGCGTAGAGCTTCAGGCGACTTGGAGTGGAGACGTGAACCATCTCCATAGAGAATAATGGATTTTTTCCCCTCAAGCGTTTTGTAGCTTCAGGCTTCAAACTACAAAACGCTCAGGTGTGAATGGAGCCCAAGGGAAGGTGACCCCCAGACATGCCACATTTGGCATGTCCTTTTTTTGGGGGGGGGGGCGGAAACCCTCTTTTTAGAGGGTTCCAGCTCTTACTTCCTCCCGGGGCACCGCGGCGCTGGAAGTAAGTTCACCTCTCCCCCCTCCCTCTCGGCAATCATCTGGGACACGTCACAGGTCCCAGATGATTGCCCAGCCAGTCAAAGCACTCAGCGCGGCTCGCACAGTGCGTGCCCGCCCACGGTCCTGCAGAGAGGAGGGGGAGATGAGCGGGGCTTTGTTCCCCCGCATCGCTGGACCGTGGGACAGGTAAGTGTCCGATTATTAAAAGTCAGCAGCTGCAGTATTTGTAGCTGCTGACTTTTAATTTTTTTTTTTTTTAGTCGGAACTCCGCTTTAAATAACATTTCTAACCATATGAAGTTAATAACAAGAGTTTCCCTCTACATCAGAGTCCACAGAGTTCCCCTTTTACATCTGAACTCGCAGTAACTTTCACTGTAAGGGGGGACTCTGATGTAAGGGAGAACTCTGGGGACTCTAACTTAAGGGATGCTCTGAGAACCCTAATTTAAGGAGGAACACTGAGAACTCTGATGTAGGGAGAGGACTATGATGTAAGGGGGAACACTGTGCCCTTTGGTGTAAAGGGGAACTCTGATCTAAGGGGTGCTCTGAGAACCCTGATATACCTTAGTGTACTCTCTCAGAGGCAGGAGAGAGAAGAGACTTCAGTCAGAGACAGGGATAGATGGTGAGCTCACCCCTAGGCACTCAGCACCTCTCATCCAGATGTATCTGAGGCTGCTGGACTTCAAATTTCCAGCCCCCGCTCTCCTTTTCTGAGGCACAGCACCAGGGAATGGAGTGTGGACAGACACTGAGGGGAAGGGGCGGGACTAAGAGGTGCAGATCGAGCCCTCTCTCCTCTCCCATCTGTGTGTGTTTGGTGGGGGGGGATTATTAGTGTTGGCTTTGGGCAGTGTGAAAGAGTGTAACAGACACTCTCAGCTTAGACAACTGCAGCCAGCAACCCTGCTGGGAAGCCATAGTCCAGTCTGAATTATGTGTCCGGGTTTCAGGCAGTCTGAAACCCGGACACATGATTCCAAACCCACACTGTCTAGGTGAATCGCGGACAGGTTAGAACCCTAAACCTATATGAGTGGGGTGGTGCTACACCTGCAATGCAACCATGTCCAACAGGCCTGATAAGGTGACCCCCTTGTCCTCCCTTATCTTCACACAAGCCGGTCAGAAACTTGGCAGCTACATGATAATTTAGTTCAGCAGGCTTGCTCTGTCCAATTTAATTTCAAATTGAGATTATTTGTCTAACTATTGATCACTAATATCAAAAAAATATTTTCCATTCCCCCCAATTAAGAAAATATTTGTGATATTATCTCACCTTTTATATTTTAATGTCACATTACAGGACTATTAGACCACCTCTTACAGCACTTGCTTGCTGTGGCAGTGGAATGGGCAGGGGGCTTAGAATATACACTGAGGTCCTGAGATCTGAGATTTTGAAAAAACTGGTAAGCTATTTAGGACAGAAAAGTTTGCTGGAAAATTAAGATTAACAGCTTCAGGTCTGCCCTATAGCAGTTTTTTTTTCTTTTTATTTGCTATTGCAATGAAGATCATTGTAATAGCAAAGTTTACCATTCATGACAGCTGTGATTACTAGTGATCTGTGATTGGCTGCAGCTAATCACATGGTACAGACTGCTGTGATTGGCCCAGGTACCATGTGATAGCTTTGGGCCAATCACAGCATAGGCAACACAGCTGTTGGGAATGAATTAATTCATAACCGCTTTATTCACACTGTGATCCTGTGATTGCATAGGGGTCACATGATCACCATGCCCTGAGTACTGGAATTTGCAATCCACTGTGTGCGGTGGACATATCGGTTGCGTGGGAGGTAGGGATGGGCTTTATGTTCGGGTCGAACATGAGTTCGACTCGAACATTGGCTGTTCGCCCATTCGGCGAACAGCGAACAATTTGGGGTGTTCGTGGCAAATTCGAAAGCCGCGGAACACCCTTTAACCGCTTCCCGACCGCCCACTGTATATTGACGTCCTGTTTTTTAAAGATGGATATCTCGGTAACGGCAGCAGCTGCTGCCACAACCGAGGTATCCATCTTTAGGGCCGGCGATTCTGTACACGATAACGGTGGTCTCTGCGGCGGGTTCGCCGCGAGATCACCGTTATCGGCGGCGGGAGAGGTGCCACCCCCCCTCCCGCCGCTCTCCCGCGCCCTCCACCGCTTACCGGAGCCGTCGGTAGCGGCGGAGGAGATCGGGACCTGTCACCGCTGAGGTACTGAGACGAGTGAGGCCAAGATGGGCCCCACCCGTCTCTATACCATGTGACGGCCGGAGCGACGTCATTACGACGGCTCCGCCCACTTCTCTTAAAGGCACAATTTTTTTTTGTGTCATTTTTTTAAACGACTTTTTTTTTTTTTTTTTTTTTGCATTTTAGTCTAAATATGAGATCTGAGGACTTTTTGACCTCAGATCTCATATTTAAGAGGACCTGTCATGCTTTTTTCTATTACAAGGGATGTTTACATTCCTTGTAATAGGAATAAAAGTGATCCAAATTTTTTTTTTTTTTAAAAACAGTGAAAAAATAAATAAAATAAAGTAAAATAAATAATAATAAAAAAAAAATTTTTTAAAGCGCCCTGTCCCGATGAGCTCGCGCGCAGAAGCGAACGTATACGTGAGTAGCGCCCGCATATGAAAACGGTGGTCAAACCACACATGTGACGTATCACCGCGACCGGTAGAGTGAGAGCAATAATTCTAGCCCTAGATCTCCTCTATAACGCAAAACATGCAATCTGTAGAATTTTTTAAACGTCGCCTATGGAGATTTTTAAGGGTAAAAGTTTGACGCCATTCCACGAGCGGGTGCAATTTTAAAGCGTGACATGATGGGTATCAATTTACTTGGCGTAACATTATATTTCACAATATAAAAAAAATTGGGCTAACTTTACTGTTGTCTTATTTTTTTTTTCAAAAAAGTGAATTTTTTCCAAAAAAAGTGCGCTTAGAAGACCGCTGCGCAAATACAGTGCAAAAAAAAGTATTGCAATGACCGCTATTTTATTCTCTAGGGTGTTAGAAAAAAAACAATATATAATGTTTGGGGGTTCTAAGTAATTTTCTAGCAAAAAAACCTGTTTTAAACTCTTAAACACCTAAAATCCAAAACGAGGATTTTGAAGTGGTTAAAAGTCTATGGGAAAAATCAAAAGTGCTAATTTTAAAGGCTTATATGCATGGTATTGTCATAAAAAGTGTTTGGGGACCTGGGTCCTGCCCCAGGGGACATGTATCAATGCAAAAAAATGGGTGACCCCACCCCCCTCTGACACAACGGGGAAAGCCACAGAGAAGTCCCTGTGAAGTCTCCTGCATCAGAGGAGGGCGGGGCCACCCTCCGTTATATAAGAAGTGTCAGAAGAACCGAAGCGTGACACAGCGGAAGACTCCCACTGAGGCAGATTGTGCGGATGTAGCAACCCCAAAGCACCCTCCCAATGTTGAGGGCATGTGGCCTGGTATGGTTCAGGGGGGGGCGCTTTCTCATCCCCCTCGTCCCCCCCTTTTTTCCTGTGGCCTGCCAAGCTGTGTGCTCGGATAAGGGTTTGGTATGGATTTTTGGGGGGACCCCATGCCATTTTTTTTTTAAAAATTGGCGCGGGGTTCCCTTTAAAATCCATACCAGACCTGAAGGGTCTGGTATGGATTTTGAGGGGGACCCCCACACCATTTTTTTTTTAAATTTTGGTGTGGGGTTCCCCTTAATAACCATACCAGACCTGAGGGCCTGGTATGAAATTTAGGGGGACCCCCACGCATTTTTTTAAAATTTTGGTTCGCGGTTCCCCTGTGGGGAAATTCCATGCTGTTTTTATCAATAAACTTTTATGTGTATTGCCGGACCGACAATTCATTATAGCCGGCGCTAGCAATAGTAGTTTTACATGACTTTTTTCCCTTTCCTGTCAGACTGTTCTAAACATGGGAAACATGCACCCCTTTACAGGCATACTATAGACACCCCCCAGGTACGAAATTTAAAGGAATATTACACTGTTATTGTTTCACTTTAAGCATTATTAAAATCACTGCTCCCGAAAAAACTGCCATTTTTAAAACTTTTTTTGCATTGATCCATGTCCCCTGGGGCAGGACCCGGTCCCCAAACACTCTTAATGACAATAACTTGCATATAAGCCTTTAAAATGAGCACTTTTGATTATTCATGTTCGTGTCTCATTGACTTTAACGGTGTTCGCACAAATTTTTTGCCTGTTTGCATGTTCTGGATGCGAACCGAACCGGGGGATGTTGGGCTCATCCCTAGTGGGAGGGAAAGGGGGAGGGAAAGGGAGGGGAGGGGGTGCAGCGCCCCTCTTGGCCCGAGCAGGCAAAATGAATTACATGTACATTATTTTGCCTGCAGGTGCTGACCTGCTGCTATGGTATGTACTGTGGCTGGTTGCCGAGTGGTTAAAATTAATTTTTGTGTTATTTTATAGAAAATTGTGCAAAATCTTGTGACATCAAATGCAATTACCACCATTTTATTCTACAGGGCCTCTTCTTTCAGAAAATATATAATTTTTGGGGGGTTTGTAGTAATTTTCTAGCAAAAAAAATGCAGATTTTAAAGCAGAATTTAACTGTATCTAAGCACCACAAACTGAAAGCACTATTTATTTATTTTTAACCGCCCCCATTAATCCATGCTTTATTTTGTTGAGAATCCAATAAAAAAAAAAAGTGCATCCAAGCTGCACTGGGGCTTTGATATGAGTTTAAACAATGTAGCAAGAGGGCAAAAAACATTTGAAGAGCCCACTGGCTCAGGTTAGGCTGCCCACAACAGACAAGGCTACCCTCGAGTGGGTTACCATTAAAAAAAGTGCAAACATACATGGAAGGAGAGCCAGACTCAGGCTGCATTCAAACCTGAACGTTTTCAGCTCATAAAACGCCCGAAAAAAAATGCCCGGAAAAACGCCCAACAAGGAAAATCCCATTCATTTCAATGGCACCTGTTCACATCTGAGCATTTTGTCACCTGAAGCAAAACGCCTGAAAAATGCTTTTAGCTCAAAAAAAGAACATAAGCTTCTTTGGGGGAGATTACAGGTGTTTTTCTGCCTTTTACATTGGTGACCTGAACAAAATCGTGGTAAAAACGCTGCAAAATCGTGATAAAATCACAGTAAAAATGCACGACTTTGAAACGCTCAGGTTTGAATGCAGCTTAAAAGTTAAGAGTCCAAATTCATTTATTGAGATTGTGTTAAAAGACAGACAGACTGTCTTTTGGTTCCACCTGCTATATTAGCAGTGTTCCATTAAAATGTGCTCTTCGTCATTCTGGCTTTTAAAGCGGGGGTCCACCTATCTATCGTTTTTTTTTTTTGGAGTTCATTCACAAACTTTTCTTCTCATGATTATCTACTCACATGCTCTGTGTAATAAGTCCGCCTGTGTACGATTTCATTGTAAAGAATAACTTATAAAATTCACTGAAGGCGGTTTTCATCTTCATTGTGGGCATTTGAAGCCCACAAGCATGTATTTCCTGGATGCGGTGAATGCTGTGCTCCCAGCATTCACCGAGATGTTGTGATGACGCTGTTGCACAATGCATGCTGGGAAGCCTGAGACTAGCTCCCAGGGGACTGTGGGAGGTCTGGGAGAGGCTAGAAACACACCTACTCCCATGGGAGGAAAACCAGGAAGTGCTAAGAAGATTAGAAAAAAAAGGTAATTACGGCGATTTAAATTTTTTTACACATCATGTCAGCATCTAGGCAAGAAAGAGAATGCATAGAGATAATGTTCAAAATTTGGGTGGAACCCTGCTTTAACTCTATGCTACCATCTACTGGTGATTTAATAGAAATGCCATGAGTTTTACTTTCTCTATGAACAGAACTATAATCCTGGACTGCTGGAGCTGGAAATGTGATACTTATTATTTATTTAATTTTTTTATGGGGTACCTGATTTTGACATACTTACACTCTCCCCCACAAAATTTTATGTCGTCCCTGACATACGCAGATTTTAGTATAAGAACCGTTCCTTTCCCCATCTCACTATAACCATAGGGAGCCAGGGCTAAGTAGTAATCCAATTACTGGAGGAACCGTCCTCCCAGTGACATCTACTCCCACTTATGTCACAGCTTCAAACTAGGTCCAGAGCGCTCAAGTACCTGGTGAAATATTGATGCATATAGCCCACTAATTAGTAAACCTCTACAACACAGGTTTGTGTAGGTTATTGAGAAGATAAGGTTTGATTGAAAAACTAGGGGACACCTTATTACTTCTGTCCTTTTTCCAATATGGTGGAATATCCATGGTACATTACGAGTACAGTGCACCATAACCATCTAATACTCTCTACCTTTTTGTTGTTGGCCGACTTTACTTTAACTACCTAGTCCCATCACTTGAAGCTATCTTTGCTTGACCTGGAATCTCTGGAGTGAGAGTGCAAGACATTTCCCTTTGTTAACGACAGAAGATAACAACTAACATCTTCAACATAAGTAAACAACTCTAACATAGTAACCATTATTAGACCGTAGCATAATAGACATGACTACTTTTACCAGTCCTCAGCAAAACATTCTGGACTTAAATACCAGCTAGGGCAAATAGGTAGTGTATGAATACAGTCTATGACCAGTACAGTTGACCCAAAGTGTCATAAGTCAGAGCCTTTGGTTGTCTCCTGTTCCTGCTGGGCTGGATCCTGCATTGAGGAAGGGCATCTGAAGCATCCTCATGCTCACCTTCGTCACTGTCAACTGTCTTTGTTGGCTTTCCGGGTGAAGGATTTTTTTCTTCTATATCCCCCGGTGAACATGTAGTTTGTTCAGGTTGACCCACAGACTCGTCCTCTGTAGTTTCCACTGTATCTTCCTCTGTAGTTTCCTCTGTAGCTTCCGGTGTAGCTTCCTCTGTACTTTCCTTTGTAACTCCCTCTTTAACTTCCTCATTTGTTTCGAGCTGACAAGGGTAGAACTCTGCTGCTTCTGCATTCAACTCTGTGTCTTCCCTTGTGTGGTCTCTCTGAGGTACAGGAATGAAAGATCTCCATTGCTCTAGTTCATGATCAGATTCATCGTCTGATACTCCCTCAGATATCTGTGTAGACGGTTGAGTAGTCTTTGGAACTTTGCCTTGTTTTCTAGCACTGGGTTTGTCAGGTATCTTCTGACCTCAGTTGACGGGTAGGTAATCGCATGGCAATAACAAATTATGGTGTAGTATCCTTGTTCGGCCTTTTCCAATTTCTGCTTGACCTCGTACACTGGATTATCTTCACACTTTTCCTAAGGACAACATGTATGGCGTCTTCCCAGAATGATCTCAGTTTTTCTGGTCCTCCTCTTTCAGTATGATTCCTTACAAAAACTCTGCTGCCAGGTGAAAGTTCAACTCCATGAGTCTTCTTGTCATAGTGTTCTTTTCCTCTTTGTGCAGCTTGAATGGCTACCTTTAAAGCAACCTGATAGACCTCAGTCATCCTTTCTGTCTGCTATCTATGGGTAATCTTGGAGACCTTCCGAACAGTACAAAGAATGGAGAATACCTTGTAGCTTCACTTTTGGTGCAATTGTATGCATGTATTACCTGTGCAAGTGAACTTTTCCAGTCTTACTTGGAATTTGGCAACAGGGTCCGAAGCATAGTCAACAGGGTACGATTAAATCTTTCACATTGTCCATTGCCTTCTGAATGATATAGAGTTGTGTGAGAGTTCTGGATGTGGCAGTGTTTCCCTAATGCCAAGAACAATTGATTTTAAAATTCTTTACCCATTTCATGGTGAATTCTGGTAGGAAATCCAAACTTCAAGACAAAGTCACCGAATATCTTGTTGGCAACAGTCTTTGCTGACTTGTTTTTGGTTGTGTAGGCCTGAGCAAACCTGGTGAAATGGTCGATTACCATTAATGTGTACTCATAACCTCCTTTACAAGTCTTGAGATGGAGAAAGTCAATGGAGACCAGCTCAAAAGGATAAGTGGTGGCAATATTGTTCAATGGCGCTCTAGTAGGCTTATGTGGCCGTTTGTCTTTCAGACAAGTGCACTGGTGGTTGTTGTATTGCTCAGCCTCTCTCTGCATACGTGGCCAAAAGAATATTTCTCTGATCTGGTAACAGTCCTTTCGACTCCTAAGTGTCCCATTTCTTCGTGTAATTCTTTCAACACCAATTGATGATACAACTTGGGCAACACTAGTTGAGAAAAAGTAAAAAAGGAACAAATCAGCGCAAATATATATGCTAATAGGTGAAAAAGCAGCTGGACACCAGGGTCAATAAATCAAATCCCTAAGAGTAATAATATAGCAGCTGGTGCAGCGCAACGCGTTCAGAAGGAGGGGAGCGTCGTGACGTCACCCGCGACCGTCTCATAGCTTATCTATCCATGCTTATACATCTGGCACTGGATGAGTGCCTTGCTTGTAAGTTTTTTATCTTTGTATTTATCTCATTAAAAATCTTTTATACGGAGAGCACTATGGTCTACCCCCTTTATATTTTCATGACATACACGTTTGGGGATTGATTCTGCATATTGTGTATCCTGTACCGCTGCTGACCAAGTCGGATCCTCTGCAAATCTGCTTTATCTGACCCGTAAGGGAAAGCCTATCTGACCCTCTATAACGAAAGGGTCCGGTTGCTGAGGTGAGAGGCCACTTGTTATACTGGTGGAAGGATCACTTTATACCCACAAAGTTTTTCAGCATGATGTCACAACACTTATAGGAACACTAGTTGAGAACCTGATGATGTTTTCCATTTCAAGATTCCATCTTCGTCGAGGTATAGTTTGATCCATTGTTTCTTTGGTATGAAGAGATCCAGCCTCTTCATACCAGAGGTCCACCTTGTCGTTCCTGTTTTGATGGGAACCTGTTTTGGCTCTTGTACTTCCACACTGGGCCAATCATAGAGTCTTCCTTTTGGGCTGTCCTTATGGTCCCTTTGGGTATTTGAGCTACCTTCTTTTGGGTACCATCTATTGTTGATAATGTATGGGTGATGCTTATTGGACATTTTTATACAATTTATACATTTTTCAGTGTTGTTGTCAATTCAAAGTCCCAATTAGGGGGTACTTTTTTTTCATGTCTACCAGAGATGTGGCAACACACTTCCATGTTCTGTTATGGTAAAAACATCTATTTATAACCGATGATGGGCTTTTCAGCTACTTTCTCATCCTCCGATACCACCAGGCGCACTATTAGCTGTCGGGTGGTGTTGCTTCCCGCTGTTAGCTGGAAAACTACCATAATCCACCCAGAGAAGGGAATCTCAGCCTCATTGGCTGCTTTTCCTATAAGGACTCCTGGCCCCAGCAATTCTTCAAAAGACTGGAGTACTGTATGTGGCATAACCCGCTGTCTCCAGCTCTCATTGCTGATGCTAACCTGAGAGCCGGTATCCCATAGGGCCTGGACAGGAGTATCATCTATTTCACAGTTCACAAGGCACCTTTTTCCAACAAGACTCAGTAACTTGCTGTTTTGTCTCATGCTAACCCCGTCCACATGAGTTGGCACTTCCTCAGCCACCTGGTAGAATCTTTAGCTATGGCGGTTGGGTATCCTTTGAAAGGGATCTGGGTTCACCCTTCCAGCCATGGCACTGATGGTGGTTTGAGAGCTTGTTGATTTGCTACCGACAAGAGTTGCACTTTGGGACACATGGTTGGTTCTAGCACAGGTTACTGTCGGTCCCTTGACATCAACCCTCTCCCATTTAACTGGTTGAGTCTGGTCATTTTGCAGTATCTCAAATACTCCAGATGTCCAGATTGACCACAGTTGAAGCAATGGTCACAGGCAGTTCTCTGACCAGTTCTTTTACAAGATTGACAACATCCATTGCTCATGCACACTGTTACCTGAGGCCCTCTGAATTCACGATCTTGTCGAGTTTTCGAACCTTGGAGGAGTGTTTTCATCTCTATTATCTCTTTTTGCATCTGGAGTATCAGCTTTTCCAGTTCAGAGTTACTCTTTGACAACTTTTTATACCAATATAATGCTGCGCTATCCAAACCCAGAGGTGGTTTGAAAGCATGGTTTGACCAAGCTTAGGTGCAAGGTCACACGCTCTAAGGTGAGCGCATATACCAAAGGAGAGCACAAGAGTGGAAACGAGCACTTTACTGTTATATCATCTGTTTTATCAGCTGCAATGAGTACCAGAAGAATGGAGTAGTTATGAATTGACTTTATGTTGCGGTTCTGTGGACACAGATTATTGCATGAATTAATTTGGCACTAGAGCACTTTAAACACGGGTCACTTTATTTTTTTATTTTTTTGATTTTCAAAAAAGTTTATTTAGACTTATATCATTACAGATGTACAAAAAAAGCAAAAGACCAATACTAAGATCGGTACAGAATGCATAACACTGGTACAAAGAAGAGAGTAGACCATATGAGAGAATGATATTAATACATTAAGAAAACCATTAAGCTTCAAGCCAAACTTAACACACTCTATGCAGAGGAGTTGGCTGCTGGTGAGAATAAGAGATGGAACTGAAAGAATCAGGTCCTGGACCCTCCCCGGTCCGGTCCGCGCACCCCAAATGGGATCCTGCTGTGTGCGGGGCGTCCGGGTGATGGTCAGAGAAAAAAGAAAAAAAAAAAACGTGGGGAGCAGGCCGAGCCACTCTCCTGACCAAACTGTCAACCCCCTGTGGGAGTGTCATATCAATGGTGAGTCTGTCATTAACGACAATCAAATAATCATAAGGTCACCCAGATAGGGGCATGACCGCCTATTCTCACATGGGTCAGACTATTTGACTGGGCTATCATTCTGAAGAACTGCTTAATCCATACCGCTTAGTAGGTAGGAACAACCTATATCTGAGCCTAAGGAAAGAAGAAGATGAATAAAAAAGAGAGAGGGATAGAAGGGGGGAAAAGAGTGGAACGGAAAAGGAGAAGGAGAGGAAGGAGGAATGTAGGGAGCAGAAACCCTCGCAGAGGGGAAGGGGGGGTGAAAAGCTACAAGAGTTGAGAGGAATTACTGGAGTTTCTGCATATCAGGGGAGTAGTGAGATTCCTATATACTTAGCCCAGGGCTCCCATATGAGTCTGAATTTTTCTGAGGTGTCCAGAATCGCATTTGAGATTTTCTCCTGCGGCATTATCCAGGAGATCTTCTGTTTGGTCTGGCGAAGGGACACCGAGGGGGATTTCCATGAGTGAGCTAAGGTGATCTTGGCCCCCAGGAGAATGAAGTGGATAAGAGAGAGGGTCAATTTAGGTACCTTCGGGATTTTGCTATTAAGAAGAGCTATGATGGGATCCTGTTTGACCGCGTATCCAGTGGACTTAGGGATGAGGTTGAAAATTCTATTCCAGTACCCTCTGATTTTAGGACATTCCCAAAGTGTGTAGAGGAGGGAGCCTACATGGCCACTTCCTCTGAAACAGTGAGGAGAGGACTGATGGTAGAATTTGGTGAGACGGGTGGGGACTAGGTACCAGCAGGATATAACCTTGAGGTCTGCCTCCACAAGTGAGGTATTCAGAATTCCCCTGTATGAGCTGGCAAAGTTTGTGTGCCAAGTATCCAGGTCCAATTCAAACTGAAGGTCTCGCTCCCACTTCAACATATAGTTTGCTTTCCCTTGGGGATCAGCTAGCGCTAAATAGATGAGGGAGATTCCTCCCCTTACGCTCATGGCTGAAGAGCACCAAAGCTCATATTGAGTAACAGAGAGCGGGCTATCCAAACTTTTCCAGACCCTGCGCAGAAAGTGTGACAGTTGGTAATAGCAGAAAGTTTCCAAGGATGGCATGTCCAATTTGGAGATGCAATATTTGAGTGAGATGGGGCCACCACCCAAAAGCCTTGATATTTAGACCCGGAGGAAATTGGGGATTGTGGAAAATGTGTGCAAGGGGGTGCCATGACGAGGTCAGGGAGTGTCTTTTATGCAGGATGTCACAAAGGGCCATTGAGTGAGAAAGTGTGGTGGATAGAATCGGGGGCCTGTCTTTTGTGGTCTCCAAGCCAGAAAATCTAAAGTGTGATTGGGAGTTGCCTGTCTTTCTATGTCCACCCAGTCTGGTTTTGGGCCCTTGGAATAAATGACTGAGAATTGGCAGAGTTGTGCGGCTTGATAATACCACCATAAGTTAGGGAGTCCCAGACCCCCTTTTTCCCTCGATCTGAACAATACCTTCTTAGAGAGATGGTGTCCCTTACCCCCCATATGAACCGTATAATTTCTGACTGTAATTTGTCCAGGAAACGCTTTTTAATGGGTATAGGGAGGGACTAGAAGAGGTACAGAAGCCTGGGTAGTAGGGTCATCTTGACAGAGTTTACTCTTCCCAGCCAAGATATTTTATACAGGGACCATTGCGAGAGTTCTTCCGAAAGTCTCTTGAGCGTGAGGGGGTAATTGTGGTGATACAGGAGTTCCATGTTAGAAGTGAGGAATACACCTAAATAGGGAAGGGAGGAGGTGCACCAGGAGAAGGGAAAGTGTTTTTTAAGTCTATTTACTAGGTCTTGGGGAGTTGAAACGAGCCATTGATTTGGCCATGTTGACCTGAAGGCCCGAAACTGAACCAAATGTATTGAGGAGTTGGAGTATGTTGGGAGTGGAAATGAGAGGGGAAGTGATGAACAAGAGAATGTCATCAGCGAAAATGGCTCATTTGTGAGTCCGTTGACCACATTTTACTCCATGAATATCAGGGTGTTGTCTAATAGCCAGAGCTAGTGTTTCTATCGCTATGGCGAAGAGAATGGGGGAGAGGAGGCATCCCTGTCTAGTGCCTTTAAGGATTAGGATTTGTTCGGATAGGTGGCCTTGCAATTTAATTCGGGCTTTCGGGGAGGAATAGAGGGATGTCAGGGTTCTGAGAAATTCGGGGCCAAAGCCCCATTTTTGTAAAATGGTAAAGAGGTATGGCCAGGTGACCGTGTCAAAGGCCTTTTGGAGATCTATCTATCTATCCTGGTTGGGAAGGACCTCCATCCCATGAGGATTGCATGAGGGATATTAAATCTACCACTCTCCTGATCTGGTCTGGCCCCTGCCCCCCAGGGATGAAGCCCACCTGATCCTTATGGATGTAAGTATCTATAAAGGAGGCCATTCTATTTGCTAGAATTTTGGTCATAATCTTTAAATCATTATTGATTAATGAAATTGGCCTATAGTTACCTACTTCGCTGGGATCTTTGCCCTGTTTGGGGATTACGATATATATGCTAGGTTGGCAGCTGGCTCCAGTGGGGATCCGTCAGGTAGGGAGTTAAAGAGATGGACCAGATGAGGAGAGTGGACCTCAGAGAATGCTTTATAATAGTGAGCAGAAAACCTGTCTGGACCAGGGGCAGAGTCTGATTTGAGATTCTTGATGACTTCTCGGACTTCCTCCACTGGGAAAGGTGATTCCATAATGGACCAATGGGAGTCCGAGAGTTTGGGGATATTAATGTCCTCCAAGAAAGAGTCAATGGAGTCTGGATTGTTAGGGTTAGGTGCAGAGTATAGTTTTGAATAAAAAGCCTGGAAGGTTTCCAGGATTTTTTGGGGGTTCTGGGTAAGGGTTCCTGACAGGGATTTGATCTTAGGGAGGGAGAAAGTTTTTATTTTGGGAGAGAGTTTTGCAGCTAAGTGAGGGCCAATTTTATCGGCCTTCAAATAGAACCTGCCGCTCAAACAGCTCAGATGCTTATCGGCGTTAGACGTCAGAGCTAAATTCAGTGCCACACGGGCAGAATCTAATTTGGCTAGGGTAACGAATGTAGGGTTAGTCTTATGGGATTTGCTTAGAAATTTAAATTCTTTTTCTAGCTTCCCCACATCCGCTTTCCTTTCCCTTTTAAGTTTGAACGCCATTTGGATCATTTTTCCCCTCAAGACTGCTTTATGAGACCCCCAAAGGGAGCTTGGGATCGTGTCTCCAGTGTCGTTAAGGAGAAAACATTCCCTAATGTCTTTTTCTAACATGGTACAGTGGACTGGATTGGACAATAGGGATTTACTTAGGCGCCACTGGGGGGGGGGCCCAGGAGGCGAGAGGGAGCTAGAGGTTCTGAGGGTCACCAAAGAATGATCCAACCATGGTACTTCATGTATAGAAGCATGAGTCGCTGTGTGTATATCCGAATTAGGGATAAAGATGTGGTCAATTCTAGCGAACGTTTTGTGAGGTGCAGAATAGTGAGTGAAATCCTTGGCTGTGGGATTTAGTTCCCTCCAGGAGTCAATCAGGCCCATGTCGTGCAGAAGACGTGCTATTCTGAGGCTTTGTTTGGGTGGTTTTTTAAGGTGAGGTCTGTCTTGGGAGGATTTGTCTAGCATGTGGTCAAATGTGATGTTAGAGTCGCCCCCTAGAATTACTCTACCTTCCAGGTGTAGGGAAAGGGTTGATAGCATAGAGGCGAAGAAACGTGCCTGGCCCTGGTTAGGGGCATAGTAGGAGATGATGGAGTACATAACCCCTTCAATGAGCCCTTTGATGAGTATGTATCTGCCATCCGTGTCTTTGACCGAGTGCGTGTGAATGAATGGAATTCTTTTAGCAAGAAGTATGGCGACCCCCCTTTTTTGGCATCAACATTTGCCAGATAAAAAGTAGGGAAGCTGCGGTGGAGGAAGGAGGGGGTACAGCTGGTGGGGAAATGGGTCTCCTGGAGTAGGACAACATCAAGGCTTCTGGCATGGTAACTTTGAAAAGCCTTCCGACGTTTAGAAGGCGAGTTGAGTCTCTGTGTATTATGAGAAGCTATCTTTAAGGATAGATGGTGGAAATTCGTGTCAGCCATGGGCGTTAGGAGTGGATAGCGAGAATGTATGAAGGGAGCTTACCTCTGCCTTAGGAGGGCGGATATCGTCTTTTGAGGAATCAATCACCTGATAGAGCCCTGGGGAAGGTCGGATAGTGTTCTCCGCGAAGGTTCCTGGAAAAGGAGGAGGAGGTAGGTAGGAGATGGGGATAGAGACGTGGGAGAAGTAGAAAGAGAGGCAGAAGAGGAGAGAGCAGTGAGTGTGAGATGTTGGATAATTAAAGCAAAAACTGAGTGCAAGACAATCATATACAAAATCTGATAGTAAAGCTACAGGACTGGCAAGCCGAGTCCTATTCAAAGTTCCCCGTTAAGGGAGAACTCAGAGAGGGTGCAACCTTGAAAGTGGTTGTCTACCCGATGTCACCAGAGGGGGAGTGAGTCCCTCTGCGTCACAACAGAGAGGGTGGCATGTTCTGCTCCGGCTCCGGCCATCAGATCCTCTAATGGGGAGTGTAATATTTTGGGACCGATCTAAGAATAGGTGCAATAAAGAGCATTCTAGTGCAAGGCATCAGTTGGCAACAAAAAGGAACTAATGCACAAACTGGAGGGGAAGGGATCACTGCATGGGGAGGGCGGGGGGGGGGGGAGGGTGGTAGGCCTAACAATAGGGGGGTAACTAAAAGAACAGAACTTTTGTAGTGAGGTAGAAAGAAATCCTGGATAGCCGCACTCTGGGATAAGGACATCTTTATTTCAATAAAATCCAAACATACAGTCAATAGCAGAGACGTACAGGGTGGTAGACTGCTAACGCGTTTCACATCATTTGGATGCTTATTCGTAGCTAGAGAGGGATAATAATAGTGTGGCATAAATAGAAAAGTAAAAGAGGGAGGGCGGGGTATGCACGCTGGTAGAGCAACCAATCACCGCAGTGCATAGCAAACCCACCCTCTCAGTGTAATTAAAACAATAATGATCCCATTATAAAAACCTACACCTGCAAAAAAGAGGAGAGAAAACATCCATTGTTGACCAAACCAAAATGCATAGAGAAAAATATGAGTAGAAAAAACTATCATGCCAATATAAATCAGCATGAACTCATAAAAAAATAAAAGGTAGGTATTGGATGCTAAAAATACCTACCAATACCTACCTTTTATTTTTTTATTTTTTTATGAGTTCATGCTGATTTATATTGGCATGATAGTTTTTTCTACTCATATTTTTCTCTATGCATTTTGGTTTGGTCAACAATGGATGTTTTCTCTCCTCTTTTTTGCAGGTGTAGGTTTTTTATAATGGGATCATTATTGTTTTAATTACACTGAGAGGGTGGGTTTGCTATGCACTGCGGTGATTGGTTGCTCTACCAGCGTGCATACCCCGCCCTCCCTCTTTTACTTTTCTATTTATACCACACTATTATTATCCCTCTCTAGCTACGAATAAGCATCCAAATGATGTGAAACGCGTTAGCAGTCTACCACCCTGTACGTCTCTGCTATTGACTGTATGTTTGGATTTTATTGAAATAAAGATGTCCTTATCCCAGAGTGCGGCTATCCAGGATTTCTTTCTACCTCACTGCAAACCAGCAAAGCCAGCACCTGGAACCAGTTCTCACTAGGGCGGTGTCATTCCACAGCAAGAGTGTTTGTGAGCTGCATCTCCTTTTTTCCTGTCTATTTAACAGAACTTTTGTGCAACAAATTAGAAAATGTAAGGCAGTTTCCACCCCAGCCGGGGTGGGAGGTCTGAACAAGGTTAGGTATCCCAGTTAGCCATTAAGGGGGCTAATGGGGCCTAACAGAAAGCGGTCAAAGACCTGACCTGAATGTCCAAAGTTAGGTCTGCGCAGGGTTAGAAATCCCCATAAACTTCAGTGGGACTGTATGCTTTCAAAAAGTGGCAAGAAGACCTGACTTACACATTACACTTACCTCCTCCAGGTTTGCGGTAGGATGGTTCCTGCTTTCTGAATCAGGTTTAAAACAGAAGTATGTTTTGTTTTGTTTTTTTGTTTTTTATCATACTTACCTAGGTGGATGCTGCATCTGTCCCTATTTCTAACACTGAGAACAGAGTGATCAAACACTACCAATCACTCAGTTCTCACAGCTCCCTGAGCAGAGAGCTGGTGACTGTCAGTCACTGACTGTCTGTTCTGCCCCCTCCCTCCACACTCACTGGAGCGCTGAGTTGTGGAGGGGGCGGGAGTGGGCTGCTCAGGTTCTCAACGGCTTGCTGAGAGGCTGAGCCGGTTTTGCGCCCCGGGCATATGGTTGCGATCCTTCCTGAGCCCGGACCGGTTCGGTGACATTAGCTGACAGCAGGCTTCAGCCCGCTGTCTGCTGAAAATGGGTCACGAAGAGTGCAAAACTAACTGCACTCCTGTGATCCACAGAAGTACAACCAAACAAGCTTCTCCTTTAATGTCCCTTATTATTCCTATTGTTCACATATGTGTTTTTTTAACTATTTGTGGGATGAAAACATTCTTATATATCTAAAGTACACCTTCATTAACCATACCTATGTCCTCTACAGCCCGACCTCTACTCTTCATACTTGGCAAGAGTGTCCAGAGAAATACAGAGAACAACCTGACCTGTATGGCCAATGGATTCTTCCCTAATCATATCAGTGTATTGTGGTATAAAGATGGAAAAGTCCTGAAGAATCAGTTAATGGGAAAGCCACTCCAATATGACAATGGAACGTACCAAGTGAACAGCACGGTGACAATCACACCGAACGATGATGACCGGAACAAAACGTTCTCCTGCAGAATCCAACATGTGTCCCTACAAGGACCTCTACAGGAGGATTTCCAGCTCACCTATCAAGGTGTGAATAATCAGGAATTCCAATCAGATATTCTTTATGTGATAATGTATATCCCCCATGTATGTGCTAATAACAAGCTCTACCTTCTTAAATAATTAATTAAATGAATAATTATTGTTATGAATTATTATTTATTATAATAATTCAATTATTATTGTCTTTTATTTCTCCAGAGTCCTCATCTTATGTCGGCATTATTATCGGTATTGTCATAGCAGTTGTGGTGATAATTGCAGCTATCGTTTGGTGGAGAAGAAAAAAAATCTGTAGAAAAGGTAACATACACACATTGAGCTCTTTTAATAAAATTATCATCAGTCTGAAATAATATACCAGTGTAAATTCCAGTTTGAAATGTTTTTTCCCATTTTTCATGGGCTTATTCAAACTCCTCTTTAACCCCTTAACCACCACGTGGCCCTTTAAGTAGGTTTTATTTCCTAGGAGGCAGCGCTGCTTCAATATCACGTGAGTTAAAGAGGTGAGGGAAATATATCGGAGGAAAGTAACATTTAAACAAAATCGGTCTAAAATGTGTTCGCCATATCCCAAGTTAAAGTGGTTGCAAACCAAAGACATGAAATATGAACAAAGCATATCCCTCTATAGGGTGTCTTTGCCTAAATTTAGAGCACCAAGTGTAATTTCTGTCTGCTGCCTCCTTCCTCTGCTATGAGCATGAGTCTCTTCTGGCATGTTTTCCTGACACCAAGAGAAAATTGGTGACAGGGAATGGAGCTCCAGCTGATTGAAAGCCTCAGCTCTGTTCCTGTGGGAGCTAGTGAAGGGGGATGTGTCCCTTTCCACCAATCAGCTCTCAGAGCTCTCCTCACTGAGCTCTGCAGAGTGTAATTTCAGCCCCCCTTTTTTTTTTTTTAACTCAGACAAATGAGAGTAAATTCTGAACTGTAGAGAAAAGAATATTGCAAATAGACAGGTACAACATATGTAGGAGGATTTTTTTCATCTCTGTGTATCATCTGAGGCCAGTCACTTCATATATAAGGGTTTACAACCACTTTAATTTAAGGACCGGAAAGATTTTCCCCCTTAATGACCAGGCCATTTTTTGCGATATGGCACTGTGTCGCTTTAATTGACACTTGCGAGGTCGAGCGACGCTGTACCCAAACAAAATCAACGTCCTTTTATTCCCACAAATATGATCACCTCTGCGGTTTTTATTTTATGCGCTATAAACAAAGAGCAACAATTTTACAAAATAAATATTTTTCTTACTTTTTGCTATAATACATATCCAAAAAAAAAAAAAAGAAAAAAGAAATGTATTAATCAGTTTAGGCCGATATATATTCTTCTACATATTTTTGGTAAAAAAAATTGCAATAGGCGTATATTGATTGGTTTGCACAAAAGTTATCGCGTCTACAAACTAGGGGATAGATTTAGGGACTTTTACTTATTTTATATTGTTTTTACTAGTAATGGCGGTGATCTGCGATTTTTAGCGGGACTGTGACATTGAAACCGACAAATCTCACCCCAAATTACACTTTTTGCGGACCAAAGACATTATTACATTGATCAGTGCTATAAAAATGCACTGATCAATGTAAAAATGACACTGGCAGGGAAGGGGTTAAAACTAGGGGGCGATCAAGAGGTTAACTGTGTTTCCTAGGTGTGTTCTAACTGTAGGGGGGATGGGCTTACTGGGACATGACAGAGATCACTGTTCCCGATCACTGTGAACAGTAGATCTCGGTCATGTCACTGTCAGTAGGCGATCGCGGGTCGGCGGTGGACATTGAGTCTGCCCGAACTGCAGGCACGCAGCGCGCTGGTCGGCAAGTGGTTAAACACATATAATATAATTCGTTAAGAGGATAAAGGGATTTTTGGGTGCAAATAAGGTCACATTAACCATACACTATATTGTCAAAAGTATTGGGACGCCTGCCTTTACATACACATGAACATTAATGCCATCCCAGTCTTAGTCCGTAGGGTTCAATATTGAGTTGGCCCACCCTTTGCAGTTATAGCAGCTTCACCTCTTCTGGGAAGGCTGTCCACAAGGTTTAGGAGTGTGTCTATGGAATGTTTGACCATTCTTCCAGAAGTGCATTTGTGACATCAGGCACTGATGTTGGAGAAGGCCTGGCTCTCAGTCTGCACTCTAATTCATCCCAAAGGTGTTCTATCAGGTTGAGATCAGGACCCTGTGCAGGCAGTAAAGTTCCTCCACCCCAAACTCGCTCATCCATGCCTTTATGGACCTTGCTTTGTGCACAGGTGTGCAGTCATGTTGGACAGGAAGGGGCCATCCCCAAACTGTTCCCACAAAATTGGGAGCATGAAATTGTCCAAAATGTCTTGGTATGCTGACGCCTTAAGAGTTCCCTTCACTGGAACTAAGGGGCCAAGTCCAACCCCTGAAAAACAACCCCACACCATAATTCTCCCTCCACTAAATAATATACACCAGTGCACAAAGCAAGGTCCATAAAGACATGGATGAGCGAGTTTGGGAGAGAGTGTATGTATGTATGTATAATTGTATAATTGTAAATATCACAAAATGTCTATTGAGCGTGCTTCAGCAGTTACCCTCTCATACCTCATATGGATTTGTCATTTAATACATATCAGACCTTTAGTGTAAATTAAAACCATGTACTGTACATAGATTCCCTGTATCCAGGTGCGAAAAAAAGTGCCAAAGGCCTGCAGGTGGGCAGGATAAAATAGATGGAAAAAACATCAGATAAGCAAGACCACCTGTGGACACTGGAGCTCTCAACCCCCTCCCAAAATGCAAACCAAACCACATAATTGGCCCACATAATCCTCCTCATCAAAATGTGTCACAGGTACATTGGCAAAGCCAGGTCTGCAAAAATACTGCATTCCCACCCCCACTGTACTTATGGTCCCCATCACAGTGCCCTGGACCTGGAGATAGTGGGACCCTTCAAAAACAAAAGTATTGTGTTTTAGCACAAAAGCCAGTGCAACCAAAAGAAATGTATTAACATCTGAAGTGACCATTTTATCCAAAAAAGCTTTAAGTACAGGAGGTTAGACTATTGGTGTGGAGCCTTTATACTCCAGCATACCTCACATGCATCTAATGATTGACTTCTGTCGAACAGGGACGGCCACACATGGATAGAAATTTGGATAGTTTTCAATCCATCTATTGCTATGTTAACAGTTATGCCGTGTACACACGATCGGACATTCCAACAACAAAACCGTCAATTTTTTTTCTATGGATGTTGGCTCAAACTTGTCTTGCATACACACGGTCACACAAATGTCGGAAATTCCGAACGTCAAGAACGCGGTGATGTACAACATGTACGGCAAGCCGAGAAAAATGAAGTTCTATAGCCAGTGCGGCTCTTCTGCTTGATTCCAAGCATGTGTGTAATTTTGTGCTTCGGAATTGTGTACACACGATCAGAATTTACAACAACAAGTTTTGTTGTCAGAAAATTTGAGAACCTGCTCTCAAACATTTGTTGTTGGAAATTCCGACAGCAAATGTCCGATGGAGCATACATACGGTCGGAATTTCTGACAACAAGCTCACATCGAACATTTGTTGTTGGAAATTCTGTCCGTGTGTATGGGGCATTAAAGTGAAAATTCAGTCACATTCTAATTATACTTAACCACTTGACATCTATGGCCGAATGACGGGCTGTGATCACCAAGTCACTGAGATTCGGGTGATCACCAATCCGAGTAAGGGGCCGGTCCCGGCTTCTTACCATGTGATCAGCTGTCAGCCAATGACAGCTGATCACATGATGTAAACAAAAGATCGTACAGTGTTGTATGACCACGCAATTGGATGGAGGGGGGTTTACGTGCCCAGTAAGCAAGTGGTTAAACCTGCTCCCACCTCCATTCTAAAACTATTCTAACCACCCTGTAAAGAAAAGATGCCTATATTCACCTATTCTGCAGTCCGGTCACATGATCAGGTCCCAGCAGTGGTTTCAGTGTAGAGGAGGGACAGCCACAACAGCTGCAGAGCCTGGGCAATGACATCACTCATAGTTTTAATATGGGCAATCCATTGTCCCTCCTCTACACTGAAGTTGCCACTGGCAGCTGATCATGTGACCAGACCGGAGTACCCTTAGAATAGGCTAAGTATACAGATCTTTCCAGGTCATAGGGTAGTTAAAACAAGCTTAGAATGGGGGTGGGAGTAGTTTTAAGTATAGTTAAGATCTGACTGGACTTTTACTTTATCTCTTCAGAACATCTTTCAGGGGTCTCTCCCTTCTTCCAGTATCACTACTGGTGCTCAAAGGTTTAGAAAATACTTTTAAAAATCTGCAGGGGCAACATTCTCCAGGGATAAAAACACACAGGGTAATAAAACTGAGAAGTGTAGAAAAGTGGACAATGGAATGGGGAGAGGGGGAAGTACTACTTAATACTTACGGCAGCAATAAAATGGTTAAACCATTATCGGAAGAAGCTCTCCAATGACGTCACTTTGTGTCATGTTTGATGTCGTTCTGTTTGGTTTGAATTATGTGTAGGATATGTTATACAATTTAAATACCCATATCACTAACATATTGCTAACTGGTAACTTTATGGGGTTAATACAGTGACGTAGCGTGGGTTGTCAGCACCCGGGGCAAGGCAAGTAATTTGTGCCCCCTAACTTGCGGACTTTTATCACTCCCCGAGTCCTGTCCCTTCCCTTCCTCCAATAGTACTAACCAACCTGATTCCTATACTGACCACTATACTACACTGTCCACTATACTGCCTACTACACTGACCACTATGCTGTCCACTACACTACACTGACCACTATACTGTCCACTACACTACACTGACCACTATACTGTCCACTATACTGTTCACTATACTGCCTACTACACTGACCACTATACTGTCCACTACACTACACTGACCACTATACTGGCCACTAAACTACACTGACCACTATACTATCCACTACACTATACTGTCCACTATACTGTCCACTACACTACACTGACCACTATACTGTCCACTACACTGACCACTATGCTGTCCACTATACTGTCCACTACACTACACTGACCACTATACTGTCCACTACACTGACCACTATGCTGTCCACTATACTGTCCACTACACTGACCACTACACTACGACTGACCACTATACTGTCCACTATACTACACTGACCACTATGCTGTCCACTACACTACACTGACCACTATACTGTCCACTATACTGACCACTACACTACACTGACCACTATACTGTCCACTACACTACACTGACCACTATATTGTCCACTACACTACACTGACCACTATACTGTCCACTACACTACACTGACCACTATACTGTCCACTACACTGACCACTATACTGTCCACTACACTGACCACTATACTGTCCACTATACTGACCACTACCCTACACTGACCACTATACTGTCCACTACACTACACTGACCACTTTACTACACTAGTATAGTGTAGTATAGCCCTGCGAGTACAGACCCGTGTCTAGGGGCCTGTCCTGTGAGGGCCACCCCTTCAACTAGTAGAGTCAGTGGACGGGTGTCAGCCAAAGGGGATTCTAGTGAGTGTCCTGAAGATAAATTATAAAAGTCTGCTGCCAGAGCAAGCAAAGGACTTATGTCTCCCATACGGGTGCAGTATGGTATAGCGGAGAGTCTGCTACCACATTCAACCTGGTGAGGCCAAGTGACAGTTGTCTTCATCTGTAAATAGTTCCAGTTGGAGTATCCCACTATTCTCCTCTATCCAAGTTCCAACAATAAATACCAAAAAAAACAAACCCCTGGATTGATTATTGGATAACGAGCGGATGAGAGTACGATTGGTCATGTGAAAACACATAGTAACTGGCTGCAAGATAATCAGAAGGAGGCCCAGGGAAGTTCACACACAGCAATCCCTATGGGGGCAGTGCTACACCAGTTACATGGATAAGCCCAATAGAAGCCCAATAGACAGCTGAGTGCTTACAGTAGGGTGATAATGTTACTGCTGATTTTGAAGCAATAGCTTAGTGTTTATGAATTTTATACATTAATAATAAAAGTAAAGTGATTTTATGTAAATAATAAATAACAAAAAAGTAATATAATTTGGGTTCAGTTTGGGATGGTGACTGTATGTAGTTAATATCTGCAATGACAGTATTTAGTATATAAATGTATTTATTTCACATGTCTTCATTTATATTTTCTTCCACACTCTTGTCAAAGAAAACCAATCGGCAAATAAAACCAGAGGAAGCGATCTTGAAGATTCAGAGCAACTCCTTCCACTAAACAGAGGTATCGTGGCTTCATCAACTTAAAGCGGAGTTCCACCTGCACATTTTTTTATTTTTTATCATTTTCTTCCCACAAATAGAGCTTTCTTTTGATGGTATTTGATCACCTCTGGGGTTTTTATTTTTTGATAAACAAACTAGAAAAAAACAACATTTTTGAAAAAAAAAAAGTTTTCTTAGTTTTTGTCATAAAATTTTGTTTTCCCCTTCACTGACTGGCACTGATGAGGCGTCACTGATATGTAGAATTGATGGGCACTGATAGGCGGTACTGATATGCAGCACTGATGGGCACTGATAGGCGGCACTGATGGGCACTGACAGGTGGCACTGACAGGCGGCACTGATGGGCACTGACAGGCGGTTGTGATGGGCACTGACAGGTGGCACTGATGGACAGCACTGATGATGAGGTACTGATGTGTTCCTGACAGGTGTTACTGCTGGGCACTGATTGGCACTGTGGCATAGCCAACATTGCAAAAAAAATTTGGGGGACACTTTTTTGGCTGTAGGCGGAGCTGTATAATAATTAGGGGGCGGGGGCATGCATTTGTAGGCGTGGCATAGCAAAATAAAGAAAACTGCGGCGCGCTTCGTGAGCCGCGGCGAAAAATGGGCCTTGTTTACGTGAAATAGTGGGCGTGGCTTAAATGGGCATGGCTCAAAGGGGGTGTGGTTGGAGTCTGAGATGAATGAGGGATGGAGAGGGAAAGGGGGAGAGAGAAATGGAGGGACAGCAGCCCTAGGTCCTACACAACAATAGAAATATGTGTATTCTAGAAAGTTTAACAATCAGCAGATAAAGATACTCCAAATACCTGGTGTTAACGCTTCAATCATCCCGGCACCATGATTGTTATGGTGTCAGGATGATTGAAGTGCAATGTTTCTATTATTACATTGTAATATAAAATGAAATCATTCAACTCACCATAATGCCGAATCAGTGGGATCCCTGAGCGTGACACTAGCCACATCACCTGCCACCAGCAGAGTCCTTCCTTGCATCAGGTGCCCCCAGCAGAGTCTGTCCTTGCATCAGGTGTCCCCAGCAGAGTCTATCCTTGCATCAGGTGTCCCCAGCAGAGTCTGTCCTTGCATCAGGTGTCCCCAGCAGAGTCTGTCCTTGCATCAGGTGCCCCCGGCAGAATCCCTCCTTGCATCAGGTGCCCCTGGCAGAGTCCCTCCTTGCATCAGGTGCCCCCAGCAGAGTCACTCCTTGCATCAGGTGCCACCAGCAGAGTCAGTCTTTACACCAGTGTTCCCAGCCTCAGTCCCTCCCCCTGTACATAGTTTCCCTTCTCCCCCTAGTTACCCCCCGTGCATAGTTACCTCCCCCATACATAGTATCCCCCCTGTACATAGTTCCCCCCACTGTACATAGTTAACCCCCCTCCTGTAAATAGTTAACCCCCTCCTGTAAATAGTTAACCCCCACTCCTGTATATAGTTAACCCTCCTCTCTCCAGTATATAATTAACCCTCCCCCCTCCTGTACATAGTTAACCCTCCCCCCTCCTGTATATAGTTAACCACCTCCTATATATAGTTAACCCTCCCCCTCCTGTATATAGGTAACCCTCCTCCTCCTGTATATAGGTAACCCCCTCCTCCTGTATATAGCTAACCCCCCTCCTCCTGTATATAGCTAACCTCTCCCTCCTGTATATAGTTACCCCCCTCCTCCTGTATATAGTTAACCCCCCTCCTGTACATTAAAGTTAAATTGCTGCAGAGACAAGAGCCAGTGGCGTCACTACAGCTGGTGACATCCGGTGCGAAAAAAAATTGGTGTCACCCCCCCTCCACCAATTATGGTCCCCCTTCAGTATAGACCCCCCTCCCTCAGTAAAGACCCCCCCACTAAGTACAGACTGCCCCTCCAGCAGTATAGATCCTCCTCCCTCAGTACAGACCCCCCACTAAGTACAGACCCCCTCAGTGTAGACCCCCCTCATCAGTATAGACCCCCTCAGTACAGACCATTCTCCCTCAATACAGACCCCCCTCAGTGCGGTCCCCCCATTTATCAGTATAGACCCCCTCAGTGCAGACCCCCCTCCATCAGTGCAGACCCCCTTAGTGCAGACCTCCCCTCCATCAGTGCAGACCCCTCCTCTATCAGTGCAGGCCCCCCTCAGTGCAGACCCCCCTCTATCAGTGAAGACCCCCCTCTATCAGTGCAGACCCCCCACAGTGCAGACCCCCCTCTATCAGTGCAGAACCCCCTCAGTGCAGACCCCCCTTTATTAGTGCAGACCCCCTCAGTGCAGATCCCCCTCAGTGCAGACCTCCCCCTCTATCAGTGCAGACCCCCCTCTATTAGTGCAGAACCCCCTCAGTGCAGCCCCCCCTTAGTGCAGACCCCCCCTCTATCAGTGAAACCCCCCTCTATTAGTGCAGACCCCCCCTCTATTAGCGCAGAACCCCCTCATTGCAGCCCCCCTCATTAGTGCAGACCCCTCTCAGTGCAGACCACCCCCTCCATCAGTGCCAGTGCCAGTGCAGACCCCCATAACGCCCCCCAGCACACGACCAGGAACTCCAGGAGCTGACCAGGAGCTACCAGTGTGCTGACGAAAAGTGGCCCCCCATCGGATGGCGTCCGCTCCGTACTGCGCAGGCGCCGATAGACACCGGCACCGTGTGTTCAGTGGAGAGGGGAGGGGCCTATCCGTGCAGCTAAAGAAGCTGATTGATTGGCTGCACGGATCGAGCCCCCTTCCTCTCTCCACTGAACACAAGGGGGAAGATCAAGCAGCGGCGCCGGCGGCCATTTTGCTGGAGCCAGCTGCTCCAAAAATAAAAATAAAAACATTCCAGATTTTCCCGATGAAAATCCCCATTCGGGACAGCCTCTAATCGGGACGAGGGTCCCAAAATCAGGATTGTCCTGGGAAAATCGGGACTGTTGACAACTATGCTGTGGTAGGCACTGATTGGCACTGTGGTGGGCTCTGATTGGCACTGTGGGGGGCACTGATTGGCACTGTGGTGGGCACTTGAAGGGTTTTTTTATTGGGGGAATGCTGGGCACTGATTGGTAGTGTTTTTTGCACATCTGAGGGGGCTGTGCTGATAATCAATGTGCTGATTATCAGCACAGACCCCCCCCCCCGACAGGGAGAGCCGCCGATCGGCTCCGATCGGCTCTCCCTGTCAGCGCGAACTGAGGAATGCCATTTACTGGCACTTCCTGGTTCACGCTGCAATCAGCTGTGATTGGTCACAGCTGATCACGTGGTAAGAAGCCTCTGACATTGGCCCTGCCATTCTAATTAAGGGAAACAGGCAGTGGAGCCTTGCGGTTTCACTGCCCTTTTCCTACTGCGCATGCGCATTGTGAATGGCCGACTGTCTTCTGGGACACACACATGTCCCTGAAGACATCGGGGGGCTCGCCGAAGAAGAGGATATGACATCCTGCATCGCGGACCCGCTGGATCGGAAGTACAGGCTTTACTTCATAAAAAGGTAAGTTAAAGAAACATTTTTTTTTTTTAACTAGCCAAAAACGAGGGGTGGAGAGGTGGTCTTTCATTTAAGACCACCTCTCAAAAGTGGGTGGAATTCCACTTTAATCTCTCCTTTAAATTGTAACACATCGGTTAAGCCCAATAGAAGCCCAATAGGCAGCTGAGTGCTTACAGCAGGGTGACAACGTTGCTAACTTTGAAGCAATAGCTTTGTGTTTGTGAATTTTATATATCAGTAATAATAAAAAATCAAGTGATTATATGTATGTATTTATCCCCGAGTGGTACCTGTAAAGTAATATACACTCACTGGCCACTTTATTAGGTACACCTGTTAATTTGCTTGGTAACACAAATTGCTAATCAGCCAATCACATGGCAGCAACTCAATGCATTTAGGCATCTAGACATGGTGAAGACGACTTGCTGAAGTTCAAATCGAGCATCAGAATGGGGAAGAAAGGGGTTGTAATCATATGCATTAAGGTTCAAAGGAGGGGGGGAGAAGAGGTAACAATCCTCTGGACTTTTAAGGTGTTGGGTAAGGAGACTAAAAAGCTCACTTGTACAATATCTAAAAAATTAATTTTATTACAAAGATAAAAAAAACATGAGAACAATGTTTTATCCATATCAAAAATCAATTGATCTATACAAAGGCATGATTAACAGACACTACCACTTAACTTGTTTCGCTCAGCAGAGCTTCCTCAGGAGATTCCAGTGTGGCGTTTTATATGCTATAGACAACAAAATGATTGGAATGAATACTCATGTTGATTTTTGTTAATACAAAAACATGTTGATAAAAGAGATTGGCATATATTAGATATGCAGAATATTGAAAAATAGTAAACTTAATGTCTTTATGGATCACCAAATTTGTTATAGATATAAGGGAGAGACATGGACCTTACCCGAACTGCTCCATGTGTGGAAGACGACCCATTGGTAAAATGCCAAACCAGTGTTTGCAGAAGGAGACAGAACTAACAATTTTCCTGAAGAAAAGCAGGAAACGGGGGATATATATACTGGTGTCCCTTTGTGAAATTATAATGCAGGGACCATCTAACAATAATTAAGGGATAGATCAATGGCAATGGTTTACCTTAGTAGGTCAAAAAGAGTTGAATCAATTTAAAACTTGTTGGTCTTGCTGGTTAAAGTAATTGTCCAGCAAAAATACTAATCCAACGATGTTGAATATCCAGCAGGAATGCAGTCGGTATAAATACCACGAGATTAGCTCAAAGCATAAGGCCCCTCTCACACTGGGGCAGTTTGCAGGTGCTATTGCGCTAAAAATAGCGCCTGCAAACCGACCTGAAAGTGCCGCTGCTTTGTCTCCAATGTGAAAGCCCCGAGGGCTTTCATACTGGAGCGGTGCGCTGGCAGGACAGGAAAAAAAGTCCTGCTAGCAGCATCTTTGTATCTTTGTATACACCGCTCCTTCCCCGCTCCTGCCCATTGAAATCAATGGGGCACCACGGCTATACCACCGGCAAAGCACCTCTGCAGAGGTGATTTTCAGTGGTTTTTAAACTTTTCTTGGCTGCTAGCGGGGGTAAGACCCCCCCGCTAGCAGCTGAATACCGCTGCTAAAACGGCGGTAAAGCGCCGCTAAAAATAGCAGCGCTTTCCCACCGATGCTCCTGCCGCCCCAGTGTGAAAGGGGCCTAATAGACAGATTCAAAAGCTGTTGCTCCCAAGGCAAACCTGAAAAAGATATATACTAATAAAACACCATAGGGGAGATCCCATCAGTTCCAAAGTGGAGGCAATACCTGTTCATTATGAACAGGAAGACCAATACCCACGTTAGTAAAAATAAACTTACCGGCATAGGGAGGACAAGGCAGTAAGGCAGAGACGGGAGAGATGTTCCCTCTCTCTAGATGTCTCTGACAGATTGTAGCGGCGAGATGCCGCAATTCATAGTCTCCTTCCGATCCGGCAGCGTCTCACGTCACCGCTGGGTCGCGGACGTGGTGTAGGGATGCCCATGCGCATGCGCCAAAGCTTGAGATGGCACATATATTATGGATCACGTCAGAACACGGCCGCCTTTTTTGAAAGTCTAATTCCCATAACGGATGACATGAATGGGACACAGCCAATATAAGTAGATAAGAGCGATAGCAAATCCCTTTGCGAAAACCGAATCCATCATACAGAGGAAAAATAGCTGGTAAAAGTAAAACAGGCTCTGGTCAAATGGGCACTAACGGGACTCACAACCATAAACAACCATTTAAATCGGTCGGATCATTGATTAGCAAGCCGACCGATGAGTCCGGCATGCTATTTTGTGGTATTTATACAGATTGCATTCCTGCTGGATATTCAACATCGTTGGATTAGTATTTTTTCTGGACAATTACTTTAACCAGCAAGACCAACAAGTTTTACATTGATTCAACTCTTTGTAACCTACTAAGGTAAACCATTGCCAATGATCTATCCCTTAATTATTGTTAGATGGTCCCCACATTAAGATTTCACAAAGGGACACCAGTATATATATCCCCCTTTTCCTGCTTTTTTTCAGGAAAATTGTTAGTTCTGTCTCCTTCTGCAAACACTGGATGGGCATTTTATCAATGGGATGTCTTCCACACACATGGAACTTGTATTTCTCTATCTGAATTTCAAGCTACATATTGACTTTGAGCAGTTCGGGTAAGGTCCATGTCTCTCCCTTATATATATAATATGATTAGTGCTCCATAAAGACATTAAGTTTACTATTTTTCAATATTCTGCATATCTCATATATGCCAATCTCTTTTATCAACATGTTTTTGTATTAACAAAAATCAACATGAGTATTCATTCCAATATTCCAAAAGGCCACACTGGAATCTCCTGAGGAAGCTCTGCTGAACGAAACATGTTAAGTGGTAGTGTCTGTTAATCATGCCTTTGTATAGAACAATTGATTTTTGATATGGATGAAACATTGTTCTCATGTTTTTTTATCTTTGCAATAAAATTCATTTTTTATATATTGTACAAGTGAGCTTTTTAGTCTCCTTACCCAACACCTTAAAAGTCCCAGATTTGTTACCTCTTCTCCCCCCTTCCTTTGAATTTATAGTACATTGGGATATGGTGTCTATTTTGATTTTTTCTGTCTTATCTTGCAAAAACTATGCATTAAGGTGAAAAAACAGTGACCGCCCCCCAGCCCCCACTTTTACTCACCTGACCCCTCTTGATCCCTCGGGGGAGATGCACTATACCTCTCTGCCCGGGGTTCTTGGGACTTGATTAGATAGATCGATAGCAGCGCAGCCATTGGCGTGACGGAGGGCGAGGCTGAGTCCTACATTCGGTGGCTATGGACGCGGAATGTTGGACTCGGGAGCGTTCCCCGCAAGGTAACCCCCCCAGGAGAGCGCTTCTTCTATTGGGTTATACGATGCAGTGAGGAGCTGATGTCGCCGCCAGGGGACCCCAGAAGAGGAGGATCGGGGCCACTTTGTGCAAAAACGAGCTGCACAGTGGAGGTATGACATGTTTGTTATTTAAAAAAACAAAAAAAACCACAAAGCTTTACAATCACTTTAAGTGACTTTGAACGTGGCATGGTTGTTGGTGCCAGACGGGCTGGTCTGAGTATTTAAAAACCTGCTGATCTACTGGGATTTTCACACACAACCATCTCTCGGGTTTACAGAGAATGGTCCAAAAAGAGAAAATATCCAGTGAGTGGCAGTTGTGTGGAGGAAAATGCCTTGTTGGTGTTAGAGGAGAATGGGCAGACTGGTTCCAGATGATAGAAAGGCAACAGTAAGTCAAACAACTACACATTACACCCAAGGTATGCAGAATACCATCTCTGAACACACAACACATTGAACCTTGAAGCAGATGGGCTACAGCAGCAGGAGACCACACCGGGTGCCAATCCTGTCAGCTAAGAACAGGAAACTGAGGCTACAATTCGCACAGGCTCACTGAAATTGGACAATAGAAGATTGGAAAAACGTTGCCTGGTCTGATGAGTCTGGATTTCAGCTCCGACATTTAGATGGTCGGGTCAGAATTTGTTGTAAACAACATGAAAGCATGGATCCATCCCGCCTTGTATCAATGGTTCAGGCTGGTGGAGGTGTAATGGTGGGGGGGGATTTTTTTTGGCACATTAAATGCCACGGCCTACCTGAGTATTGTTGCTGACCATGTCCATCCCTTTATGACTACAGTGTCCCCATCTTCTGATGGCTCCTTCCAGCAGGATAATGCACCATGTCACAAAGCTCCACTCATCTCACCACTGGACAATGAGGTCACTGTACTCCAATGGTCTCCACAATCACCAGATCTCATCCAATAGAGCACCTCTGTGATGTGGTGGAACGGGAGATTGGCATCATGGATGTGCAGCTGAGAAATCTGCAGCAACTGCGTGAAGCTATCATGTCACTATGGAGCAAAATCTCAGAGGAATGCTTCCAACACCTTGTTAAATCTATGCCACCAAGAATGAAGGCAAAAGGGGGTCCAACCTGCGACTAGCAAGGTGTACCTAATAAAGTGGCCGGGGAGTGTAATTTGGGTTTAGTTTGGGATGGTAACTGTATGGGGTTAATATCTGCAATGACAGTATTTAGTATATAAATGTATTTATTTTGCATGCCTTAATTTTTTTTTTCATATTCCTGTGAAAGAAAACCAATCTGCAGATAAAGCCAGAGGAAACGATCGTGAACATTCAGAGCGGCCGTCTTCGCCAAAGAAAGGTAAAGTAGCTTCAGCAACATCATCTCTCCTACAAACTATAACACACCAAAGAATGGTCAGTTACATAGATAGGAGCCCAATGGGCAGCTGAGTGCTTACAGCAGGATAACAACATTGCTGCTGACTTTGAAGCAATAGCTTAGTGTTTATGAATTTTATATATTAGTAATAATAAAATTCAAGTGATTTTATGAATGTATTTATCCCGAGTGGTGCCTGTAAAGTAATATAATTTGGGTTTAGTTTGGGATGGTAACTGTATGTAATATTAGACATGTGCAATTATTTTCGTTACAAATTCTTTTTTTTGACGAAGTTTGACAAATTCATTAATTCAGATATATTCAAATTAACGAAAACCTGTTTAACTAATTTTTCTGAAATTTTGAAAAAACGAAAATCCGAAATGTAAAAATCCGAAAATCCAAAATAATATACTAACTAATAATAACTGTTACTAACTATTAAATTATAGGTATTGGAACTTCTTTTCAAATTTGGCTGTTAGTGAATGTAACGAATGCAAATTTATCCAAAGTTAGGAATTATCCGAAATAACAAATGCCTCATCTAAACGAAGGGAACGTAACAAAATCAATAATAATATAAATGTTTTATTATTATTATTTATTATTGATTTGTTACATTCTATTCGTTTAGATGAGGCATTCGTTATCTCGGGTAATTCCAAACTTCGGATAAATTCTTATTTGTTATGTTCACTAACAAACTAATTTGAAAGGAAATTCCAATACCTATAATTTAATAGTTACTATTAGTTAGTTAGTTATTATTTCGGATTTAAACATTTTCGGATTTTCGTTATTATTTTTGGATTTTCGTTCTTTCGGATTTTCGTTACATGGGACATGACAGGTGACATTACATGGGGCAGGGCACATTACATGGGACAGGGCACATGGCAGGGAACATTACATGGGACAGGGCACATGGCAGGGAACATTACATGGGACAGGAGACATGATAGGGGACATTACATGGGGCAGGGCACATGGCAGGGGACATTACATGGGGCAGGGCACATGACAGGTGACATTACATGGGGCAGGGGACATTACATGGGGCAGGGCACATTACATGGGACAGGGCACATGGCAGGGGACATTACATGGGACAGGGCACATGATAGGGGACATTACATGGGGCAGGGCACATGACAGGGGACATTACATGGGGCAGGGCACATGACAGGTGACATTACATGGGGCAGGGGACATTACATGGGGCAGGGCACATTACATGGGACAGGGCACATGGCAGGGGACATTACATGGGACAGGACACATGGCAGGGGACATTACATGGGGCAGAGCACATTACATGGAACAGGGCACATGATAGGGCACATTACATGGGACAAGGCACATGGCAGGGGACATTACACGGGACAGGGCACATGACAGGGGACATTACATGGGACAGGACACATGGCAGGGGACATTACATGGGACAGGACACATGGCAGGGGACATTACATGGGGCAGAGCACATTACATGGAACAGGGCACATGATAGGGCACATTACATGGGACAAGGCACATGACAGGGGACATTACATGGAACAGGGCACATGACAGGGGACATTACATGGGACAGGACACATGGCAGGGGACATTACATGGGACAGGGCACATGACAGGGGACATTACATGGGACAGGGAACGTGACAAGGGACATTACATAGGACAGGGCACATGACAGGGGACATTACATGGGGCTGGGCACATTACATGGAATAGGGCACATGACAGGGGACATTACATGGGACAGGGTACATGGCAGGGGACATTACATGGGACAGGGCACATGACAGGGGACATTACATAGGACAGGGGACATTACATGGGACAGGGCACATGACATGGGACATTACATGGGGCAGGGCACATTACATGGGACAGGGCACATGGCAGAGGACAATACATGGGACAGGGCACATGGCAGGGGACATTACATGGGACAGGGCACATTACATGGAACAGGGCATATGACAGGGGACATTACATGGGACAGGGCACATTACATGGAACAGGGCATATGACAGGGGACATTACATGGGACAGGGCACATTACATGGAACAGGGCATATGACAGGGGACATTACATGGGGCAGGGCACATTACATGGGACAGGGCACATGGCAGAGGACAATACATGGGACAGGGCACATGGCAGGGGACATTACATGGGACAGGGCACATTACATGGAACAGGGCATATGACAGGGGACATTACATGGGACAGGGCACATTACATGGAACAGGGCACATGACAGGGGACATTACATGGGGCAGGGCACATGACAGGAGACATTACATGGGACAGGGCAAATGACAGGGGATATTACATGGAACAGTGCACATGACAGGGGACATTACATGGGACAGGGCACATGACAGGGGATATTACATGGAACAGGGCACATGACAGGGGAAATTACATGGGACAGGGCATATGACAGGAGACATTACATGGGACAGGGCAAATGACAGGGGATATTACATGGAACAGGGCACATGACAGGGGACATTACATGGGGCAGGGCACATGACAGGAGACATTACATGGGACAGGGCAAATGACAGGGGATATTACATGGAACAGTGCACATGACAGGGGACATTACATGGGACAGGGCACATGACAGGGGAAATTACATGGGGTAGGGCAAATGACAGGGGACATTACATGGGACAGGGCATATGACAGGGGACATTACATGGTGCAGGGCACATTACATGGAACACGTCACATGGCAGGGAACATTACATGGGACAGGAGACATGATAGGGGACATTACATGGGGCAGGGCACATGGCAGGGGACATTACATGGGACAGGGCACATGATAGGGGACATTACATGGGGCAGGGCACATGACAGGGGACATTACATGGGGCAGGGCACATGACAGGTGACATTACATGGGGCAGGGGACATTACATGGGGCAGGGCACATTACATGGGACAGGGCACATGGCAGGGGACATTACATGGGACAGGACACATGGCAGGGGACATTACATGGGGCAGAGCACATTACATGGAACAGGGCACATGATAGGGCACATTACATGGGACAAGGCACATGGCAGGGGACATTACACGGGACAGGGCACATGACAGGGGACATTACATGGGACAGGACACATGGCAGGGGACATTACATGGGACAGGACACATGGCAGGGGACATTACATGGGGCAGAGCACATTACATGGAACAGGGCACATGATAGGGCACATTACATGGGACAAGGCACATGACAGGGGACATTACATGGAACAGGGCACATGACAGGGGACATTACATGGGACAGGACACATGGCAGGGGACATTACATGGGACAGGGCACATGACAGGGGACATTACATGGGACAGGGAACGTGACAAGGGACATTACATAGGACAGGGCACATGACAGGGGACATTACATGGGGCTGGGCACATTACATGGAATAGGGCACATGACAGGGGACATTAAATGGGACAGGGTACATGGCAGGGGACATTACATGGGACAGGGCACATGACAGGGGACATTACATAGGACAGGGGACATTACATGGGACAGGGCACATGACATGGGACATTACATGGGGCAGGGCACATTACATGGGACAGGGCACATGGCAGAGGACAATACATGGGACAGGGCACATGGCAGGGGACATTACATGGGACAGGGCACATTACATGGAACAGGGCATATGACAGGGGACATTACATGGGACAGGGCACATTACATGGAACAGGGCACATGACAGGGGACATTACATGGGGCAGGGCACATGACAGGAGACATTACATGGGACAGGGCAAATGACAGGGGATATTACATGGAACAGTGCACATGACAGGGGACATTACATGGGACAGGGCACATGACAGGGGATATTACATGGAACAGGGCACATGACAGGGGAAATTACATGGGACAGGGCATATGACAGGAGACATTACATGGGACAGGGCAAATGACAGGGGATATTACATGGAACAGGGCACATGACAGGGGACATTACATGGGGCAGGGCACATGACAGGAGACATTACATGGGACAGGGCAAATGACAGGGGATATTACATGGAACAGTGCACATGACAGGGGACATTACATGGGACAGGGCACATGACAGGGGAAATTACATGGGGTAGGGCAAATGACAGGGGACATTACATGGGACAGGGCATATGACAGGGGACATTACATGGTGCAGGGCACATTACATGGAACACGTCACATGACAGGGGAAATTACATGGGGTAGGGCACATGACAAGGGACATTACCTGGGGCAGGGCACATGACAGGGCACATTACATGGGACAGGGCACATGACAGGGGACATTACATGGGACAGGGGACATTACATGGAACAGGGCACATGACAGGGGAAATTACATGGGACAGGCCACATTAAATGGGGTAGGGGACATGACAGGGAACATTACATGGGACAGACTGTTGGGCACATTGTGGGGTGACACAGCTGGGCACACTTCAGTACCGTCTTTCTTCTTCTGGCTTGAGAACTCATTTCATATCTCCTCCAGTGGCTCGCTGTCTCCCCGGCCCCTCCTATCCTGTCCACCCCAGATGATGTCACATACAACCACTCGGGAAGGACAGGAGGGGAGGAGGGGCTGGCGGGGAACAACGTGCTACAGCCAATAGGATGCCAGCCGCTTCCCTGAATATCTCTGCCTGTGTCTGTGCGATCCACCTGTCAGCTTCCTGCGACTGACAGTCAGATCGCTGCGGAACCCCTGGGGAACCTCGGTTGAGAACCTCTGGGTCAAACCATTATCGGGAGAAGCTCTCCAATTACATTACTTTTGTTTTGTTTGAGTTATGTGTAGGATATGTTATACAGTTTAAATACCTACAGTATATCACCAATATATTGCTGACTGGTAACTGTATGGGGTTAATATCTGCAATGACAGTATTTAGTATATGAATGTTTATTTCGTATGCCTTCATTTATATTTCCTTCCACACTCCTGTCAAAGAAAAATAAACCCAGAGGAGACTGTCCTGAATATTTAGAGCAACTGCTTCTACAATTTCAAGAAAATAGAGGTATAATGGCTTCATCAACATAATGTCTCTTCAAATTGTAACACACCAGTGTAGCACCCTCCTAGGTAGGTGCTAGAACAGAGTATAGTTTTAGGGCCTTTCTGCTTACCAGGAAGATTGCCAGGTTAATTTGGATGCTCTCAGGCCTATCAGGGAGCATGGATCCATTGATGGGGTCTACTCATGGTGCTCAGATGCTGCTCATGTTGTCTGAATGTTTCACACTGGCCCAATAGGACGGGGTAAATCGGACAGTGGGGGGAAACCTGACAAGTGAGAGCATAGGCGTAGTTATAGCCCTGGCTATTGGCAGAGGAAAGTGCCTCAATGCATGCTGGGTGACTGTATATATGCCAAGGGCACATGTGCTCGGGGTCTTCAGCTAGAGAGTGGGGTCCCGGAGGGAGGGGGCGGCTGCCCCTCTTCTGTACAGGCTGCCATGTGGCCTCAGGTGGTCGACCTGAGGGCATGAATCTGAGTAAAGTGACAACCCAGATGTCCTGCAGAGGTGACTGGAAGGGAGACACACTGGGATGGTTCTGTTTCTGCCTACTGTGAGTACAGACCCGTGTCTAGGGGCCTGTCCTGTGAGGGCCACCCCTTCAGCTAGTAGAGTCAGTGGACGGATGTCAGCCAAAGGGGAAGCTAGTGAGTGTCCTGAAGATAAGTCTGCTGCCAGAGCAAGCAAAGGACTTATTCCTCTCATACGGGTGCAGTATGGTATAGCGGAGAGTCTGCTACCACATTCATCCTGGTGAGGCCAAGTGAGAGTTGTCCTCATCTGTAAATAGTTCCAGTTGGAGTATCCCACTATTCTCTTCTATCCAAGTTCCAACAATAAATACCAAAAAAAGCAAAGCCCTGGACTGATTATTGGATAACGAGCGGATGAGAGTACGGTTGGTCGTGTGAAAACACCTAGTAACTGGTTGCAAGATAATCTGAGGGAGGCCCAGGGAAGTTCAAACACAGCAATCCCTATGGGGGCAGTGCTACACCAGTTACATGGATAAACCCAATAGAAGCCCAATAGGCAGCTGAGTGCTTACAGCAGGATGATAACGTTGCTGCTGATTTTGAAGCAATAGCTTAGTGTTTGGAAATTTTATACATTAATAATAAAAATAAAGTGATTTTATGTAAATAATAAATAAGAAAAAAGTAATATAATTTGGGTTTAGTTTGGGATATTGACTGTATGTAGTTAATATCTGCAATGACAGTATTTAGTATATAAATGTACTTATTTCACATGTCTTCATTTATATTTTCTTAGACACTCCTGTCAAAGAAAAACAATCTGCAAATAAAACCAGAGAAAACCGACCTGAACATTCAGAGCAACTCCTTCCACTAAACAGAGGTATCGTGGCTTCATCAACTTAAAGCGGAGTTCCACCCGCAAATTTTTTTTAAAAGTCAGTAGCTACAAATACTATAGCTGCTGACTTTTAATAAGGACACTTACCTGTCCAGGGAGGCCACGATGTCTGCCCCCAGAGGCCGATCCGTCCATCGGATCAGGTTCAGGTGCCACCATTCTAATTAAGAGAGACAGGCAGTGGAGCCTTGCGGCTTCACTGCCCGTTTCCTACTGCGCATGTGCAAGTCGCGGGGCACTTTGTGAATGGCTTTGTCTTCTGGGACACACATTTAGATGGTAGGATTCTTTCTTTGCAGTGGAGAGAGCGCACCGTATGCCTGCTAGACCCCCTCCTCCAGGTAAACCCCCTAGGCAACTCATCTTAAAAATGCTCCACTAAAGGGACAGAGATAAAATTCTATCGTTGGCCCATATCAAGAGTATAATCGAAGTCAATGGTTCAAAAATTTCCTTTTTTCCGGACTACTCTGCTGAGGTTCAAAGGCAAAGAGCTCAATTTACAGATGTTAAAAGACGCCTTCGGGATATTCAAATTCAATAAGCCATGCTTTATCCTGCTAAATTAAGGATTATAGCTAGAGGAGAAACTTTTTTTTTTTGAT
Source organism: Aquarana catesbeiana (assembly GCF_042186555.1). Lineage (NCBI taxonomy): Eukaryota > Metazoa > Chordata > Amphibia > Anura > Ranidae > Aquarana > Aquarana catesbeiana. The sequence goes on from NC_133329.1 coordinate 68,292,434, forward strand.
AGTTCCAAGGCGGCAGCATCCTGGCTTGATAAGAATGAGCAGCACATGTCATCAATTATTAGCACTACTAGCTCTTGTGATGTGCAGGGAAATGGAATTGTTTAGAGGGGGGGGGGGGGGGGGAGGGGGGAATACTCCCTTAAGAAGCGACTAGGAAGCGACAAGGTTGTGATTGGGAAATGTGAATGGGAAAAGTGTTGTTTTTGTCCTATTTCATGCTTTTTTTTTTTGGTATCCTCTTAGCTCTTATTTCTTTTCCCCTTCTCCCCCTTTCCTTCCCTATCCCTTCCCATCTCTTCCATTTTTTCTTTCTTCTCCTCCGCTAACTTTATTTTATTTTAATTTTTTTTTACTACAGTAGCTAAAGGCGGGTTTTTCTGTTGGGCACGGGTACTAAGTGTATAAGCGGGATACAAAAAACAACAGTTACAAATAAAGAACTCCTCCACTGTAGCGCTTTATGCCCAGGCTCAACCCTGGATGGATTTTTGTTCTTCTCCCCTTTTTTTATCTTCCTGCGGGAATGTGTTTTGCATCCAGAAGTCTGAATCTGGAATGCGCGTGTGGTTTTTCTTCTTTGTGTTTTTTTTTTTTTTTTGTTTTGTGTGGGTTTTTTTTTTCTTTATTTATTTTTTTTTGGTAATAAAGGATACTGTATGATACTGTTCTATGTGACCCTGCGACATTATGGTGCACTAAAGCTACTACCTGCATGGTGGGTTGGTTGGGACTTGTTTCCTATTTTTTCATCTGTAAGATCATTAAGATGGAACAGTGATCTTGGTTATGAGTTATTTTTTTGTTTATATCATTCTATGGCGAACACTTGGATAAGATGTGCAGTAGGTCATTTAAACTTGGTTAATAATGGCTGCTGAGATTGGGATATGATCATGGAATATTAGAGGGATTAAGGATCCTATTAAGAAACATGCTATGTTTGCGTAACTGGCCCGGCATGATCCTTTGATTGTTTGCCTGCAGGAAACACATCTAACTAAGGATAATGTTAGCTTAATACAGAATAAAAAATATTCAATGTCACTCAGTATATTTAGCTTATGCAAGAGGAACAAGTATATTAATTTCCTCAAAAGCTCAGTTTTCCAGCAGGAAAACAGTGGTGGACTTACAGGGCAGATTTATTTTGCTGGTATGTACATTATTTTCGATGCAATGTATTTTGGGGTCAATATATATCCCACCCCCATATAATAGATAGGTACTGCGACGTATAGGCTCCCTAATTGCAGATAATCCAGGGACCCCAGTGCTTATTATGGTGGACTTCAATATTGTATGTAACTCTAGCTTGGATAGAAATCCAGCAGGTCCTAATGTAGATACTACCTTTTATAGATATATCCGGGAGATGGGACTACAGGATATATGGCGTCTAAGAAATCCGTTTTCTAAGGAATATTCCTGCTGCTTCAGTACCTATCAGACTTTATCAAGATTAGATATGTTCCTGGGTACAGACTCAGTTTTCTCTTGGGTCTCTAATATTCAATATCTAACTAGAGGGTTATCAGACCATTCACCTATAGTAGTAACTTTAGACAAAATAAAGCCTAAAACTAGGACTAACTGGCAGGTCCCCTCTTTCTGGTTTAAAATTCAACATCAGGCGGATTCAACTAATCGGGCCCTAACAGAATTTTTTCATATTAATGATAACTCGGCTTTACCACAGGTGGTATGGGATACCATGAAGGCCTTTTTGAGGGGACTCCTGCTTAAAACCATAAGTGTTTATAAAAAAACTAGCCGGGAACAAGAATCCCTGCTAGCAGCTGAGGCGAAGCAGAAAGAAGCTCAGTATATTCAGGACCCCACTATTACCAAACTTGGGGCTTGGAAGTATGCACAATCTTCATACAGACAGGTTTCTATAAACAAGGCCGCACGGTCTGGCTTTTTGTCCAGATGTCGTAGTTTTGAGGAGGGTGAAAAAAACGGGCAGAATGTTATCTGTAATTGCGAAGTCCCAGGAAAATACCAAATTTATTTCAGCCATTCATACAGCAGGGGGAGATATTTATCAAGATCAGAATGTAATCCTACGATCTTTTTTTTCTTTCTATAGTAACCTATATCAAAATAAAACTAAACACTCCAAGATAAGAATTAAGGAATTCCTAGATCCACTAAAACTGCCCTCCTTGTCGGTAAATTCTAAAGAGGAAATTGATGCCCCCCTGACCTTAGAGGAACTGGTCAGGGCAGTACCAGAAAGCCCAAATGATAAGGCTTCAGGTACTGATGGCCTACCCTCAGAAGTATATAAACATTATGGGGAGGTGTTGCTTCCAGAACTACTGAAGGTTCTCAATCATGCCTTAGAATCAGGGATGAGCCAAACACCCCCCGGTTCGGTTCGCACCAGAACCTGCGAACGGACCGAAAGTTCGTACAAACGTTAGAACCCCATTGACGTCTATGGGACTCGAACGTTCGAAATCAAAAGTGCTCATTTTAAAGGCTAATTTGCATGGTATTGTCCTAAAAAGGGTTTGGGGACCCGGGTCCTACCCCAGGGGACATGTATCAATGCAAAAAAAACTTTTAAAAATGTCCGTTTTTTCGGGAGCAGTGGTTTTAATGATGCTTAAAGTAAAAAAAAAAAAAGTGAAATATTCCTTTAAATATCGTACCTGAGGGGTGTCTATAGTATGCCTGTAAAGTGACGCGTGTTTCCCGTGTTTAGAACAGTCATTGCACCAAATGTCATTTTTAAAGGAAAAATCTCATTTAAAACTGCTTGCGGGTTTAATGTAATGTCGGGTCCTGGCAATATGGATGAAAATCAGTGAGACAAACGGCATGGGTACCCCCCAGTCCATTACCAGGCCCTTTGGGTCTTGTATGGATATTAAGGGGAACCCCGCACCCAAATTAAAATAAGGAAAGGTGTGGGGCCACCAGGCCCTATATACTCTGAACAGCAGTATACAGGTGGTGCAAACAAGACAGGGACTGTAGGTTTGTTGTTAAGTAGAATCTCTTTGTAATTTTGAACGGGTACATTTTTAACGTGTTTAGCTCCAGCCAAAAAATCTTTTTTAAGCTTTTTGGAAAACATAGGGAAGGGTTATCACCCCTGTAACATTTGTTTGCTGTCTTTCCTCCTCTTCAGAAGATTTCACCTCACTTTTTGTCCCAATGAAAAATGTTTTTTGAAAATTTGGGTTTTTTTGTGGAACAGGGATTGGAAAGCATCAGTGGAAAGGAGAAATGTTTTTCCCATATTAACTCTTACAGGAGAGAATTTCCCTTCCTAGGGGTAGATTTCATCTCACTTCCTGTTGTCTCCTTCCGTTTGCAAGTAGGAGTCGTTTGTAAGTTAGTTGTTTGAAAGTAGGGTCCTGCCCTATATACTCAGCAGAAATTTGGGCCTTAGGTGTTGCTGTGGCCACAACACTGTAAGCCCTCACAGGGCCCTGCTGTGAAATATTAGATCAAGAATTGTAATTACATGCCCCTGTTGAACAGGAGCTGAAAAATTAGGCCTTAGGCACTGGTGCTGGTGCCACAACGCTGCAACCCCTCACAGACACTCTAGTTGGAATGCAGGAACGAGCCCTGCTGCAAAATATTGCATCAAAAATTGTAATTACACGCCCCTGTTAAACAAGGGCTGAAAAATTGGGCCTTAGGCACTGGTGCTGGTGCCACAACACTGCAACCCCTCACAGACACTCTAGTTGGAACGCAGGAACGAGCCCTGCTGCAAAGTATTGCATCAAAAATTGTAATTACACGCCCCTGTTAAACAGGGGCAGAAAAAATGGGCCTTAGGCACTGGTGCTGGTGCCACAACACTGCAACCCCTCACAGACACTCTAGTTGGAACGCAGGAACGAGCCCTGCTGCAAAGTATTGCATCAAAAATTGTAATTACACGCCCCTGTTAAACAGGGGCAGAAAAAATGGGCCTTAGGCACTGGTGCTGGTGCCACAACACTGCAACCCCTCACAGACACTCTAGTTGGAATGCAGGAACGAGCCCTGCTGCAAAGTATTACATCAAAAATTGTAATTACACGCCCCTGTTAAACAGGGGCTGAAAAATTGTGCCTTGGGCACTGGTGGTGGCGCCCAGAACCAAAAATGTTCTTACAAGCTATCAGCGTGATGATTGAGGAGGAAGAGGATAATTACTCAGGGATAGTCACTCAGCATCATCATAGGCAGTCTTTGAAGGGATCTGAGATTTCAAAAAAAATTAATCGGTTACATCAGCATCAGGTGCTTGGTAGCTGGTGGTGATCCAAGACTGATTCATTTTTATGAAGGTCAGTCGATCGACCGAGTCAGTGGACAGACGCACCCTGTGATCGGTTACCACGCCTCCAGCAGCACTGAATGTGCGTTCCGAAAGAACGCTGGATGCTGGACAGGCCAGTAGCTCAATTGCATACTGTGCAAGCTCTGGCCAGTGATCCATCCTCAAGACCCAGTAACCCAGAGGATTTTCGGTGGGAAAGGTGTCCAAGTCTGATCTTGCCCCTAGGTATTCCTGCACCATGTAAAACAGACGCTGGCGATGGTTGCTGGAACCGATCATACCTTGGGGCTGCGGACCAAAAAATTGTCTGAACGCATCGGTCAGACGGCCACCTTCTCCACCGCTCCTTCTTTGACTGACCGAAGCCTCAGCAACACGTTGTCCAGAAACAGGAGTTTGTAACCTCCCAGTCTCTGGGAACGCGTTGCACAGACCTTTCTGCAAGGCCTCCCAAAGATGTTTCATCCTCTGCTCCCTCTGCGATGGCAAGATAAGGTCCGCAACCTTACCCTTGTAACGTGGATCAAGGAGGGTTGCCAGCCAGTATTGGTCCTTCTCCTTGATACCACGAATACGAGGATCCTTACGCAGGCTTTGCAGGATCAGGGAGGCCATGCAGCGTAGGTTTGCTGAGGCATTCGGTCCGGAGTCCTCTGGGTCACTAAGGACGACATTGTCCGCAGCCACCTCCTCCCAGCCACGTACAAGTCCATGTGTTTCTTGGGACTGATCCCTTAAAGACTGCTGCTGATGCTGAGTGCCAGGCTCCACCTCCATACTGACACAATCTTCCTCCTCCTCCTCCTCTTCCTGTGTGATCGGCGGGCACGCAGGAACACTGTCTGGATAAAGGGGGCCTTGAGAGCTAAGGAAGTCCTCCTCTTCCTGCCTCTGTTCTGCCTCAAGTGCCCTGTCCATTATTCCACGCAGCGTGTGCTCCAACAGGTGGACAAGGGGGACAGTGTCACTGATGCATGCACTGTCACTGCTCACCATCCTCGTGGCCTCCTCAAATGGTGACAGAACAGTGCATGCATCCCTGATCATGGCCCACTGGCGTGGGGAAAAAAAAACAAGCTCCCCTGACCCTGTCCTGGTGCCATAGTCGCACAGGTACTCATTGATGGCCCTCTGCTGAACCTGGTGGGCATGTCACAGATTAGGCGGTTCTTGGGCAGGTTAAACTCCTTTTGGAGGTCCATCAGCCGAGCACTGGCATTATATGACTGGCGGAAATGCACACAGACTTTCCTGGCCTGCCTCAGGACATCCTGTAAGCCCGGGTACCTGCCCAAGAACCGCTGCACCACCAAGTTAAGGACGTGAGCCAAACAGGGCACATGGGTCATTTGTCCCTGTCGGAGGGCAGAGAGGAGGTTGGTGCCATTGTCGCAAACCACCATTACTGCCTTAAGTTGGCGTGGCGTCAACCACCTCTGAACCTGCCCCTGCAGAGCTGACAGAACCTCTGCCCCAGTGTGGCTCCTGTCCCCCAAGCACACCAGCTCAAGCACCGCATGGCATCTTTTGGCCTGCGTACTTGCGTAGCCCCTTGAATGACTACGGAGGACCGCTGGTTCCGAGGAAGAGGCCATGGAGGAAGAAGAAGAGGAGGGGGTGGAGGAGAGAGGTGTGTCACAATCATTAGCATTTTGGAGGCGTGGTGGCGGAACAACCTCCAACACTACTGCACCTTGTCCTGCATCCTTCCCAGCTGCCAGCAGAGTCACCCAATGCGCCGTGAAACTTAGGTAACGTCCCTGTCCATGCCTGCTGGACCATGAGTCAGCGGTAATATGCACCTTACCGCTGACCGCCCTGTCCAGCGAGGCATGGACATTGCCTTCCGCATGCTGGTAGAGAGCCGGAATCGCCTTCCGTGAGAAAAAGTGGCGTTTGGGTACCTGCCACTGAGGAACCGCACATTCCACAAACTCACGGAAGGGGGCAGAGTCTACCAACTGAAAAGGCAGCAGTTGAAGTGCTAGCAATTTTGCCAAGCTAGCATTCAACCGCTGGGCATGTGGATGGCTGGGAGCAAACTTCTTTCGGCGGTGCAGCAGCTGGGGCAGGGAAATTTGCCTGGTACAATCTGACGTCGGTGTTCCAAAAGCAGATTGCCCACAAGTACTTGGCTGTGACACACCTAATTCTACACCTTCATTCCTCTCAGTGCAGGTCTCAGAGAGGACTGAAGGTCTAGTGGGGTTGGAAATCTCAGCTGATGAGGAGCAAGGAGAGGTCCTCTTTGTTCTTTGGTGTGGGTCTTTTAGATACGCTTGCCAACGAACTGCATGGCAGGTCAACATATGTCTGGTCAAGCATGTGGTACCCAAGCGGGAGATGTTTTGGCCATGTGAGATACGCTTGAGACATATGTTGCAAATAGCAGCGGTGCGATCTGATGCACTCGTCTCAAAAAAGGCCCACACCAAAGAACTTTTTGAATAACGCGCAGAGACTGCAGCGCCCTGCACATGTGGAGCTTTGGGGTGTGATGCAGTCAATGTGCTGCCCTTAGGCTGGCCCCTGGAGGGCATCCTGCCTCGTTGGTGATGTGCCGCCTCCTCCTCCTCCTCCTCCTCTCTCCTATCAGGCACCCACGTTGAGTCAGTGACTTCATCATCCCCTCCCTCCTCATCACTGGAGCAAACCTGGCAGTATGCTGCGGCAGGGGGAGCATGACTGCCAGATTGCTGTCCTTCTTGGGAACCCCCTCTGTCCGTGCTCATGTTACTGCCTTCATCGAGCTCAGTATCATCATCAGAGCCTTCCAAACGCTGGGCATCCTCCTGGAGCATGTACCCAACACTGTGGTCAAACAGTTTGAGGGACTCCTCAGGAGGACATGGTGGGGCTAGGGAAGGAGTCACTGATGACATTGAGCCGAGGGAAGAGGCCGCTGCTTTGCCAGACAAAGTACCCTGGGCATGGGTGAGAGAGAATGAGGAGGATGAGGACGGCTTGGTCATCCACTCGACCAAGTCTTCCGCATGTTGCGGCTCAACATGGCCAGCTGCCGAAAAAAAGGCCAAGCGTGTCCCATGGCCACATGCTGATGAGGATGCACCGTCTCCAAGACCAGCACTAGACACAGAGCCTGCTTGCCCTCTCTTATTGGCTTGTGACTGTCTGCCTCTCCTTCTTGGCCTTCCAGACATACTAATGGCCTGTAGCTGCACTAAGCTGGGATATATATATATATATATATATATATATATATATATGTACTGATACTGCAGCTAGCAAAATCAACTGCCTGCCTGTAGTATGAGAACACCACCAACCTTCTACAGGTAGCTTTAGCTGAACACTGTGAGCAGGACGCACCCCACTAACTTGTAGGTTTAGCTGAACAGTGTGAGCAGGACGCACTGCACTAACTGTAAATAGTCTAGCTGCCTGACTGTGGTACTAATAGGATCAAAAGAACACCAGCAATTTTCTTCAGGTAGCTGTATTTACTGTAACAAGACAAGCCTGCCTGTCAGTAAGAAGAGAACAGAAACGGATCTAGCTGAACACTGTGAGCAGGACGCACCCCACTAGCTTGTAGGTTTAGCTGAACACTGTGAGGTGGACGCACCCCACTAACTTGTAGGTTTAGCTGAACACTGTGAGCAGGACGCACCCCACTAACTTGTAGGTTTAGCTGAACACTGTGAGCAGGACGCACTGCACTAACTGTAAATAGTCTAGCTGCCTGACTGTGGTACTAATAGGATCAAAAGAACACCAGCAATTTTCTTCAGGTAGCTGTATTTACTGTAACAAGACAAGCCTGCCTGTCAGTAAGAAGATAACAGAAACGGATCTAGCTGAACACTGTGAGCAGGACGCACCCCACTAGCTTGTAGGTTTAGCTGAACACTGTGAGGTGGACGCACCCCACTAACTTGTAGGTTTAGCTGAACACTGTGAGCAGGACGCACCCCACTAACTTGTAGGTTTAGCAGAACACTGTGAGCAGGACGCACTGGACTAAATGTAAATAGTCTAGCTGCCTGACTGTGGTACTAATAGGATCAAAAGAACACCAGTAATTTTCTTCAGGTAGCTTTATATACTGTAACAAGACAAGCCTGCCTGTCAGTAGGAAGATAACAGGAACGGATCTTGCTGAACACTGTGAGCAGGACGCACTGCACTAAATGTAAATAGTCTAGCTGCCTGACTGTGGTACTAATAGGATCAAAAGAACAGTAATTTTCTTCAAAATACTGTAACAAGACAAGCCTGCCTGTCAGTAAGAAGATAACAGGAACGGATCTAGCTGAACACTGTGAGCAGGACGCACTGCACTAAATGTAAATAGTCTAGAAGATAACAGGAACGGATCTAGCTAAACTGAATACAGTGTATATATATATATATGCAACACCTGGGATGCATATATATACACAATACACTTTAAGTGCAGCTAACTGACTGACTGTCCTGCCTAATCTAGCTAACTCAAATGAAATGACACTGTCTCTCTCTCTCTCTATTTCTCAGCACACCGGAACACACTGCATTTCCGCCGTGCAGGCGGCCTTATATAGTGTGGGGCATGTACTAAATCCCCTGAGCCATAATTGGCCAAAGCCTCCTCGGCTTTGGCCAATTACGGCTCTCTGTTAAGGCGGCGCTGTGATTGGCCAAGCATGCGGGTCATAGTGCATGCTTGGCCAATCATCAGCAAGCAATGCACTGCGATGCCGCAGTGAATTATGGGCCGTGACGCGCCACACGAATTTGGCGCGAACGGCCCATATCGTTCGCAATTCGGCGAACGACTGAACAGCCGATGTTCGAGTCGAACATGGGTTCGACTCGAACACGAAGCTCATCCCTACTTAGAATCATTCAAGCATCCAGATTCTATGAAGGACGCCTGTATCATTGTATTGCCAAAAACTGGAAAGGACCCTTTGGGTCCGGAATCTTACCGCCCGATATCACTGTTGAACTCGGACGCTAAGATTCTAGCCAGGGTCCTTGCCACAAGACTAAATAGACATATTTTGGGATTGATTCATCATCATTGATTCATCAAGGCCAGTGTGGCTTTATCCCTACAACATCTACAGCAACCAACTTGAGGAGGCTATACTTAAACATGCAATTACCATCTGATAACCCTGGGAGCAGAGCGATTTTGTCACTCGAAGCTGCGAAAGCTTTCGACAGCATCGAGTGGACATACATGTGGGAAGTGATCGGTGCGTTCGGCCTCGGGGAAAGATTTATACGGTGGATTAAAATGCTGTATTCTGCCCCAAGGGCCTGTATGCAAATAAATGGTATGGTATCTGAATCTTTTTCACTATACAGAGGAACTAGACAGGGATGCCCCCTGTCTCCTCTGCTATTTGCAATGCCCATCGAACCCCTGGCTGAAGCCATCCGACAATCAGAATCAATTGTGGATTTATAATGCTGCGTACACATGACCGGACTTTACGGCATACTTGGTTCAGCGGACCGGAGTCCGTTGGACAATTCGATCGTGTGTGGGCTCCAGCTGACTTTTTTCCCCAAAAGTTTGACGGACCTAGAAATGAAACATGTTTCAAATCTTTTCGACGGACTCGAGTCCGGTCGAAAAGTCCGCTCTTCTGTATGCTAGTCTGACGGACAAAAACCGACGCTAGGGCAGCTATTGGCTACTGGCTATGAACTTCCTTGTTTTAGTCTGGTCATCCAGTAGATGACCGCGAGATTGTGTTTCCAGCGCGATGCCATCGCGCTGGTTCTCGGCGACAGGGTACTGTGCATGTCACGCTGGCTCACTCATCGGGAAGGGAAAACTTTGTTTTCCTTTCGCGATGAGCGACAGGCAGTACTGACAGCTGTCTGGTATGAATCCAGAGGGGGAACGCCGCGCCAAATTTTAAATGAAAAAAGTGGCATGGGTTCCCCCCCAGGGGCATACCAGGCCCTTAGGTCTGGTATGGATTGTAAGGGGAACCCCCCACGCTGAAAAATCGGCATGGGGGTCCCCCCAAAATCCATACCAGACCCTTATCCGAGCACGCAGCCCGGCCGGCCAGGAAAGGGGGTGGGGACGAGCGAGCGCCTCCCCCCCAGCCGTACCAGGCCGCATGCCCTCAACATGGGGGGTAGGTGCCTTGGGGGAGGGGGGAGCCCTGCGGCCCCCCCCACCCCAAAGCACCTTGTCCCCATGTTGATGAGGACAAGGGCCTCTTCCCGACAACCCTGGCCGTTGGTTGTTTGGGTCTGCGGGCGGGGGGCTTATCGGAATCCAGGAGCCCCCTTTAATAAGGGGGCCCCCAGATCCCAGCCCCCCACCCTGTGTGAATGAGTATGGGGTACATGATACCCCTACCCATTCACCTAGGGAAAAGTGTCAATAAAAAAAACACAGTACACAGGTTTTAAGAGTAATTTATTAGGCTGCTCCGGGGTCTTCTTCCGACTTCAGGGTGGGGGGGTTTCTTCTGCTGACGCTGTCTTGTCGCCGCTGTCTTGTCGTCACTGTCTTGCCGCCGCTGTCTCGTCATCGCTGTCTCGTCGCTTCTTCTCTTCTTCTCTTCTTCCGATGTTGACACGACGCTCTGTCCGGCTGGAATGCTTTGTGTGAGCTGCGGAGCCATTTATATAGGCGGTGACCCCGCCCCCTTGTGACGTCACGGTCCCAGCATGCGCAGGGACTCTGGCGTCATAAGGGGGCGTGACCCCAGAGTCCCTGCGCATGCACAAGGGGGCGGGTCACCACCTATATAAATGGCTCCGCAGCTCGCACAAAGCATTCCAGCCGGAGAGAGCGTCGTGTCAACATCGGAAGAAGAGAAGAAGCGACGAGACAGCGGCGGCAAGACAGCGGCGACAAGACAGCGGCAGCAGACCAGGCCCCTCGCTGGCAAAAGAGCTGGAAGAAGATAGCGGAGGGGCCCGGGACAAGAGGCAGAACACCGGGAGAAGTCGGAAGAAATCCCCCAACCCCCGAAGTCAGAAGAAGACCCCGGAGCTGCCTAATAAATTACTCTTAAAACCTGTGTACTGTGTTTTTTTTTATTGACACTTTTCCCTAGGTGAATGGGTAGGGGTACCATGTACCCCATACTCATTCACACAGGGCGGGGGGCCGGGATCTGGGGGCTCCCTTATTAAAGGGGGCTCCCGGATTCCAATAAGCCCCCCGCCCGCAGACCCCGACAACCAACGGCCATGCGGCCTGGGCATGCGACCTGGTACGGCTCAGGAGGGGGGAGGGGCACTCATTCGTCCCCACCCCCTTTCCTGGCCGGCCGGGCTGCGTGCTCGGATAAGGGTCTGGTATGGATTTTGGGGGGACCCCCACGCCGATTTTTCGGCGTAGGGGGTTCCCCTTACAATCCATACCAGAGCTAAGGGCCTGGTATGCCCCTGGGGGGAAAACCCACGCCGTTTTTTTCATTTAAAATTTGGCACGGCATTCCCCCTCAGGATTCATACCAGACAGCTGTCAGCACTGCCTGTTGCTCATCAGGAAAGGAAAACATGAGTAAGCCATCTCGGCGCTGGCTCCCGCGACGGGGCTCGCAGGTGTCAAATCTCGCCGAGAAATGCGGCGAGATTGACACGATATCGCAGTCACCTACTGTACGTCATCACGTACAAATTCGTCTGACTTTGGTTGATCGTGTGTAGGCAAGTCCGTTCATTCGGAAAGTCCATCGTAAAGTCCAGCAAAGTCCGCAGGACAAAGTCTGCCATAAAGTCCGCTTGTGTGTACGTGGCATTAGAGTAATGAGGAATGAAAAAATCTCTCTATATACAGATGACGCTCTGCTCTTTCTTGGGGATACGGATAAATCTTTAAGATCTTTATTGGCACTTATACAAAATTTCGGCTTGCTTTCGGGATACGTCATTAACTGGGATAAAGCTGTTTTGCTCCCCTTAGACAACCCTAGTTTGTCCATGCTAAGAGAGGCTCCTCAGGTTAAAATTGTTTCATCATTTAAATACTTGGGAATAATGATACATTCCAAGGTAGAAAATTATTTGATAGATAATTTATCCTCTATTCTTATTAAATTCCAGCATAAGAGTACGGCATGGACTAAGTTGCCATTATTGGTGGTGGGTTGAGCAAACCTTATAAAAATGATCTGGGCCCCTCAGTTATTATATATTTTTCATAACTCACCGATAGGGATGAGTAGGGATGAGCTTCGAGTTCGAGTCGAACTCATGTTCGACTCGAACATTGGCTGTTCGCAAGTTCGCCGAACAGCGAACAATTTGGGGTGTTCGCGGCAAATTCGAATGCCGCGGAACACCCTTTAAAAGTCTATGGGAGAAATCAAAAGTGCTAATTTTAAAGGCTAATATGCAAGTTATTGTCATAAAAAGTGTTTGGGGACCCAGGTCCTGCCCCAGGGGACATGGATCAATGCAAAAAAAAGTTTTAAAAACGGACGTTTTTTCAGGAGCAGTGATTTTAATAATGCTTAAAGTCAAACAATAAAAGTGTAATATCCCTTTAAATTTCGTACCTGGGGGGTGTCTATAGTATGCCTGTAAAGGGGCGCATGTTTCCTATGTTTAGAACAGTCTGACAGCAAAATGACATTTTGAAGGAAAAAACTCATTTAAAACTACCCGCGGCTATTGCATTGCCGACAATACACATAGAAGTTCATTGATAAAAACGGCATGGGAATTCCCCAAAGGGGAACCCCGAACCAAAATTAAAAAAAAAAAAATGACGTGGGAGTCCTCCTAAATTCCATACCAGGCCCTTCAGGTCTGGTATGGATATTAAAGGGAACCCCGGCCAAACTTTAAAAAAAAAAATGACGTGGGGTTCCCCTAAATTCCATACCAGACCCTTCAGGTCCCCTTTGGGGAATTCCCATGCCGTTTTTATCAATGAACTTCTATGTGTATTGTCGGCAATGCAATAGCCGCGGGTAGTTTTAAATGAGTTTTTTCCTTCAAAATGTCATTTTGCTGTCAGACTGTTCTAAACACAGGAAACATGCGCCCCTTTACAAGCATACTATAGACACCCCCCAGGTACGAAATTTAAAGGGATATTACACTTTTATTGTTTGACTTTAAGCATTATTAAAATCACTGCTCCTGAAAAAACAGCCGTTTTTAAAACTTTTTTTTGCATTGATCCATGTCCCCTGGGGCAGGACCCAGGTCCCCAAACACTTTTTATGACAATAACTTGCATATTAGCCTTTAAAATTAGCACTTTTGATTATTCATGTTCGTGTCCCATAGACTTTAACGGTGTTCGCATGTTCGAACGAACTTTTTTCCTGTTCGCATGTTCTGATGCGAACCGAACAGGGGGGTGTTCGGCTCATCCCTACTCACCGATATGGATACCTCTCAAATGGTACTAAAAGATAGAATCAATTGGCGGATTGGCGATACCCCAGCCCAGACTTTACTTCATAGCTGCCCAGCTTCAGCATTTTGCTGGCTGGGGAGTTGTGAACTGGGAGGACTCTATTCAGGCCCTACTGCTAAGTAACAGTTCTCACTATAACCTCTTGGCCCAGCTGGAATCTGGGGCCTTTGCTTATACCTGTAAGAGCCCAACAATGTTACTCATGAATAGAGTTTGGAAGGAAATGAGGAGCATAATGAAATATGAAGGTGCTTCGGAGTATTCACCACTCTGGGGGGATAGGCAATATAAAGAACTAGGTAAACTGAAGGGATTTGAGAGCTGGCGCTCTAAGGGCCTCAAATATATAACACAGTTGTACTCACACAATATTTTACACTCCTTTCAGGATGTGCAAGAATATTTTCATTTACCCCATCATAGTTTTTTAAATACTTACAACTACGACATGCAGTCCAATCTCAGTTTAAAGGGGAAAAGAAAGTGATAAAACCAATGCCACTTATAACTTTATTAGCACGGATGACAGAAAAAAAAAAGGCTTGATCTCATCTATATAAGGTCAACTTATGAGATCATATCGAGATGAGGGTGTTAGCCCGGGCAGAAGAGGGTGGGAGCTAGATATAGGGGATATTTCAGATGAAACTTGGCAAATAATATTAGAAAGGGTACCCCTAGTTTCATTATCACCAGCACAATGTCTGACCCAATTATTTATAATTTATAGGGTATATAGAACACCGGTCAAACTATTTAAGTGGGGTAGGCGTGATTCCTCGGACTGCCCATGGTGCCAAAAATCACCTGCTGATTTACTACATATGTTGTGGAATTGTCCTAAACTGGCTAAATATTGGCGAGAGGTGGTGAATACAATTAATGAAACATTTAATACATATATCCATAAAGACCCTAAAACTTGCCTGCTGGGCTACCTTGATGAAGAACTTATGCCCCATGAGATTCTGATACCAGTTAGCAGACTACTGTTTATGGCACGAAAGCTAATTGCCCTAAGGTGGATATCTCCAAGTACACCTTCCTTTGAGGAATGGCGCCTTCATGTAAACCACAATATTCTGAAGGAACAACAGATCTATTGTAACAGAGGCATACCCAATTACTTGTACAAATTGTGGAAGCCATGGATCTCGGTTCCACGGTTAGCCCCATCCTCATTGGCTTTTGCTGATCTTTAGAAAGATGGGCAAGTATAATTATGGATAGTAAAATTGGTACTAGACAGAAAATGGAGGTAGAGGGCAAAATCAGCGGGGAGAGAAGAATCTACTGACTTAACCACTTGCCGACTGCCTCACGACGATATATGTCGGCAAAATGGCACAGGCAGGCAAAATCACGTACCTCGGTGCCCGAGGCGGTCGGCTTCTGTCCGAGAGTGATGAGAGGTGAGGGGGAGGCCATCCATTCGTGGCCCCCCCCTCGCGATCGCTCCCAGCCAATGAAGTGATGTCATCTCTCCTCGGCTCGGTATTTTCCATTCCGGCGCCGAGGAGAGAAGACATTGATGTGAGTGCACAACACACACACAGTAGAACATGCCAGGCATACTTTTCACCCCCCGATCACCCCCTGATCACCCCCCAATCACCCCCCCCCACGTCACACTGACACCAAGCAGTTTTTTTTTTTCTGATTACTGCATTGGTGTCAGTTTGTGACAGTTAGTGTGGTAGGGCAGTTAGTGTTAGCCCCCTGTAGGTCTAGGGTACCCCCCTAACCCCCCAAATAAAGTTTTAACCCCTTGATCACCCCCCGTCGCCAGTGTCACTAAGCGATCATTTTTCTGATCACTGTATTAGTGTCACAGGTGACGCTAGTTAGGGAGGTAAATATATAGGTTCGCCGTCAGCGTTTTATAGCGTCAGGGACCCCTATATACTACCTAATAAAGGTTTTAACCCCTTGATTGCCCCCTAGTTAAAGTGGAGTTCCACCCACTTTTACAACTCTTCAGCATCCCTCACTAAACTGTGCACTGTAAACGAATTGGATATTTAAAAAAAAAATTCTCAGCACCTACTGTATATCTGCTGTATTCATTTTTCACTTCCTCCTCCCTGGCCGTGGCTCATCGCATCATTTCCTGTTTGCAATGCCTTCTGGGAAGGGGCGGCAACTTCCTCTGACACTGTCGTTGCTATGGAAACCTGACCTGAAACCTATTACACTGCTTGTGCTGCACTGAGCATGTGCGAGATCTGCAAGGATGAGATCCAGGAAGAAATACAGTTTGGCTTCAGATGCCAACACTTAAGATGGCCACGGCCTGCTGTAAGTTTATAAAATAACAAACTACTGCTATAAACTAACAAAACAGACCTTAGTTTACAGACTAACTTTACTAAAATACATTAAGCTTGTGTATTATAGGGGTATTTTTATTTAAAAAGTATAATTTCGGCCGGAACCCCACTTTAACCCTTTCACCAGTGATCACTGTATAACTGTTACGGGTGACGCTGGTTAGTTAGTTTATTTTTTATAGTGTCAGGGCACCCGCCGTTTATTACCTAATAAAGGTTTAGCCCCCTGATCGCCCAGTGGTGATATAACTTAGGTTTTAGGTTCAGATAGGGTCTGCATCGCCCCAGACAGCGTTAGATTAGCGCCAGTACCGCTAACACCCATGCACGCAGCATACACCTACCTTAGTGGTATAGTATCTGCACGGATCAATATCTGATCCGATTAGATCTATACTAGCGCCCCCAGAAGTTTAGGGTTCCCAAAAACGCAGTGTTAGCGGGATCAGCCCAGATACCTGCTAGCACCTGCGTTTTGCCCCTCCGCCCAGCCCAGCCCAGCCGACCCAAGTGCAGTATCGATCAATCACTGTCAATTACAAAACACTAAACGCATAACTGCAGTGTTCGCAGAGTCAGGCCTGATCCCTGCGATCGGTAACAGTTTTTTTGGTAGCATTTTAGTGAACTGGCAAGCACCAGCGGCCTAGTACACCCCGGCCGTAGTCAAACCAGCACTGCAGTAACACTTGGTGACGTGGCGAGTCCCATAAGTGCAGTTCAAGCTGGTGAGGTGGTAAGCACAAGTAGTGTCCCGCTGCCACCAAGAAGAAGACAAACACAGGCCGGTCGTGCCCATAATGCCCTTCCTCGCCAATCCTAATTGGGAACCCACCACTTCTGCAGCACCCGTACTTCCCCCATTCACATCCCCAACCAAATGCAGTCGGCTGCATGAGAGGCGTTTTCTTTATGTCCTCCCGAGTACCCCTACCCAACGAACCCCCCCAAAAAAGATGTCGTGTCTGCAGCAAGCGCGGATATAGGCGTGACACCCGCTATTATTGTCCCTCCTGTCCTGACAATCCTGGTCCTTGCATTGGTGAATGTTTTGAACGCTACCATTCACTAGTTGAGTATTAGTGTAGGGTACAGCATGGCACAGACTAGGCACACTTTCACAGGGTCTCCCAAGATGCCATCGCATTTTGAGAGACCCGAACCTGGAACCGGTTACAGTTATAAAAGTTACAGTTACAAAAAAAAGTGTACAAAAAAAAACCACAAAAAATATCTAAAATAAAAAAAAATAAAAATAGTTGTCGTTTTATTGTTCTCTCTCTCTATTGTTCTGCTCTTTTTTACTGTATTCTATTCTGCAATGTTTTATTGTTATTATGTTTTATCATGTTTGCTTTTCAGGTATGCAATTTTTTATACTTTACTGTTTACTGTGTTTTATTGTTAACCATTTTTTTGTTTTCAGGTACGCCATTCAGCTGCAGCGCAGATTTATTTATCTTGACAGCAACAGTGTTTGCTCCCACGATATATAAAGCCGTGACTCCAGCGGAGGTGATATATGCTGAAGCATGGGGGCAGCAGGGGCGGAGGAGCGATTTGCTCCTAACTTTTGGGGCGGATGCCCCCATGCTTTGGTATATATAAATGGTGCATGTATGCCCATCATTAGAAGTGGGTGGATGAAGGGAGGTATTCTAATGGTGGGCATGCCCACCGATCAATCTCTTTTTTTCGTTCAGCCCACAGGCTGCATGAAAAAAAAAGATTACAATATATGCCCAACAAGGACCAGCAACGTACTGGTATGTTGCTGGAATTTGAGTGGTTATACCAGAATGATGCCTGCAGGTTTAGGTATCATCTTGGTATCATTCTTTTCAGCCAGCGGTTGGCTTTCATGTAAAAGCAATCCTAGTGGCTAATTAGCCTCTAGCCACTTTAAGACCAGCCTCGTTTTGGATTTTAGGTGTTTACAAGTTTAAAACAGGTTTTTTTGCTAGAAAATTACTTAGAACCCCCAAACATTATATATTGTTTTTTTTCTAACATCCTAGAGAATACAATAGTGGTCATTGCAATACTTTTTTTTGCACCGTATTTGCGCAGCGGTCTTCTAAGCGCACTTTTTTTGGAAAAAATTCACTTTTTTGAAAAAAAAAATAAGACAACAGTAAAGTTAGCCCAATTTTTTTTTATATTGTGAAATATAATGTTACACCAAGTAAATTGATACCCATCATGTCACGCTTCAAAATTGCGCCCGCTCGTGGAATAGCGTCAAACTTTTACCCTTAAAAATCTCCATAGGCGACGTTTAAAAAATTCTACAGATTGCATGTTTTGTGATACAGAGGAGGTCTAGGGCTAGAATTATTGCTCTCACTCTACCGGTCGCGGCGATACCTCACATGTGTGGTTTGACCACCGTTTTCATATGCGGGCGCTACTCACGTATGTGTTCGCTTCTGCGCGCGAGCTCGTCGGGACAGGGCGCTTTAAAAATTGTTTTTTTTTTTAATTATTTATTTTATTTTATTTTATTTATTTTTTCACTGTTTTTAAAAAAAAAAAAATTTGGATCACTTTTATTCCTATTACAAGGAATGTAAACATCCCTTGTAATAGAAAAAAGCATGACAGGTCCTCTTAAATATGAGATCTGGGGTCAAAAAGTCCTCAGATCTCATATTTAGACTAAAATGCAAAAAAAAAAAAAAAAAAAAAAAGTTGTTTGAAAAAATGACACAAGAAAAATTGTGCCTTCAAGAGAAGTGGGCAGAGCCGTCATAATGACGTCGCTCCGG
The DNA here is from genome assembly GCF_042186555.1 of Aquarana catesbeiana. Taxonomy (NCBI): domain Eukaryota; kingdom Metazoa; phylum Chordata; class Amphibia; order Anura; family Ranidae; genus Aquarana; species Aquarana catesbeiana. The sequence continues at coordinate 68,311,181 of NC_133329.1, forward strand.
CCGTCACATGGTATGGAGACGGGTGGGCGCCATCTTGGCCTCACTCGTCTCCATACCTAAGCAGGGAAAGGACCCGATCGCCTCCGCCGCTACCGACGGCTCCGGTAAGCGGCGGAGGGTGTGGGAGAGCGGCGGGAGGGGGGGTGGCACCTCTCCCGCCGCCGATAACGGTGATCTCGTGGCGAACCCGCCGCAGAGACCACCATTATCGTGTATGGAACCGCCCGCTGAAAAGATGGATACCTCAGTTGTGGCAGCAGCTGCTGCCGTTACCGAGACATCCATCTTCAAAAAAATGACGTATATATACAGTGGGCGGTCCGAAAGTGGCTAGACTGCTTTTACAAGCAGTGGGAGGGAATGTCCCCCCCTCCCACCGTCTTCCATGTTTTTCTCTGGCTCTCCTGTCCCAACAGGAAACCTGAGAATGCAGCCGGTGATTCCGCCAGCTGACCATAGAGCTGATCAGAGACCAGAATGGCTCCAAACATCTCTATGAAAAAAGAAATGTGCATATATCGCGCTGTCCTATAGAAAAAATTAGGTAAGCGGCTAACACAACAAGTGATCTATTCTTGCAAGGAAAAAATGTGGTATGGAAAAGTGCTGCGCTAAGACTTATGAAAATAGTTAGTGACACTATTTATGTGATATAACAAATAATACTAATCAATGTGTAAACTGCATAAACATAAAATAAAATATGATCAACATTCTAATTTAAGTAGACTGAGTCCATACGCAGGTGACACACCGGTGTGTGGCACACATATACTTGGTGTTCTTAATAAGGTAAATTGAGTCCATAAAAAGATGACATTCAGAAAAATTGTGATACACCAAAGATGGGGGGACCATCCCATAGGAGGAGGATGTCGTCTATATATCTGGCCCCTAAGATTAGGCGTGGCCTGTGTTCTGAATAGACGACATCCTCCTCCCACTTGGCCAAAAAAAGATTTGTGAGACTGGGGGCAAATTTGGCCTCCATTGCTACGCCTTTATGTTGCAAAAAAAATTTATTATTAAACCAAAAATAATTGTGTGTTGTGGCAAACTCCAGTAGTTTAATGATGTAATGTCTTTGGGCGTCAGTAAGTGATGGATCTCTATTTAAGAAATGTGTAACTGCCTCTACTCCTAAGTTGTGTGGAATGCAAGTGTAGAGTGATGCCACATCTGCAGTGGCTAGTAGATATTCTCCTTTCAAATGGATGCCCTCCAACATTCTAATAGTGTCCGCTGTATCTTTCAAGTATGATGGTGTTTTTTTGACTAATGGCTGTAAATAAAAATCAATGTAGCGGCCAATGCGGGATGTTACTGAGTTGATGCCACTTACTATTGGCCTCCCTGGTGGGTGCAGGGGATCCTTATGGATTTTTGGTAGATAATAAATAATGGGGATCCTAGGTGCTGTGGGTATCAAGTAAGCCTTCTCTTTTTTATTTAATATCTGTTTATCAAATCCTTTGTTAACTAATGTAGCTAGATCCTTTTTACAGCGGTTAGTAGGATTCTGTGGTAATTCTATATATGTATCTTGGTCACTGAGGATCCTATACATTTCAGAGATATAGTCGGGTTTATCCAATACTATAATTTCACCCTCCTTGTCAGCTGGGCGGACAATCAGATCTTTACTCTTACACAATGATTTAAAACCTCTCATGTTCATAGAGTGATTATAATACTTTCTGATAGGTAGACTGGCCAAGTCTTTAAATATTAAATCTTTAAAAATGGTAACTGCAGGGGCAGTTGGTACAGGGGGGCTGAACAGGGAAGGGTTTGCTAGACCTGAGTGTACAGTCCCTGAGGTCACAGCCCTTTCCATGTGGGGGGCTGTATTAGAGGTAAGATACCGTTGAATGTTAATTTTTCTAATCTTTTCTAAACTTCTGGATATCGATAAATGTGTTAAAGTTATCAAGTTGTTTGGGGGGGCAAACTTAAGGCCTTTATCGAGAATGCGTCGGGACGGATTGCTGACACCACCAACACTGCCATACCATCTATATACTAAGCGCTTTTTTACTCTCAACAAATGTGAGTTTTTTACCTTCAATAAATATGCTTTGAGCTTTTTATACAGTATTACGCTATGTGTTTTCACGTTCCTTTTACATATATGTTGGATGCCTGATCGGACCTGCCCTTTTTCCTAACATACCCCTGCAAGCACCTGGGCCACCGGGAATAACGTTGGTTATAACAGCTACCACTGAGGATCCCCACTTTATAATCTCGATTGACTCAGTGGGTGCACGCCCATCTGTGTCCAATCTTTTTGGTAAGCCTCCTATTAGAGCGGTGGTGGATCTTCTATCAACACTTTACATATGTTTAATCCCACATCTTTGGTGTATCACAACTTTTCTGAATGTCATCTTTTTATGGACTCAATTTACCCTATTAAGAACACCAAGTATATGTGTGCCACAAACCGGTGTGTCACCTGCGTATGGACTCAGTCTACTCCAATCATCTCTATGGCCTAAGAAGCTGGAAGCTACGAGCATTTCATGACTTAGATTTTGCCGGATGTAAACAGCGCCATTGGGAAAGCATTTTATCACACCGATCTTGGTGTGGTCAGATGCTTTGAGGGCAGAGGAGAGATCTAGGGTCTAATAGACCCCATTTTTTTAAAAAAAGAGTACCTGTCACTACCTATTGCTATCATAGGGGATATTTACATTCCCTGACATAACAATGAAAATGATTAAAAAAAAAATAATGAAAGGAACAGTTTAAAAATAAGATAAAAAAGCAAAAAAAAAAAAGAAAAAAAAAAAGCACCCCTGTCCCCCACTGCTCTCGCACTAATGCGAACGCAAGCATCGGTCTGGCATCAAATGTAAACAGCAATTGCACTATGCATGTGAGGTATCACTGCGAAGGTCAGATCGAGGCAGTAATTTTAGCAGTAGACCTCCTCTGTAAATCTAAAGTGGTAACCTGTAAAGGCTTTTAAAGGCTTTTAAAAATGTATGTAGTTTGTCGCCACTGCACATTTGTGCGCAATTTTAAAGTATTTCATGTTTGGTATATACTCGGGCTAAGATCATCTTTTTTATTTCATCAAACATGTGGGCAATATAGTGTGTTTTAGTGCATTAAAATTAAAAAAAGTGTGTTTTTTCCCAAAAAATGCGTTTGAAAAATTGCTGCGCAAATACTGTGTGAAAAAAAAAAATGAAACACCCACCATTTTAATCTGTAGGGCCTTTGCTTTAAAAAAAATATATAATGTTTGAGGGTTCAAAGTAATTTTCTTGCAAAAAAAAAAACATTTTTCATTTAAACAAATAGTGTCAGAAAGAGCTTTGTCTTCAAGTGGTTAGAAGAGTGGGTGGTGTGTGACATAAGCTTACAGTATAAATGTTGTGCATAAAATGACAGGACAGTTCAAAACCCCCCCGAATGTCCCCGTTTTGGAAAGTAGACACCCCAAGCTATTTGCTGAGAGGCATGTCGAGTCCATGGAATATTTTATATTGTGACACAAGTTGCAGGAAAAAGACACAAAGTTGTCACTAAATGATATATTGCTCAAGCATGCCATGGGAATATGCTTCTTCTGAGTATGGGGATACCACATGTGTGAGACTTTTTGGGAGCCTAGCCGCATACGGGACCGCAAAAACCAAGCACCGCCTTCAGGGTTTCTAAGGGTGTAAATTTTTGATTTCACTCCTCACTGCCTATCACAGTTTCGGAGGCCATGGAATGCCCAGATGGCACAACCCCCCCCCAAATTACCCCATTTTGGAAAGTAGACACCCCAAGCTATTTGCTGAGAGGCATGGTGAGTATTTTGCAGACCTCGCTTTTTGTCACAAAGTTTTGAAAATTAAAAAAAGAAAAAAAATTTTTTTCTTTTCTTTCTTCATTTTCAAAAACAAATGAGAGCTGCAAAATACTCACTATGCCTCTCAGCAAATAGCTTGGGGTGTCTACTTTCCAAAATGGGGTCATTTGGGGGGTTTTGTGCTATCTTGGCATTTTATGGCCTTGGAAACTGTGATAGGTAGTGAGGAGTGAAATAAAATTGCGCCCTTAGAAATCCTGAAGGCGGTGCTTGGTTTTCGGGGCCCCATACACAGCTAGGCTCCCAAAAAGTCCCACACATGTGGTATCCCCATCCTCAGGAGAAGCAGCAAAATGTATTTTGGGGTGTAATTCCACATATGCCCATGGCATGTTTGAGCAATATATCATTTAGTGACAACTTTGTGCAAAAAAAAAAAAAAAAAAAAAAGTTTGTCATTTTCCCGCAACTTATGGCAAAATATAAAATATTCCATGAACTCGACATGCCTCTCAGCAAATAGTTTGGGGTGTCTACGTTCCAAAATGGGGTCATTTGGGGGGGGTTTGAACTGTCCTGGCATTTTATGGCCTTCAAAACTGTGATAGGTAGGAGGAGTGAAATCAAAAATTTACACCCTTAGAAATCCTAAAGGCGGTGCTTGGTTTTCGGGGCCCCGTACGTGGCTAGGCTCCCAAAAAGTCCCACACATGTGGTATCCCCATACTCAGGAGAAGCAGCTAAATGTATTTTGGGGTGCAATTCCACATATGCCCATGGCCTGTGTGAGCAATATATCATTTAGTGACAACTTTTTGTAAATTTTTTTTTTTTTGTCATTATTCAATCACTTGGGACCAAAAAAAATAATATTCAATGGGCTCAACATGCCTCTCAGCAATTTCCTTGGGGTGTCTAATTTCCAAAATGGGGTCATTTGGGGGGGGGGGGGTTACTGCCCTGCCATTTTAGCACCTCAAGAAATGAGATAGGCAGTCATAAACTAAAAGCTGTGTAAATTCCAGAAACCCTAGTTTGTAGATGCTATAACTTTTGCGCAAACCAATAAATATATGCTTATTGACTTTTTTTTTACCAAAGACTGGTGGCTGAATACATTTTCGACTAAATGTATGACTAAAATTGAGTTTATTGTATTTTTTATAACAAAAAGTAGAAAATATTGTTTTTTTTTCAAAATTTTTGGTCTTTTTCCGTTTATAGCGCAAAAAACAAAAACCGCAGAGGTGAACAAATAGCAAAAGAAAGCTCTATTTGTGGGAACAAAAGGACGCAAATTTCGTTTGGGTACAGCATTGCATGACCGCGCAATTAGCAGTTAAAGCGACACAGTGCCAAATTGTAAAAAGTGCTCTGGTCAGGAAGGGGGTAAATCCTTCCGGGACTGAAGTGGTTAAGGGGAACCCCGCGCCAAAATTTTTCAAAAAATAACGTGGGGTCTCCCCAAAAATCCATACCAGACCCTTATCCGAGCATGCAACCTGGCAGGCCGCAGGAAAAGAGGGGGGGACGAGAGAGCGCCCCCCCCTCCTGAGCCGTACCAGGCCACATGCCCTCAACATTGGGAGGGTGCTTTGGGGTAGCCCCCCAAAACACCTTGTCCCCATGTTGATGAGGACAAGGGCCTCATCCCCACAACCCTTGCCCGGTGGTTGTGGGGGTCTGCAGGCGGGGGGGCTTATCGGAATCTGGAAGTCCCCTTTAACAAGGGGACCCCCAGATCCCGGCCCTCCCCACTGTGTGAAATAGTAAGGGGGTACAAAAGTACCCCTACCATTTCACAAAAAAGTGTCAAAAATGTTAAAAATGACAAGAGACAGTTTTTGACAATTCCTTTATTTAAATGCTTCTTCTTTCTTCTATCTTATATCTTCCTTCAGTTTCTTCCTCCATCTTCTTCTTCTGGTTCTTCTGGTTCTTCCTCCGGTGTTCTCGTCCGGCATCTTCCTCCGCGGCACCGGCATCTTCTTCCCTTCGTCTTCTCGGGCCGCTCCGCATCCAGCATAATGGGAGGCTCCCACTGTGTGACGCTTCTCCTCTTCTGACGGCTCTTAAAAAATGGAGGGCGGGGCCACACGGTCTCTTCCCTGTCCGCCCCCCTCTGACGTCACAGGGAATGACACAGGGAAGTCGCCGTCAAGTCCCCGTGCGTCAGAGGGGGGCGGGGTCACCGGCCCTCTGTTATTTAAGAACCATCAGAAGAGGAGAAGCGTCACACAGTGGGAGCCTCCCATCATGCTGGATGCGGAGCGGCCTGAGAAGACGAAGAGAAGAAGACGCCAGTGCCGCGGAGGAAGATGCCGGAGGAGAACACCGGAGGAAGAACCAGAAGAAGAAGAAGATGGAGGAAGAAACCGAATTTAGGGGGACCCCCACGTCATTTTTTTTTTTTTATTTTGGTTCAGGGTTCCCCTGTGGGGAATTCCCATGCCGTTTTTATCAATGAACTTTTATGTGTATTGTCGGACCGGCAATTCATTAACAGCGGCGAGTAGTTTTAAATTACTTTTTTTCCTTTGAAATGTAATTTTGCTGTCAGACTGTTCTAAACACGGGAAACATGCACCCCTTTACAGGTATACTATAGACACCCCCCAGGTATGAAATTTAAAGGAATATTACACTTTTATTGTTTCACTTTAAGCATTATTAAAATCACTACTCCTGAAAAAACGGCCGTTTTTAATACTTTTTTTTGCATTGATCCTTGTCCCCTGGGGCAGGACCCAGGTCCCCAAACACTTTTTATGACAATAACTTGCATATAAGCCTTTAAAATTAGCACTTTTGATTTCTCCCATAGACTTTTAAAGGGTGTTCCGCGGCTTTCCAATTTGCCGCGAACACCCCAAATTGTTCGCTGTTCAGCGAACTGGCGAACAGCCGATGTTCGAGTCGAACATGAGTTTGACTCGAACTCGAAGCTCATCCCTAGCCGTGACCACAGAACAACCCCCTCCAAATGGAGATGACAACCAGGGACACCAGGGCCAAGCGGTAGCCACAATAAAGGCACAGGTGTTGGGATATGGGGATGTACACGTAAACTGAGTATAAAGGATATGGCAATGAATATTAGTATAAGCTACTTCAATTAGGATTGGGATGTACTATAGTATTAGGTCCCATACTCACATATCAGCCAGTCACCTTAAACCAGATGCTTTTCAATCTATGGAAAAAACCATAGAGTTGGTCCTCCCAGGGTCTTAAAACTTTAAAGTAACACAACTTAGCAAAAGCCTAGCCGTATAAATGGAAAGGAAGGGAACTAGCAGGGCTCAATATACTTTGATTGGCTGGTCCAGGATAAGGAAATTAGATCAGAATCATGTGCGCACAGTCACAAGGAGTATACAGGCATTCAGTACCGGCAGATTTAAACATCCACTGTCTGGGGAGCAGAGTAAGCAAGGATGCCATGAAAACCAGGGGAATGTATACACATACTAAGGCAATAAAATGATGCTAGCCAAAAAGTGCAGAGATAAATATCTGAGTGTGCACTGGTTCTAGGTTCCAGCTGCAAGTTTGCTGGTTCCAGGGGTATAATGGACGTCAGCTTCCATCAGAGCTCCTGGGGAACGTTGTCCTGACTCCTCTATATGTACACCCCGACTGAGCTCTGTCAGACTTGCGTCTGACGTCACTCAGCCTGGCCGCTGGTGCGCGAATGCTCCGACAGGCGCATGCGTACTAGAGTACCGTACATTCCGGTCCTAGTGCCCGCCATCGGCAGCGGCTACAATGCGCCTAGGGGACACAGATGGAGAATGTCTGCAAGTTGCCGCGGGTAGATGCATGGCCCTCCATCCAAGGTCAAGGTGGCCCAGGAGGGTGGGCTGAAGCCCCAAACGGCTTGGGTGCATCCTATGCTTTAATGAGAAAAAACTTCTGACACTGACCGACCCTCCCAGCCCCCCCCCCCCCCCGTTTTACTCACCTGAGCCTGTTCATTCCCTCTACCTCTCTCCTCGTTGTCTCTGCCCTTGATTGGATAGATTGATAGCAGCGCAGCCATTGGCTCCTGCTGCTGTCAATCAACTCCAATGACGCGGCGGGGGGGGGCTGAGTCCAGCATTCTGTGTCTATAGACGCAAATTCCGGACTTGGGAGCGTGCATGCACGGTAACCCCCCGGGAGAGCGCTTCTCCTAGGGGCTTTCCAGGTGCCAGGAGGAGCTGCGAGTGCCGTTGGAGGACCCCAGAAGAGGAGGATCGGGGCCACTCTGTGCAAAACGAACTGCACAGTGGAGGTAAGTATGACATGTTTGTTATTTAAAAAAAAAAAAAACAAGGGTTTAGTAACCCTTTAGAACCAGAAATAATAATATCTTATTCGATTTTTACTCCAGGAGTATATAATGAGTTTGACAATTCTAAAGAAATGATTAACCACTTCAGCCCCGGAAGAATTTACCCCCTTCCTGACCAAAGCACTTTTTGCGATTCGGCACTGCTTCGCTTTAACTGACAATTGCGCGGTCGTGCGATGTGGCTCCCAAACAAAATTGACGTCCTCTTTTTTCCACAAATAGAGCTTTCTTTTGGTGGTATTTGATCACCTCTGCGGTTTTTATTTTTTGCGCTATAAACAAAAATAGAGCGACAATTTTGAAAAAAACGCATTATTTTTACTTTTTGCTATAATAAATAACCCCCAAAAATATATGAAAAAACAATTGTTTTCCTCAGTTTAGGCCGATACGTATTCTTCTATATCATAAAACAACTAAGTGCAGCGCAATAAAAAAATACAAAATAGCTTTTTGAAAATATGTTTCAAACTGGTTAAATAAATAAATAAATAAATAAATATAAAATAGCTTTTTGAAAATATGTTTCAAACTGGTTAAATAAATAAATAAATACAAAATAGCTTTTTGAAAATATGTTTCAAACTGGTTAAATAAATAAATAAATACAAAATAGCTTTTTGAAAATATGTTTCAAACTGGTTAAATAAATAAATAAATAGATCAGAGTCCATATAATCAAAGATAATATATGGCGTAAGGTATTCTTCTGATGATATCCAGGTAAATTGCTTGTCTGCAGATCTAATAAATAAAATCATGTGAATGCCCTTACCAGATTAGGTGGACCCCTTAATTACAGGGGGTCTTTGAGGCATCAATGGACTGTTAGCACACTGCTCTGCTAGGTGTCATCTACGGGAGCCAAACATCTGATATCCCGGGATCCAAAGCCGGCTGTGAGGTCCGTGCAATACAATCCGAATGAGCAGCAGTAGTCTCCAACATGAGGAAATAAAGATAAATCTAAGGGCACTCCGTGTGGTAATCTCTTACAGAAAGTTTATTAGGGCATACAGATAAAAACGCTCAACGGCGCTGTGTTGAAAATAAGCGGTATTCTTTCAATGGAAGCTGTCTGTCCGTAACAGAACAGCTGAACACTTGAGATGGCTGCGGGTGATGACAGCGGTATTGCTCTACCCCCGTACGTGGCGTTACGTCACTGGGGACTTCGTCAGCGAGGGTAGAGCACGCCCATCACCCGTAGAAATATATACCAATACTGAGTATACGAGGGGAGTGTCAGAACACTGGAAAAGGAACCTAGGATGGAAAAAATCTTCCAGCGCTCACTAGGGGACATCATCCCATACACTCTGCTTATATTTAAAACTAAAAAGTGGATAAACTTTATGATAATCATTAGGGATGAGCCGAACACCCCCCTGTTCGGTTCGCACCAGAACATGCGAACAGGAAAAAAGTTCGTTCGAACACGCGAACACCGTTAAAGTCTATGGGACACGAACATGAATAATCAAAAGTGCTAATTTTAAAGGCTTATATGCAAGTTATTGTTATAAAAAGTGTTTGCAGACCTGGGTCCTGCCCCAGGGGACATGGATCAATGCAAAAAAGTTTTAAAAAACGTCAGTTTTTTCAGGAGCAGTGATTTTAATAATGCTTAAAGTCAAACAATAAAAGTGTAATATTCCTTTAAATTTCATAGCTGGGGGGTGTCTATAGTATGCCTGTAAAGGGGTGCATGTTTCCTGTGTTTAGAACAGTTTGACAGCAAAATTACATTTCGAAGGAAAAAACCCATTTAAAACTACTCGCGGCTATTGCATTGCCGACAATACACATAGAAGTTCATTGATAAAAAACGGCATGGGAATTCCCCACAGGGGAACCCCCGAACCAAAATTTAAAAAAAAAATGACGTGGGAGTCCCCCTAAATTCCATACCAGGCCCTTCAGGTCTGGTATGGATATTAAGGGGAACCCCGGCCAAAATTTTTAAAAAAATGACGTGGGGTTCCCCCTAAATTCCATACCAGACCTGAAGGGTCTGGTATGGATTTTAAGGGGAACCCCGCGCCAAAAAAAACAAAAAAAAACGGTGTGGGTCCCCCCAAAAATCCATACCAGACCCTTATCCGAGCACGCAACCTGGCAGGCCGCAGGAAAAGAGGGGGGGGGGACGAGAGTGCACCCCCCTGAACTGTACCAGGCCACATGCCCTCAACATTGGGAGGGTGCTTTGGGGTAGCCCCCCAAAACACCTTGTCCCCATGTTGATGAGGACAAGGGCCTCATCCCCACAACCCTGGCCGGTGGTTGTGGGGGTCTGCGGGCGGGGGGCTTATCGGAATCTGGAAGCCCCCTTTAACAAGGGGACCCCCAGATCCCGCCCCCTTGTGTGAAATGGTAAGGGTGTACTTACCCCTACCATTTCACTAAAAAACTGTCAAAAATGTTAAAAATGACAAGAGACAGTTTTTGACCATTCCTTTATTTAAATGCTTCTTTCTTCTTTCTTCTATCTTCCTTCATCTTCTTCTTCTGGTTCTTCTGGTTCTTCTGGTTCTTCTTCCAGCATTCTCGTCCAGCATCTCCTCTGCGGCGTCTTCTATCTTCTTCTCCTCGGGCCTCTCCGCACCCATGGCATGGGGGGAGGCTCCCGCTCTTCTCTTCATCTTCTTCTCTTCTTCCTTCTTCTCTTCTTCATTTTCTTCTCCGGGCCGCTCCGCATCCATGCTGGCATGGAGGGAGGCTCCCGCTGTGTGACGGCGTCTCCTCGTCTGACGGTTCTTAAATAACGGGGGGCGGGGCCACCCGGTGACCCCGCCCCCCTCTGACGCACAGTGATTTGACGGGGCTTCCCTGTGACGTCACGGGGAATGCCTCAGGGAAGTCCCGTCATGTCCCTGGGGACCCCACGCCGTTTTTTTTTGGTTTTTTTTGGCGCGGGGTTCCCCTTAAAATCCATACCAGACCTGAAGGGTCTGGTATGGAATTTAGGGGGAACCCCACGTCATTTTTTTTTAAATTTTGGCCGGGGTTCCCCTTAATATGCATACCAGACCTGAAGGGCCTGGTATGGAAATTAGGGGGACTCCCACGTCATTTTTTTTTTTAATTTTGGTTCGGGGTTCCCCTGCGGGGAATTCCCATGCCGTTTTTATCAATGAACTTCTATGTGTATTGTCGGCAATGCAATAGCCGCTAATAGTTTTAAATGGTTTTTTCCTTCAAAATGTAATTTTGCTGTCAGACTGTTCTAAACACGGGAAACATGCGCCCCTTTACAGGCATACTATAGACACCCCCCAGCTACGAAATTTAAAGGAATATTACACTTTTATTGTTTGACTTTAAGCATTATTAAAATCACTGCTCCTGAAAAAACGGCAGTTTTTAAAACTTTTTTTTGCATTGATCCATGTCCCCTGGGGCAGGACCCGGGTCCCCAAACACTTTTTATGACAATAACTTGCATATAAGCCTTTAAAATTAGCAAGTTTGATTTCTCCCATACACTTTTAAAGGGTGTTCCGCAGCATTAAAATTTGCCACGAACACCCCAAATTGTTCGCTGTTCGGCGAACTTGCGAACAGCCAATGTTCGAGTCGAACATGAGTTCGACTCGAACTCGAAGCTCATCCCTAACAATCATAGGAACCGAAAAAATGGAGTGCTAATTATGCACAATCAATATTTAAAGGTGCCAAAAAGCATTAAAAATTTTAAAAATAAAAATCAATAAAAATTAATCAATTAAAATTAATTAAAAAGACCACCCGCGGCCATCTCTTACAGCAATTCCAATTAATTAAGACCATAAGACAGCTACATGATACCAGCATATAAATAAATAGAAAAATACAAAGATGCACAGATCCGCAATTCAACAACTTCATATAAAACCTTGTGTATATAAAATCCAGAATACATTCGATCATTTATTTGAGATAAAGCAGTTGAGATCGAACTCAACATTTAGTCCTCTAGGGACTGACACTCTAGTTTCGGGTATCCAGAAGGATTCTCTCTGGCTAAGTTGCCTTATAAAATTACCCCCCTCCAATGTTTTGTGACTTTTTCTATACCCCAAAATTTTTTCCATCCTAGGTTCCTTTTCCGGTGTTCTGACACTCCCCTCGTATACTCAGTATTGGTATATATTTCTACGGGTGATGGGCGTGCTCTACCCTCGCTGACGAAGTCCCCAGTGACGTAACGCCGCGTACGGGGGTAGAGCAATACCGCTGTCATCACCCGCAGCCATCTCAAGTGTTCAGTTGTTCTGTTACGGACAGACAGCTTCCATTGAAAGAATACCGCTTATTTTCAACACAGCGCCGTTGAGCGTTTTTATCTGTATGCCTTAATAAACTTTCTGTAAGAGATTACCACACGGAGTGCCCTTAGATTTATCTTTATTTCCTCATGTTGGAGACTACTGCTGCTCATTCGGATTGTATTGCACGGGCCTCACAGCCGGCTTTGGATCCCGGGATATCAGATGTTTGGCTCCCGTAGATGACACCTAGCAGAGCAGTGTGCTAACAGTCCATTGATGCCTCAAAGACCCCCTGTAATTAAGGGGTCCACCTAACCTGGTAAGGGCATTCACATGATTTTATTTATTAGATCTGCAGACAAGCAATTTACCTGGATATCATCAGAAGAATACCTTACGCCATATATTATCTTTGATTATATGGACTCTGTTCTATTTATTTAACCAGTTTGAAACATATTTTCAAAAAGCTATTTTGTATTTATTTATTTATTTAACCAGTTTGAAACATATTTTCAAAAAGCTATTTTGTATTTTTTTATTGCGCTGCACTTAATTGTTTTATGATTTCTATTAAGGTTGGTGTATCCTTTAGTGTCCAGCTTGCATTTTCCCATTGCTTTCCATTAGTTTTTGTTTGCGCTGATAGCCCTTATATTTAAGTATTCTTCTATATATTTTTGGTAAAAAAAAAAAACCCAATAAGCGATTATTGATCGGTTTGCGCAAAAGTTATAGCGTTTACAAAATAGGGGATAGTTTTATGGCATTTTTATAAATTTTTTTTTTTTTTTTAAATGGCGGCGATCAAAGATTTTTATCGTGACTGCGACATTATGGCAGACACATCGGACATTTTTGACACATTTTTGGGACCATTGTCATTTATACAGCAATTAGTGCTATACAAATGCACTGATTCCTGTGTATGACACTGGCAGTGAAGGGGTTAACCACTAGGTGGCAGTGTAGGGGTCAAGCGTGTCCAAGGGAGTGTTTCTAACTGTAGGGGGGTTGGGCTGTGTGTGTCAGTACACTGATCTTTGCTCCAATGACAGGAAGCAGAGATCGAGTGACACTGTCACTAGGCAGAACGGGGAGATGCTGTTTACATCAGCATCTCCCTGTTCTTCCTCCCCGTGAGGTGATCGCGGGTATCCTCGTGGCGATTGAGTCCGCGGGACCCGCAACCCGACTCACGGAGCTTGCCGCGGGCGCGCCCGCTGGCCGCCTCTTAAAGGGCAACGTACAGGTACGTGATTCCCCTGTAGGTGCCCTTCTGCTGACGTATATCGTCGTGAGGCGGTCGGCAAGCGGTTAAATAATGCATTAAAATGTAACTAATTCCATTAGATTTTAGTCAGCTAAAATGTACTGGAGATTTTAGTCGACTAAAATACAACTAAAACAATTCAGATGTTTTAGTTCTAGTCAAAAGACTATAACTAAAACTAAATAAAATTTTTATGTCAAAATTAACACTGCTGGTCAGAGCAGTTGCCCCACTGCATACTGACCACAGGGGTACTACGTCATCCCCACCATTCACAGAACGCCTTGTATTTTTTTCCATTAATTGGATGAGGTGGAGATTGTGATGTCCTCTCCATCTCATCCAGTTAGAGAATGCCTTGTATTCATTGAAAAAAAAAAACAAGGTGTTCTATGAATGGTTGCTGTGCCGAGCAAGTGACCCCCCCATGTTCACTATGCAGAAGGGTATCCTCTTTGTACAGGACACAGAAGACTGCGGTGATCACTGTAGTAATGCCAACTACTACAGAGATTCTCCACTTCCACAATGATCTCTCGGGTATGGAATAGGTGCACACACATTGGCCCAAGATAATCAAAAGTAACTTTGCAATAAAAACCATACCTGACATTCAGCTTTATTTTCTATCTTAAGGTTGTCAGTAATTAAAGCTAAAGTTGACAACCTCAAGATTTAGTCTTTTATGTGATCACTCACTGGTAATGAAATTCTGAATTAGGAAGTGCTCATGTCTCTGATAGGTGGGCAGATTTACTATAAATTAAGCTGAATTCAAGACCAACCTTTCCTGAGAGCTCATACAGTTTATAAATAACAAAAATACATATTTTTCATTACAGTCTGTTGAGAATATTTGGAAATTGGTAAATATCAGAAGTGATTTTTCCAACTATAGAATTATCTTGTGCTGAATGGATCAAGCGAATGGTGTGGGGCAAAGTTGACCAGATGATGACCAGGCTTTCTTATTATATCCATTTATTGGTCCCTGATGTGTTAAAGTGGTTTTAAACCTCAGACATGAAATATGAACAAAGTATATCCCTCTATAGTGTGTACTTGTCTCACTCCAGAGCACTAAGTGTCATTTCTGTCCACTGTCTGGTTCCTCTGCTATCAGCATGAGTCACTTCTGATGACTTTTCCTGACACCAAGAGAAAAATGGTGACAGGGGTGGGACCTCTAGCAGATTGACAGCCTAAGATGTGTTCCTGAAGGAGGGTGTGTCCCTTCCCACCAATCAGCTCTCAGAGCTCTCCTCACTGATGTAACTCTCCACCCCCTGCTTTTCAGAGCTGAGAGATCCTGTGTAAATTCTGCACTTTGAATGGATTTAAGAGAAAGACGGCTGTAGATAAACGGGTAAAACTTATGTAGGAGGATTTGTTTCATCTCTGTGTATCACCTGGGGCCAGTCACTTCACTAGGTATATGTGAGGGTTTACAATCACTGGTGTCCTTGCAGGCTTGCTTAGTTATCAACATTTAAATTATAATGTGTAAATTTGGGAACATTTGTATAGTTTGAAAACATAAGAGCTGGAATTTTCATGTAAAGGAACAAATAACTGAGTGCATTCTTTATCAATGAATTTGCAAAAATAGGCTTTTTCACAATAATGGACATTGAAGGTCCTACCAAGCTGATAGCTGGAGAAGAAACATCTCTATACTGTAAAGCCACCAAATTCCCAGAGAACACGAGTGTGACTTGGCTGGAGAAGAGAAGAGGACAAGTCTATGAGATCCCAGAGTACCATGGAGGAGATAATGAGGAAGAGGAGAGACTGATGGACACACAGTATGAGGTCATATCATGCAGAGAGGAACCAAACTTCACATCTTCACTGAAGTTCAGACCCAACGTGACCAATCACAAAGATGTGACCTTCATCTGTAGATATAGCTGTGGGGAAGAGAAGAAAGAGAAAGCATTTCACTGCAGAGCTATTTATGGTGAGGAGTCTCTATTATTACATAGATGGATATTGTTACCTGTTGTGTACTAATGGTGTGATCATGGTAAAACAGTACAAATACCATCCAATCACCAATATTCACAGCTCATACCCTGTTTTTTTTTAATAGGGTCATGTGACACAAAACAAAATAACTTAACATGGCATTTTTATATGGTATTTTTTTTATCTGACTTTCTTTAAAATGGAAATCCAGAAAAAGTTTCCATGAACAGATTTATGTTCACACTGTAGCGATGCGGGAACCAGTGCGATTCCAGCGCCAGTTCCCGCATCGCATCTCTTCCGCAGGCAGTTCACATTGCCCTCTGCAAACCGCTGCGGTTTCAATACAAGGTAATGACACCCCCAGATCGGTTCACAAATCACAGTGCGAACTGTGGATTCGGACAGGAATCGGATCGTATGGGTGACAACACCCATGTGATCCCATTCCAATGCTGGGAAAAAAAGTCCCTGCACCTTTTCTGTGCCAATCCAATGCGAGTTCAGCCATACAACTGTATACAACTGTATGGCTGAACTCGCATTGCACAGACATCACATGTGATCGGCCCCGCAGTGCAGGTGTGAATCACAAACGATGTCTGTGTTCGCATCAGTCTGAACCCAGGGAAATGTGTGTCACACTGCCACCCTTGTGTTCTTTGCTGGAAATGCTGTAGAGAAGTCTTTGCTGTCCCAGTAGTTGAGCTGTTGCCTGCAGCTTCCAGCCATGAAACTATTCCTTGAGTTCAAGTCATCATCTAACAATAGTTTATCATATCAAAGAATCCCACCCAGTCAATAGCTTTCCCATTCCTGCTGAAGAATTGGGTCGGTGTGTTGGCCAGGAATTCCACAGAATTTTCTCACATACTGTACATATAGAGTGATTTTCCATAGGCAATGGAGGACATTAAGACTGCTTTACACCAGACTATATCTTACAAATTCAAGTAAAACTACCTTTTACCATGGGGTCTATGTGTAAAAAATAGAATGCTCACAGCCGCCACAAATAATCATTGTAATTTGACTAATAGGTTAATTTCTTATGATCGTAAGCTCCATCTAGTGGTCAAAATACAGTATTTTCCTTTACTGAGGTATTTAAAAAAAATACTACATTATGGCCTCTAGATGGAGATGACAATTATATGGGGAAAAAAAACTATAAGGCAAATTACAATGATTATTCACCATCACTGTGCAAATGGTTGAGACATTCATACAGTAATTATGAATGTCTCAAGTATTTTTTTTTGTAAATAGACCTTTATGTGATTTAGTCTTATAACAGACTATAAAAGGTATAGATACTTACATTCTTCATGTGAAAAATATTTTACTCGTCATGTTTGTCGTATCATTTCAGCTAAGCCTCAGCTTGTACAGCCGATATCAAGAAGTTTAATTATCTCAGGAGAAATGAAATATTTGATCACTCTGGAGAATTTTTACCCCAGAGATATCACAATCAGATGGACACGGGGAATAGGGGAGCCACAAGAAGCCTTACCATCCACAGAGACATTCACAGATATTCCTGACGGAACATCTAATGTGTACAGTGAGGTCACAATTCCTGAGAGGCTCCTGAAGGATCCAGAATTCAGAGTACGAGTGAGCTGGGAACATGAATCTCTGGACACACCAGGATATAAGGATCTATCTATCAGAGACTCAGGTGATCTACATGAGGTTGTTACCAACAAATATATAGATCTGTCAGCTAGAATCTATAAAAAAAAGAACAGGTGGTGCAAAATAGGGGCCTTTCTGTATAGTCAATAGACAGTAATATTGATCAGTAAACAATCTATTCAGATCAAATCTGAGCCATCCTCACATAGAAAGATCCAAAAGATAAGTGTGATTGGGATATCAAGGCACATAGAAAGGGCAAATAAAAATGATATCACCAATTTAAATAAAACTCAAACATTTATTACAAAATTTCTAAAAAAAAAAGTTTTGTGCAGATAAAAAATACATGGTTGACACAACAGATATATCATCACCCTTATCTAGACATTATTAGGGTCATCTCACACAGGGGCAGATCCAGAGTCTAATCTCAGGAGGGGCACTGCCAACATTTTTGCAGGCAATTTGTTGGGGGCAATGGCTGGTGTTGGCGCTTCAATCATCATGGCACCATGGTTAATATGGTGTCAGGATGATTGATAATTTCTATTATTACATTGTAATATTAAATAGTTCAATTTACCATAATGCAGAATCAGTGGGAGCCCAGAGCGTGTCACTTGCCACCAGATGCAGAGTGTCCCTGTTGTTCCAGAGTGAGACCTGCACAGTAATGGTAGTCTTCTTTTAGATGCAGAAATGCAGTGATGCAGGGGGCCATGAGAGACAGTGGCGTCTCCAGCTTTTAAATTTAGGGGGGGCACATGGGGGGACAGGGACAAAAGTAGGGGGGCCAACTATAAAATGCAGCCAGGTGGAGGGGAGGATGGTGGATGCAGTCAGGTGGAGGGGTGGACAGGGTGGGAGCAGCCAGGTGGAGAGGAGGACAGGGTGGATGCAGCCAGGTGGAGGGGAGGACAGGGTGGGAGCAGCCAGGTGGGAGGGAGGAAAGGGTGGATGCAGCCAGGTGGAGAGGAGGACAGGGTGGATGCAGCCAGGTGGAGGAGAGGACAGGGTGGATGCAGCCAGGTGGAGGGGAGGACAGGGTGGATGCAGTCAGGTGGAGGGGAGGACAGGGTGGATGCAGGCAGGTGGAGGGGAGGATAGGGTGGATGCAGCCAGGTGGAGGGGAGGACAGGGTGGGAGCAGCCAGGTGGGAGGGAGGAAAGGGTGGATGCAGCCAGGTGGAAAGGAGGACAGGGTGGATGCAGCCAGGTGGAGGGGAGGACAGGGTGGATGCAGCCAGGTGGAGGGGAGGACAGGGTGGTTGCAGTCAGGTGGAGGGGAGGACAGGGTGGATGCAGCCAGGTGGAGGGGAGGACAGGGTGGTTGCAGCCAGGTGGAGGGGAGGAAAGGGTGGATGCAGCCAGGTGGAGGGGAGGACAGGGTAGATGCAGCCAGGTGGAGGGGAGAACACGGTGGGAGCAGCCAGGTGGAGGGGGGGACAGGGTGGATGCAGCCAGGTGGAAGGGAGGACAGGGTGGGAGCAGCCAGGTGGAGGGGAGGAAAGGGTGGATGCAGCCAGGTGGAGGGGAGGATAGGGTGGGAGCAGCCAGGTGGAGGGGAGGACAGGGTGGATGCAGCCAGGTGGAAGGGAGGAAAAGGTGGGAGCAGCCAGGTGGAGGGGAGGACAGGGTGGATGCAGCCAGGTGGAGGGGAGAACAGGGTGAATGCAGCCAGGTGGAGGGGAGGACAGGGTGGATGCTGCCACGTGGAGGGGAGGACAGGGTGGGAGCAGCCAGGTGGAGGGGAGGACAGGGTGGATGCAGCCAGGTGGAGGGGAAGAAAGGGTGGATGCAGCCAGGTGGAGGGGAGGACAGGGTAGAAGCAGCCAGGTGGAGGGGAGGACAGGGTGGGAACAGCCAGGTGGAGGGGAGGACAGGGTGGATGCAGCCAGGTGGAAGGGAGGACAGGGTGGGAGCAGCCAGGTGGAGGGGAGGAAAGGGTGGATGCAGCCAGGTGGAGGGGAGGACAGGGTGGATGCAGCCAGGTGGAAGGGAGGACAGGGTGGGAGCAGCCAGGTGGAGGGGAGGAAAGGGTGGATGCAGCCAGGTGGAGGGGAGGATAGGGTGGATGCAGCCAGGTGGAGGGGAGGATAGGGTGGATACAGCCAGGTGGAGGGGAGCACTGGGTGGATGCAGCCAGGTGGGGGGAGGACAGGGTGGATGCAGCCAGGTGGAGGGGAGGACAGGGTGGATGCAGCCAGGTGGAGGGGAGGACAGGGTAGGAGCAGCCAGGTGGAGGGGAGGGCAGGGTGGATGCAGCCAGGTGGAGGGGAGGAAAGGGTGGGAGCAGCCAGGTGGAGGGGAGGAAAGGGTTATGCAGCCAGGTGGAGGGGAGCACAGGGTTGGAGCAGCCAGTGATAAGGTACCTCTATGGAAGCCTGCATCCCGCCTCCCCACCTGGAGGTGTTCTTACCTTGGGGGATATATAAAAGAATGACTGGCACTTTCTCTCTGGCTCCCTCGACCTGGCAGCCTTGTGGTTCCTCTTCTCCTCTCATAGTCCTCTCTGCCCTCCTCCTCCTCTTCCCCCTCCCTCTCAGCATGTTGGGGGCTGCAGTGCACTCTCAGGGAATCGTCCTGGGCCTGCTGGTATCCGGGACTACATGTCCCATAATCCTCTAGTGTTTAGTTTCCCAGCCATTGGCCCTGAATGTAGCCAATAGGAGCGGGCATTGCCAGGTGAATGCTCGGCTCAAGGAGGAGAAGGAGGGATGGAAATCCCCCGCAACTGCGGCTCTGCCTGTGTCACTCCCTTCACAGAGCCTGTCAGTTTTGGCGCCGCTGCCCTGTGTCCTGCGGCAGCAATGTCTGATGGGAGGTCGGCATCAGCACAGCCTGCTCACTATTTTCTTGGGGGGGGCAATTAACCCGTTGCCCCCCCTCCTGGATCCGCCTCTGATCTCACATGGATCTATTCAACTGCTACAAGAAATATATGATTATATTACCATGTGGCACTGGGAGTAGTTGAGTGGAATTTTGTCTAGATGAGGGTGACAATATATCTGTTGTGTCAGCCATGTATTTTTTATCTGCACAAAACCTTTTTTATAGATTTTGTGATAAACGTATGAGTTTTATACGAGGTGTACCTAAAAAGTTTGGTGAATCGTATCAGAAAACAAACAAAACAGAAGATACAAACAAATTACCTTTATTGGCCTTCAAAATAATCGCCATCCTTCACCACACACTTTTGGCAATGTTCATAAAGCTTCTGGAAACTGTCAGAAAAGGCCTCTTTAGGAATCTATCGCAGAACCGCAGGAAAGAATTCCTTATGGATGATGACATAGTTGTGAACAAGCACCGTTCCTTTCGTGTGAAACACGAATCAAACACTGATCATCATTGCAATTTTGTCTGGCTCATGACAATAAAGAAATTTCTACAGCATCTTTTGGATTCAAGTGTGCGATCATTCTTTTCCTCTCTTCTTGATGATGACATAGTTGTTGGAGAAGGCGATCAATATTGTCTTGACCTTGGATATTTGCAAACAACTCTTTTTGAGTCGTGGGGAAGACGGTGAACACCATACCATTGATTTCTGCTTGAATTCCGGATCAAACTGGTAGCACCAGGCTTCATCCCCTGTGATGATGGTTTACAGAAAGAATGGATCCTGGTCACACATGGTAATGAAATCTCCAGAGGTTTCCATTCGTTTTGCTTTCTGTTTGTCAGTCATCTTGTGTGGCACATACCGAGAACAGATCTCCAACTTACCCAAATCTTTGCGGACGATGGTGTACACCGTATCCTTGCTAATGCCCAATTCCTCCTCCATCAATCATAGAGGCAGTCAACCATCTTGACTCGAACATGGCTCATCCTCAGTCATTTCCTTCCCATCGCAAAAGCATTTCAACCAGCCATAAACATATTTTCTGCTCACAGTTTCCGTCCTGTACACTTGCAGCAACATTTCACGGGTCTCATCGCCGGTCTACTGCCTGCAGCAGGTTTACCCTGATGGTCACATGTACTCCACACTAGGTAGCACTTCTCACCGTGTCTCTGAATAGCCATATGCATGTGCGCGCCTCTGGCCCATGCTTCTGTTGAGATATCGGACCATTCACCAAAACGTTTTAGACACACCTTTAATTTGGCAATAAAATTTTGATGTGTGTTAATATGTGCTCTCTATGTGCCTTGAAAGTCATAATCACACTTATCTTTTGGAACTTTCCATACAGTATGTAGCAGAATCTCTAACCTCTTCCAGTCTGATGAGAACCTTCAAGGCCAAAGACAGCTGACATCTTTCAATATGTAGTGGGTTGTGAGGCATAGTGGGTGCAAAGATGGTGAAAGTCATTGGGCGCCAGACACTTCTTGGATGCAAAAGAGGTTTTATTTCTTTTAACAGTGCTTTTTATATTTTGCAAGGAGAAGAGGGTTAGGGTCAGGACACCCTTGAGTAGTTACAATTTCAATTGGCAGACTCTGAGAATTCAATAGGAGGACAGCCGTACAGGAAAGGGCCCCAGCAAGGTGCCACTTCTGTATGTGCAAGTTTGCTGTCTCCTATGGCAACAGTATCTAACAGTTCCTAACACAAAGTTCAACAGTTCTTTCAGCTTCACTACAATGTCCACTCTTCAGCTCTTCAGCCCCTTGAGCTCCTAGTCTCTCACTGGACTCTGATTCACTGACTCTGAATCCCGTGAGCACCTCAAGGCTTTTGCCGTGGTATCTCCCTCAAGCGTCACCTACGTTTCCCTGCTGGGTCCCTAGCTTGGCACACCAGATACCTTTCAAGCTTCACCCCTGCTGGCCGGCTCGGTCCCTGGCTTGACACACAAGGCTGCTCTGCAAGCGTCACCTCTGCTGGTTGGGTCCCTGACTTGATCACCTCCTGAAGTTTCCAGATTCTCCAACATGCCCGTTCGGTGAGAATACTGCTCCGGTACTTGCTTCAGTTACTCACTGTGGTCCCTGGTAATAAGGTGGTTGGTCCCTTAGTGGAGACAGCATCCCTTCTATCTCTGACCATGACAGGTTCTACGGCCAGCAGAACCGTCACTTTTGGTTGGACTGCAAGCCGCAATCCCAACCCTGCGCTTCCCTCTTACTTCTGGATAGGCCCTCACACAGCCTGGCAGCCAGATGCCCCCGGAATATGCCCAATTTCAGGCCTAGCAGCCCAGGGCAGACAACACATGTCCACCCAGACAGCAGTCCGGGTGGCACAGAACACCGATCCCCTGACTCCACCCGAATATATAGGTTCTCCCAGCAGGCTAATGGATTCAAGAAAACCCCTGCCCATTCGCTGAGATATCCCATATACCCATAACTTGAAATATTCTTCTCACATCTAATGCCACCAAGTGCCTGGCCACCTAGTGGCAGAAGATAAAAGTTCAACAAGGCAAAACTTAGGAAGAATTCAATGGATCTCTAACAACTATCTACAGTAGCTGCTCCTGACAAGGGATTTGGTGTGGAGCTCCCTGATTAAACCCCAGGGCGCTACAAGTACATAAGGGATGCTGGCACTGAGCAGCATACAATAATCCTATGTGTTTTTTTTACCATCCTGACATAGCTGTGTGCTACATATACGATACAAATAGTAGCATCTTCTGTGGTGGAAGTAGCAAAAAAGAATAAAGGCCTATACAGACAATTCTGGATGTGCAGGAATACCATGGTTACTAGTAGGCATGTAGTCAAGCTCAAATGATAAAATACAAAGACCTCGCTCTGTACTAAAGGTATATAAAATACATAGACTGCATTGTGTTAGGGCGACCTAAAGGTAGGGTCGCTAAAAATGTCCCAAAAAAATGCTCGTGCTCAAACTCAAATGGCCTAAACAATAAAAATTCCAAGTCCCAAATTGAGTGCTCGTGCTCAAAGATAGATGCGGGATTCTGTACTTGATAAGTGCTCAGACAAGGTGCCCCCACATAGATGTAAACTCACCCCTCAGAGTGGACCAACAATCTCTAGTATGGTCAAATGCAAATGTGGGGCAACCCCTGTAGATCTTCTTTAGACTGGCGTTGCCTGGGATAAATGTTCCTCATGTGGATAGATGTGACAAAGAAATCTCATCGCGCAATAACGTTTAAAAATGTATTCCAAATATAAAAACATAGTAGTCAACTCACATGTAAGGGTGCCTAAAGCCTGGCACCCGGTTATCCAGGAAGTTACCCAGAGTTATCCAGGAAATCTGCCCATAGGCAATGGTAGGCCGCTGTTGCGGTTAGTGTTCGATTTCCGGAAACGGGTGTTGGGGCGGACGTATGTCGAGATGACGCGAATCAACCTCAGTGCTTTTCAGCCTATCAAATGGGCCGTCATCAGGAAGTCATCACACCTTCCTGATGATGGCCCATTTGATAGGCTGAAACGCAGCAAATTTTTTCACTGCAGCTGCTAATTATTTGATCTGGTATCACCACATTTATATTTAGTATTATCTAGTTTCCTTTGGTGCTTTTGTTATTTAATCAATGTAGTCAAGCTGACAAGACTATAATCTAGACTCGTGTTGTGCAGCCATCATCTTGAGGCTATGGAAAGGTAGGGACGTGGGAAGACATGCTGCCGGCCCCTCCAGTGTAGTTTTTGGAAGGAATAAAAGTGATCAGACACAGGGGGGTCCAAATTGTCCAAGATCTTCTCCCACATCTCTCTTTAATGTCTATGGGCACTAGAGCTGCACAATTCTGGCCAAAATGAGATTTACGATTTTTTTACTTAGTATAAAAAGATCACGATTCTCTCAAGATTCTCGCAACATAATTTTTTTTTAGGAGAAAGAGATTGATTGATAGAGAGAGATTGATTCAGAGAGATTGATTGAGAGAGCAATTGATTGAGATTGATTGAGAGATATTGATTGATTGAGAGCAATTGATTGAGAGAGTGATTGATTGAGAGCGATTGATAGAGATTGAGAGATTGATTGAGAGTAATGGATTGAAAGCGATTGATTCGAGAGAGATTGAGAGATTGATTTAGAGCGATTGATTGAGAGAGTGATTGATTGAGAGCGATTGATAGAGATTGAGAGATTGATTGAGAGTAATGGATTGAAAGCGATTGATTCGAGAGAGATTGAGAAACTGATTTAGAGCGATTGATTGAGAGAGATTGATTTAGAGCGATTGATTGAGAGAGATTGATTTAGAGCGATTGATTGAGAGAGATTGATTGATTGATTGATTGATTGATTGAGAGAGAGATTGATTGAGAGAGATTGATTGAGAGAGATTGATTGAGAGCGATTGATTGAGAGAGATTGATTGAGAGCGATTGATTGAGAGCGATTGATAGAGAGAGATTAATTGAGAGCGATTGATTGAGAGCGATTGATAGAGAGAGATTAATTCAAAGAGATTGATTAATTGAGAGTGATTAATTGAGAGATTGATTGATTGAAACTCTCAATCAATCTCTCTCTCTCTCAATCTCTCTCTCTCTCCCAATCACTCTCTCAATCAATCTCTCTCAATCAATCTCTCAATTAATCAATCTCTCTGAATTAATTTCTCTCTCAATCACTCTCAATTTGAGAGTGATTGATTGAGAGAGTGATTGAGAGACAGAGAGAGATTGATTAATCGAGAGATTGATTAATTGAGACTTGATTGAAAGAGAGAAAGATTAAGCATTTGATGATTCTAAGCCCTCATGCACACAGGTTGTTAAAATAACGTTATGAAAATGCCAGTATCTTTGCAGTGATTTTTTTTCAGCTTTTTTCAGCGTTTTTTCAATAGCGTTTTTGAGCGTTTTTGAGCATTTTTCCGCGTTAGCGTTTTTTAGCGTTTTTTTTTTTTTTCAAAATTTTTTTTTTTTTTTTTTTCAATGGATCAAAAACGTTAAACGTTGGTGAATGACGTTTTTGAGCGTTTTTGAGCGTTAGAGCGTTTTTACAGCTGAAAAACGTCTCTCAGAACCCACTGGTCCTGGGTTTTTTTTACAGCTTAAAAACGCCTATGCCACTTGCAGCTCAAAAACGCCTAGGTGGGCATGAAGCCATAGACTAACATAGACAGGCCTTTTTAAGCTGCAAAAAAAGCAGCTGTAAAAACGTCCGTGTGCATGAGGACTTAAAGAAAAAAAAGTAAAGCAGCTCACATTTCCTCAGTGCAGTCACGCTTGTTTCCCGGGGCCTCTGTGAAGAAGAAACATTAAATTTTATAATAAACTGACGCGCTAATGGACTATTTTGGTGTCTTGTATAGTATTATATTATGGCAAACATATACAGAAATGTGTAGTGACGTGACCATATAAGGTCTATTAGAGTCTTATTTTAAGTGCCGTGATAATCCTTTGTGCAGGTGATAAAATATATAAATATTTGAGATGGTGTTGATTATTGCACTTCTTCCTTACATTAAAAAATGTGTATAAAGCTGCACCTCTGCTAAAGTGTTCTGATACCACTCCAAAAATGAAAATTACCGTATTTATCGGTGTATAACACACACTTTTTTCCCCTTAAAATCAGGGGAAAATCGTGCGTGCATGTTATACGCCGATCCCCCGCCGATTGTGAGCCTTTTGGCTGTTCTCGGCGGGTTTCGGACGTTCTCGGCAGCTTTTGGCGGCTTTCTGGCACTTTCAGCCATTCTCGGCGGCTCTCGCAGTCCCGCGTGTGCCGCCGAAAGCCGAGTGCGTCTGAAAGCCGCCGAGAACGGCCGAGAGCCACCGAGAATGGCCGAAAGCCGCCGAGAATGGCCGAAAGCCGCCGAGAGAGCCGCCGAGAGTGGCTGAGAACGGCGGCGCCATTTTTAAACGCCAGATGTACGTCAAACGACACAGGGCAAGGCTGGAATGGGCTGCAGACTACTGATGGACGAGGCTGCAATGGGGGACAATGGGGCACAAGGCTGCAATGGGGCACAAGGCTGCAATGGAGGACAAGGCTGCAATGGGGGACAATGCTGCAATGGGGCACAAGGCTGCAATGGGCGACAAGGCTGCAATGGGGGACAATGCTACAGATGGACACTGACAAGGCTGCAATGAGGGACAATGCTACAGATGGACAATGACAAGGCTACAGATGGACACTGATTGGCTGCATTGATGGGCATTTAAATGTAAGTTTTTCTCCTTAAAATTCCCTCCTAAACTTGGGGTGCGTGTTATACGCCGGCGCGTGTTATACGGCGATAAATACAGTATATAAGGTGAGATAGTGCGCTAAATACTTTTCCAAAGTATAGTGATAAAAATAATAAATAATAAAATTCGTAAATAAATATTACACAAGTAGTTACAATTAATTGAGATTGCTTATATTGCTCCTAAAACAATATGCGAATGTGTATAAACTGCACCTCTGCTTTCTAATACCACTCCAAAAATTGAAATTTATATATAGTGAGATAGTGTTCTGATACCACTCCGAAAAAAGAGAATTATATAAAGTGAAATAGTGCGCTAAATATTTTTCCAAAATATGGTGATAAGAATATTAAATAATATGATCCATAAATAAATAAATATTACACAGGTAATTTCAATACATTAAGATCGCTTATGTTAATCCTAAATCAATATGCAGTTGTTGGTGTCTTATAATGCATTTATATAATAGTCTTCAGTGAGTAGGGATGAGCCGGACAACCCCCCGTTCGGTTCGCACAAAGTCTATGGGACACGAACATGAATAATCAAAAATGCTAATTTTAAAGGCTTATATGCAAGTTATTGTCATAAAAAGTGTTTGGGGACCCGGGTCCTGCCCCAGGGGACATGGATCAATGCAAAAAAAAGTTTTAAAAACGGCCATTTTTTCAGGAGCAGTGATTTTAATAATGCTTAAAGTCAAACAATAAAAGTGTAATATTCCTTTAAATTTCGTAGCTGGGGGGTGTCTATAGTATGCCTGTAAAGGGGCGCATGTTTCCTGTGTTTAGAACAGTCTGACAGCAAAATGACATTTCGAGGGAAAAAACCCATTTAAAACTAATCGCGGCTATTGCATTGCTGACAATACACATAGAAGTTCATTGATAAAAACGGCATGGGAATTCCCCACAGGGGAACCCCCGAACCAAAATTAAAAAAAAAAATGACGTGGGGGTCCCCCTAAATTCCATACCAGGTCCTTCAGGTCTGGTATGGATATTAAGGGGAACCCCGGCCAAAATTAAAAAAAAAAATGACGTGGGGGTCCCCCTAAATTCCATACCAGACTCTTCAGGTCTGGTATGGATTTTAAGGGGAACCCCGCACCAAAAAAAAAAAAAAAACGGCGTGGGGTCCCCCCAAAAATCCATACCAGACTCTTATCCGAGCACGCAACCTGGCAGGCCACAGGAAAAGAGGGGGGGACGAGAGTGCGGCCCCCCTCCTGAACCATACCAGGCCACATGCCCTCAACATTGGGAGGGTGCTTTGGGGTAGCCCCCCAAAACACCTTGTCCCCATGTTGATGAGGACAAGGGCCTCATCCCCACAACCCTGGCCGGTGGTTGTGGGGGTCTGCGGGCGGGGGGCTTATCGGAATCTGTGGTAAGTATGGTATTCCTGCGCTACCATGCAAAATTGGA
Organism: Aquarana catesbeiana; assembly: GCF_042186555.1. Classification (NCBI taxonomy): domain Eukaryota; kingdom Metazoa; phylum Chordata; class Amphibia; order Anura; family Ranidae; genus Aquarana; species Aquarana catesbeiana. The sequence continues at coordinate 68,339,006 of NC_133329.1, forward strand.
AAACTATATGGGGGGGGAGGGACAAGCAGCTTGCACCGAGAAGGGTCCAACCTGGCCCTAAAAGATAGCTAGAATAGAACAAAGGGGGGTGGTGCTGCGCTAGTCCTAGTGTAAACGTATCTAGATAGTGCCGAGTATTAATAGAGTGGCATATTGCCTAATGTAGAAGGTAAATAATAAAGATGAATCATGCGTTGTTGAAATATATGCTGCATACGTAAATTAATTAGGAATGAAAACTACAAGTGAATAGAGTGAATTCACAACTAATTCCAGATGCAGACCCTACACCTATGGTGTAAAAAGCAATAAAAATGTATGTGGAAAGTGCAAACAAGTGGAATAAAATGAATATAATAAATACGTATAATGTGAACCGCACTCAAGTACAGGGTACCTCTGAGTGTCTAGAGTGATCACAGTAAAGTGATATATATGCAGAGTGACAACACATTGAAAATGGAAATAATAATCGGGATGTAAAAATAAACCACACTTAAGTGCAAGGTTACTATGAGTGTCTTGAGGGATCACGTTAAAGGTGATGAAATAAAATCAGAAAGGTGAAAAATAAAACCTGTACATAAATACTCTAAACATATGGGTATGGGTGTGACTAATCCTTCAGCTGCAGTGCGAACCTTTATATAAATACATTTAAAACATAAACGCATATGAATAAAAATCAAAATAACATAGACCGCACTTCAGTGCAACGTAAAAATAAATATCCTATGAAAACCTATACAGGGTGATGATAAAGTGTCCAGTGTCAGCAATCCGTGCTCACAAAAATAATACAGCGTCCAAAAAACAAAGTGACTTTGTGCAGCAATACTTCATTAAAAAACTTCTTAAACGTGCTTAATAGGAATCGTGAAGGCAGCAGCTAGATTCTAGCGTTGCTTTCCTCAGATAGGTGAGAAGTGACAACACCAGTCCTCTTCATGCAGCAATCCTATAATGGAGGGCAATGGCCCCTTACCTCACTGTGCTGAGGTTACAGCATGAAACAGTGTGTATGATGTCTCCTATGGGGGTCAGTCCTGGGTCTCAAACCGTCCTATAGTATGCCTCCGATCATGCAGGGGGCACAGCGGCCAGAAGGAAAACAAAAGTGCCACATAGTGTAGTAATTTTGTAAAGTGAAGGCTTTATTCAAGAGATAATTATGGTACTCACACAGCGGTGCAACAGGGGATGAGTTGTATCCTGACGAGCAGCGAGCTCGTATGTTGTTACAGTGGAGGGTGCCGGTCCCTCATCTTTATTATTTGCCTTATCGGAATCTGGAAGCCCCCTTTAACAAGGTGACCCCTTCTCTTCTTCTCCTTGGGCCGCTCCACACCCATGGCATGGGGGGATGCTCCCGCTCTTCTCTTCATCTTCTTCATCTTTTTCTTTTCTTCTTTTCTTCTCTTCTTTTCTTCTTCATTTTCTTCTCTGGGCCGCTCCGCACCCATGCTGGCATGGAGGGAGGCTCCCGCTGTGTGACGGCGCCACCCGGTGACCCCGCCCCCCTCTGACGCACGGGACACGACGGGACTTCCCTGTGGCATTCCCCGTGACGTCACAGGGAAGTCCCGTCAAGTCACCGTGCGTCAGAGGGGGCGGGGTCACCGGGTGGCCCCGCCCCCCATTATTTAAGAACCGTCAGACGAGGAGACGCCATCACACAGCGGGAGCCTCCCTCCATGCCAGCATGGATGCGGAGCGGCCCGGAGAAGAAAATGAAGAAGAGAAGAAAAGAAGAAGGAAGAAGAGAAGAGGATGAAGAAGAAGATGAAGAGAAGAGCGGGAGCATCCCTTCATGCCATGGGTGCGGAGCGGCCTGAGGAGAAGAAGATAGAAGACGCTGCAGAGGAGATGCTGGACGAGAACGCCGGAGGAAGAACCAGAAGAGCCAGAAGAACCAGAAGAAGAAGATGAAGGAAGATAGAAGAAAGAAGAAGCATTTAAATAAAGGAATTGTCAAAAACTGTCTCTTGTCATTTTTAACATTTTCAACAGTTTTTTTGTGAAATGGTAGGGGTAAGTACCCCCTTACCATTTCACACGGGGGGGCGGGATCTGGGGGTCCCCTTGTTAAAGGGGGCTTCCAGATTCCGATAAGCCCCCCGCCCGCAGACCCCCACAACCACCGGCCAGGGTTGTGGGGATGAAGCCCTTGTCCTCATCAACATGGGGACAAGGTCTTTTGGGGGGCTACCCCAAAGCACCCTCCCAATGTTGAGGGCATGTGGCCTGGTACGGTTCAGGAGGGGGGCGGCCTGCCAGGTTGCGTGCTCGGATAAGGTTCTGGTATGGATTTTTTGGGGGACCCCACGCCGTTTTTTTTTTTTTTTTTGGCGCGGGGTTCCCCTTAAAATCCATACCAGACCTGAAGGATCTGGTATGGAATTTAGGGGGACCCCCACATCATTTTTTTTTTTAAATTTTGGTTCGGGGTTCCCCCTTGGGGAATTCCCATGCCGTTTTGAACTTCTATGTGTATTGTCGGCATTGCAATAGCCGCGAGTAGTTTTAAATGGGTTTTTTCCTTCGAAATGTCATTTTGCTGTCAGACTGTTCTAAACACAGGAAACATGCGCCCCTTTACAGGCATACTATAGACACCCCCCAGCTATGAAATTTAAAGGGATATTACACTTTTATTATTTGACTTTAAGCATTATTAAAATCACTGCTCCTGAAAAAACGGCCGTTTTTAAAACTTTTTTTTGCATTGATCCATGTCCCCTGGGGCAGGACCCAGGTCCCCAAACACTTTTTATGACAATAACTTGCATATAAGCCTTTAAAATTAGCACTTTTGATTTCTCCCATAGACTTTAAAGGGTGTTCCGCGGCATTCGAATTTGCCGCGAACACCCCAAATTGTTCGCTGTTCGGCGAACTTGCGAACAGCCAATGTTCGAGTCGAACATGAGTTCGATTAAAACTCGAAGCTCATCCCTATCAGTGAGTATAAATACCAAGTTCATAAAGACAACTGGTGTTCACTGGTAGATTGCCTTTCTCCCTGATTGGATGGGAATCAGCCTACATTCCAATTATACCCACAATACCCCGCTGAGTATTGGAAATTCAATGATGTTTTGGCTCCAGTAATTCAATTTTCGTTCATGCAAACAAAATATATAAAACTTTCATTGGGCAGTGATAGGGTCACTTGATAAAGTCATGTGACATGTAACGCAACGCGTCGGGAGGAGCCAAGTGACGTCATCCGGAGTGTTTTTGCATTGCTCTGATCCACACTCGTAGAATAGAGTGAGGAGGTGATCAACAGTGGACGGCTGACTGCTCTATGCGCTCGAGATACGATACTTATACAGTGAGTGCATCTTGTTTTATGTTACCATGAGGCTTCAATAGTAAAGTTCACTGCACAATGAAAGTTTTTATATATTTTGTTTGCATGAACGAAAATTGAATTACTGGAGCCAAAACATCAGTGAATTTCCAATACTCAGCGGGGTATTGTGGGTGTAATTGGAATGTAGGGTGATTCCCATCCAATCAGGGAGAAAGGCAATCTACCAGTGAACACCAGCTGTCTTTATGAACTTGATATTTATACTCACTGAGGACTATTATATAAATGCATTATAAGACACCAACAACTGCATATTGATTTAGGATTAACATAAGAGATCTTAATGAATTGAAATTACCTGTGTAATATTTATTTACGGATTTTATTATTTATTATTTTTATCACTATACTTTGGAAAAGTATTTAGCGCACTATCTCACCTTATATAATTTTCATTTTTTTGAAGAAGAAACATTGCTTACCCGACCAACCAATCACATTCTTCTTTACTGAGTGACGTCAGCACACTGGCTCCCACGGCTTCCCCTCCACTCCGAAACGGGGAAACATCCCGGGGACAACATCGATCGGCGCGCTTTTCAGCTCACAACATTTAAATTGCTTGATAATCAGAATCACACAAATCCGGAGTTGCGATCGCGGCGGGCGGAGAATTGTGATAACGATTTATCCGCAATTAATCGTGCAGCTCTAATGGGCACCTTAAACTGTTCTAGTCATATGAGATCACATGGATCTATTTCTGGTTGAATACAGTGGAAGGAGATGCCACAACAGGCAAAAATCTAAATGAAGAAAATACAAACCTTCTAATTGTCAGAAAGAATTGTGTTTGAATCTTCACCCCAGATAATGTAGATCTGCAGTTCAACTAAACTATTGAACCAACATAACTATTCCCATTATTCCCGAGCTGGGTTCCCGGGTCTGTACACCCCCTGTGCCCATTATGAGGGGTTCCCACCATCCCTGTGCTGGGTTCCCGGGTCTGTACACCTACTGTGCCCATTATGAGGGGTTCTAGGAGCTTAAAAAAACGCTAGTGTGCATGGAGCCTCATAGTTTTAACAAACAATAAATAAACATACAAGCACATCAAAGGGAAAAGGACCTTCACCAATGTGCTTCTGCAGTGATGTGAGGGTGAAACTTTATTAACAAATACTGTTTCGTGTTTCTGAAACGAAGACTGCAGTAATAGACTGCAGTTGCAGAAAATTACCAACAGATGGCTCCCTACTCAACACAACCATATGATAGACAGTACAAAGAGGCTGCAGAAGATCAGCAGCATGGTGATTCAAAGAGGATGAAAAAAAGGGGAAAACAATTTTAAAATTTGTACTTGTTTATGATACATAGTGTCTTAGCAAACCAAATGACATCCTGTTTGGTTCGTATCTACTAACATTCATTTGAATCATAGTTGCTCTTATGGGCACTTAGATCTATATGTGGTCACACATGCCTTTATATAAACAAAAGTTGAAATGTCAAAAAGCTGAAATTTTAGAAACAGAAAGAGCAGCAGACCACTTATAAAGTCTTTGTCTAGGTCAGGGTTGGGAGGTCCACCAAAACCAGATGCTTGCTGCAAGTCAACTTCCTGAGCTGTCATGGTTTGTATATACAGTACTACTTCTTGGAGATGTGGGAGATGAAAACTGAACCCTAATGATGATGATGTATATTTTTGTTTTGTAGAATACCCATGGATCCCTGTGGTGGAAGAGATACAGACACCCGACATATTCCGTAACACACCGGTCACCCTTCAGTGTCATATCTCCAAATATTTCCCTGATGATATCACTGTGACATGGCTGAGAAAAAGCAAGAATCAGGAGATATGTGAGGAGACTGATAATATGGTTAGCAATACAATAACCCCCAGGAGAGGAGATGGTAACGCATACAGCTGTACAGCCAGTCTGACCATCACCCCCACACTGAGTGTCCACCAGGGGGCAGAATACATCTGTAGGGTGGATCACCCCTCTCTGGAGAGACCCATCGAGAAAAGAACTGAAAATCTTATTGTAATGGGTGAGTGTTTGTATTATTTGCACAGATCTCACATTACAGTGGTTCCCTAAAGAGGCCCTGTTACCAACAAACAATTGGGGTAAAAGCACAGAAAAAAAGGACCAAGCCTCTTTTTGAGATTTGTTGTTTACAAGTTAAAACATGTTTTTTTTGCTAGAAAATTACTTAGAACCCCCAAACATTATACATTTTTACTTTCAAAATCTTTTATTGGTTTTGTACAAAAACAAGAAAATATACAAAATAAAATACAATACAGGATTTGAAGATACATGTCATGTAACATCCTCTGATATATAAGGTATGCCTGCTGGGGTTAGAGCATTAGCATTCAAAAGGCACATTAATTATGATTAACTATGATGTGTAGGAGTCGATGCTTGAAATTTTGCAACTGATGTAGACAAAGAACGTGTACCCCAAGGGGGTTATCTGGCGTCTATGGAGGCATTAGGGGATCCCACCGGCACCCCTTACGGGATCATGCTGTGCTCGGTGTGAGCCCCCCTCCTCTCCTGACCAGGGATTGACCGAGGGCCCTAGGGTCTTAAAGTACCATGTAACAAAGCAGTGAAGATTACTACTTATCCGAGCAAACCCGGCTGCGAGATGAGCAATGACTGTCTCAAAATGAAGGAAAACTGGTCAGAGAACACCATACAGTCAATACCCACTGAACTATCCTGGTTTTCCCCAGCAGAGGGACTGGATCAATCTAAAAAAACATTTGGAGGGACAGGAAAGAGGAAGAGGAGAGAGGAAAAGAGTGAAAAGAATTTTAGCCGTTCGTCTGGAGGGACCCCCGCCTCATAAGTTGACCCTTTTTATTTTTGGGGTGGGACTCCTGATATGAGAGAGATGCCGACGAGTTTTGCCCAGGGCTCCCATATGGCTTCAAATTGCTTAGATTTGTCATCTAAGATGCTAGCCAGTTTCTCCTGGGCCATGATCCAAGAGATTTTGTGGGTAGCTGCTTTCACCGAGACTTTGGGCTGTTTCCAGGCCTTAGCAATGGTAAGTTTTGCACCTAAAAGTATGAAGTGTGTCAGTTTGCGTGAGCTCTTCGGCATCCTGGGAAGGTTGTCATTAAGAAGAGCTATGGTCGGGGATTTTGGGATTTGGATCTGAGTCGTTTTCCTTATTAGGGAAAAAATCTTGTTCCAGAAGGGCCTTAGTCTGGGGCATTCCCACCATACATGGGCCATTGTGCCCAATAGCTGACACCCCCGAAAACACCTGGGGTCAGCCGTTGGGAACATTCTGGAGAGCTTGACAGGTGTGAGATACCACCTTGTTAAAACCTTAACGCCTCCTTCGATTAGGGAAATGTTTTTGATGCCTTTAAAGGTTCTGTCGAGGGAGCATCTCCATTTAGAGATCTCCCATTCAAAGGCTAGGTCCCTCTCCCAGTCCAACATAAAAGGGGTTTTTTGGGGGTGCAAGGCTAGTGACTGGTAGATGACAGAGATCCCCCCTCTCTGTTCGAAGGAGCGACCACACCATAATTCGTATGGCGTAAAGGTGTTATGTGAGGGGATTCCCCCTTTCCAACGTTGACAGAGGAAATGTCTAATTTGGTGGAATCTGAAGTGCTCAGAATGCGGAATTTCAAGTTGCCTTAGACCTTGCTCCAAGGAGATAGGGCCCTCGTTCGTGAAAAAATGTCCGATTCGATACAGTCCCTTGTCCAGCCACCAACGAAAAGCCCTAATATCCATCCCAGGGGGAAAATCAGGGTTATTGAAGATGTGTGCTAAAGGGAGACATTTAGAGATTAATGCCGAATTTTTCCTTAGGTAATCCCATATATGAAATGATTGAGATAAGGATGGGGAGAGAATTGGAGGTCTCTGTTTGGGAGGAGTCCAGAGGAGATAGTCCATGGTGTAAGTGGGGACAGCCTGTCATTCTATGTGAATCCAGTCTGGTTTCTCTGCCCCGGAGTAAACCGTGGACAGTTGGGCCAGCCTGGCCGCTTGGAAGTACCAGTGAAGCTGAGGAGCCCCCATGCCACCCTGGTCTCTTGGCAGGAATAGGGTTTTTTGTTGAAATCTATGGCCTCTCCCCCCCCAGATAAATTTGGTGATCTTCTTTTGAAAATTGGAAAGGTGTTCTTTAGTTATATTTATCGGGATGGCTCTGAAGAGGTATAACAGTCTGGGAAGAAGAGTCATCTTCACAGCATGAACTCTGCCCAGCCATGAAATTTCACCCTTGGACCATGCTCCCAGATCAGCTGTTAATTTCCGGTACATTGGGGGGAAATTTAGGGGGTACAGTTGTTCTGTTCTGGCTGGGAGTTTGATTCCTAAATAATCTATCCATTGATCGTTCCATTTGAAGTCAAAAGAGCTTTTAAGAGCGGCAACCGTATCCGACTGCAGGGAGATGTTTAAGGCAGAAGATTTAGAGTAGTTCACCTTGAGGCCAGAGGTGCGAGAGAAATCTTTCAATAATTTACATAAATTGGGGAGAGAAGTGATAGGGGACGTTATGAATAGGAGCATGTCGTCGGCGAAGAGCCCACATTTGTGGACTTGTTCCCCGCAGGATACGCCGTGAATGTTGGGGTCTGATCTGATCGCTATTGCCAGTGTTTCGATGGCCATAGCAAAAATGAGAGGGGAGAGAGGGCAGCCCTGTCTCGTCCCTCTCGTTATTTGAAGGGGTTTGGAGTATTGTCCCTGCAGTCGGATTATTGCCGCTGGGTTGGAGTAGAGGGAACTTAGTACCCCTAGGAAGCTAGCCCCGAAACCCCATTTCTCCAGGATGGAGAAAAGGTAAGGCCATTCGATCGAGTCGAAGGCCTTATGTAGATCTAGTGACAACAACATACCTGCTTGTTTTGGGCCCCCATCCCAATTTGATTGGAGGATGGAGACAATGTCCACCGCTCTCCTGATTTGATCTGGGCCCTGCCTTCCTGGGATGAAGCCTACCTGATCTTTGTGGACGTACTGCTTGATAAAGGAGGCTAGTCGGTTGGCTAAGATTTTGGTGAGTATCTTGAGATCATTATTAATAAGGGAAATGGGCCTATAGTTCTCTACTTCTTCGTGGTTCTTATTCGGTTTGGGGATTACTGTTATGAAAGCCGTATTCAAGTGGGGGTCTAATGGGGATCCCGTTCTCTTAGAGTTAAAAAATTTGGCCATGTGTGGGGCCAGTATTTCCCCGAACTTTTTGTAATAAGGGACTGACAAGCCATCCGGCCCGGGGGCCGAGCCTGTCTTGAGGTTTTTGATAACTTCCTTAATTTCGTCTGAGGAGAAGGGCTCCTCCATCAGGTCTCTGTGTTCTTTGGAAAGAGATGGCAGTTTGACATTCTCGAGGAAGGAGGCGGTCGAACTGTCGCTCTTTGTTTGCGTGGCTTTGTATAAGCCCGAGTAGAAGTCATGGAAAGCTGTCATGATTTTGGATGGATTGGCCGTGGGGGGTTGGCCTGCTATGCGCACTTTGGGGAAAGTGCGAGATTGGAACTTGGGGGAGAGTTTGGCGGCTAGCATTGTCCCGACTCTATCTTTGTGGCAGTAGAATTTAGCACCGCTCCATCTAATGTGTTTTTCAGCTTTTGCTGTTAAAGCTAGATTGAGTTCCAGTCTAATTGTGTCTAATTTGTCATTGAGGTCTTTAGATGGGGAGTTTTTATGTTCGGTTTTTAAAGCTATGTATTTTTGTTCCAGCCTGAGAATGTCTATCATCCTTTCTTTTTTAACTTTAGTGGCTAATCTGATGAGCTCGCCACGGACCGAGGCCTTGTGAGCTGCCCATAGTGTTTCGGGGGAGATGTTACCCACATTATTTAGCCGAAAATATTCCTTAATTGCGTCTGCTACTAACTTGGCTTGAACTGGATCCCCCAGGAGAGACTCGTTCAGTCTCCAATAAGAGCCACCACTACGCGATAGCACATTTTCCAAAGTCAGGAGGACCATTGAGTGGTCTGACCAGACTATGTCTAGGATTTTGGCTTTGGTGGCATGCGGGATGAGATTAGTCTGGATAAGAATGTGATCTATCCTTGCGTAGGTCTGGTGGGGCGAGGAGAAATGAGTAAAGTCCCTGGAGGTGGGATTCAGCTCCCTCCAAATATCTGCTAACCCCTGTGAGTGAATCATTTTAGCTATTCTGGTGCTTAGTTTGGTGGGGCGTGTTAGTTTTCCTTTGAGGGGGTTGGTTTTGTCTAGACCCTGGTCAAACGCCACATTTGAGTCTCCACCCCAAATGACTTTCCCCTCCAGGAGGGGGCCAAGAGTTGCAAAGAGGTTCTGGAAGAAGGATGCTTGGCCCTTATTAGGGGCGTAGTAAGAGATTATGGAGTAAAGTACTCCCTCCAGAGTGCCCTTGACAAGGATGAACCTACCCTCTGGGTCTTTAAGGTCAGAGATATGGTTAAATTTGCTATTTTTGGAGAAAAGTACTGCTACCCCTTTAGTTTTATTTGGTGCATTTGCCATGAAGAAGGATGGGTAGAAGGTGTGTAGGAACTTGGGACTGTATCGAATCGGAAAATGCGTCTCCTGGAGGAGAACTACATCCAGTTTGAGGGATTTATAATGGTCTAAGGCAACCCTTCTTTTCCTAGGAGAGTTGAGCCCCTGCACGTTGTGAGAGGCGACCTTAAGGTCCAGGCCCTTAGATACCTGATCAGTCATAGGAACAGAGAGAGGAGTGATCACCGGCCCAGCAGCCGCTTACCTTGTGATGGGGAGAGTTCCTTGAGTACGAGAGGGTGGACGGGTCTGTGGTATGGTGGCGTGGGGGAAGGACCTGGGGATCTCCAGACGGACAGCTAGGAGAAAGAGAAAAGGTGAGAGGAAGAGGAGGGGAAGAGGAGGAGAGACAAGTAAATAAAAAAAACAACAACGGTAATGACAAAAACTGTAGCGACAAGGGTCTTCTAGAAGGACCTGTGGAGGATAGCGGTATTTCATGCCGCTTAAACTCCAATTTAAGTCTTCCCTCGTCCATCTTGTCCGAGAGAAGTCTCACTCTTCGGGGGCACAGTGGTTGCCCTCGAGGTGAGAGGAGGCGCATGGGTACCACCCCGGACCCATACTTCTAAGGAACCGAACCTGTATAATATTTGCATAACGTGGTGTAAGATCTTCATCTCAATAAGCACAATCTATTACTACTATTACAGTACAGTAAAAACTTTCGTGGGGACTGTAAAAGGGATTTAAGTAGAGCTGAGAACCCAAATAAACCTGAAAATAAAAAGAAACAACGAGGAGAAGATAATTAAATGTCATGGGAGGTGCATGACCATCTGCCGTAGGCGACCTGCAACCTGGTACCTGGATCTGAAAAAGAAGATAGTTATTGGGGGCTGTGATGAACCGAGGACTCCGTGTTAAAAGTCTCAGGTTGGGATGGGAAGGGGACTCTCTTCCGCCTCGAGAAGGCCAAGGAATGACAAGTACTGTTCTCCGTGGGATGGGCACTTCAGGGGATTTCATCCGTAGACATAGTCCCATCTGTAGAAAAGGAAAAATTTTAAGTTCAATAGCCTGTGTCCGAGGCCTCGTCGGGGTTTTGGGTTTGAAAAGAGGAGCCTTAGCTCATTCGAAGAAGGGGGAACGTCCCCCACAGGAAAGACCGTGGAAGGCCTGGGCGCGTAAAAAGGGGTTCTTCTTGCTCCGTTAAGGGGGTTTGCCATCTTTGCTCCTCTTAGAGGGGCCCTTGAGCCAGAGAGGTGAGACTGGGCTGCCTGGGGGGGGGCGTTTGGATGAGCCCATGGTGGATGAGGAGAGCTCCATGGGGGCTTCCTGGGAGATCAGCTTGAGGGAGAGGAAAAGTTTTTCCCCTTCCGGGAGATTGGAGAAAGTGTGGGTCTTGCCTTGAATGGAAAACTTTACCGCGAAGAGGAATGTCCAGCGGTATTTGATGTCTCGTTCCATCAATACTGACAGGAGGGGTTTGAGGGTACGTCTTCTTTGGATGGTGGATTGAGCGAGGTCCGCGAAGACCTGAATTTGGTGACCCTGGTGTTGGAGCTTGGGCTTCAGACAAGATTGTCTCATTACCTCCTCTTTTACCGCGTAGAAGTGCGGTTTAACTATTATGTCCCTCGGGGACCCGTCTTTCCTTGGGGGGCCCAGGGCTCTATGTGCCCTATCCAGCTCCAGCCTATGTGGCGGGATGTTGGGGATGAGGTCCGAGATAAAGTCCTGCACCGTGAGGGGGATATCCGTGAAGGATTCAGGGAGGCCTCTAATTCGGAAGTTGTACCTCCTAGACCTATTCTCAAGTTCGTCAATTCTTGATAGGGCCGTTTCTAGTTGTTCTTGGACTGACTGGAGGTGTGCGGCGTTCTGGTTGGTTCTGGCTACTGTATGGTCAATTTTGTCTTCCATTGCCTCCATCCTAGAACCGAGGTTAGAGAGATCTGATTTAATAGCATTTGTGATCTGGGAGGCAGTGTTAGCCAGGCCCTTTTCTAAAAGGGTAGAGAATTTGGAGAAGAGCTCTTCTTGCATGACAGATATGTCCTGAAATGTGTATCCAGATGGGGAGCCTGCATAGGAGGGGAGGTGTGGGGGGATGCCTGAGGGAGAAGCGCCATCTTCCCCCTGCTCACTGCTGTTAGAATTTCTGCTAGCAGCCTGTGGAGTTTGGCGCTGGTGCAGGCCCTGGTGCGCGGTCTGGGTTGTGTTGTGGCCTCCCAGTGTTGCCTGGGCATAGGTCAGGGTCGGTGGGGTGAGGATGGGACGCTGCTCTGTCCCCTTATAGGTTGAGGCTGTGTGAGGCCTTGCAGTTTCCCCGTCGGCGGCCATCTTGGTGGACCCGTCCGCCGCTACCGCTGCAAATTGCGGGCCCAGGTCTCGGCGGGTTTGTGAGCCAGCCATCTCACCGTGTTCCCCCGCTGTTCCGCGAGCGGGGGGGGTGTTCGGGAGCGTCCTCCTCCTGCTGGGGCCGGGGTTATGCCGCTCGTCGGTCCGGGGTGGTGCGGAGCTATACATTTTTTTCTAACACCCTAGAGAATAAAATGGCGGTCGTTGCAATACTTTCTGTCACACCGTATTTGCGCAGCGGTCTTACAAGCGCACTTTTTTTGGAAAAAATACACTTTTTTTAATTAAAAAATAAGACAACAGTAAAGTTAGCCCAATTTTTTTTTTATATTGTGAAAGATGATGTTACGCCGAGTAAATTGATACCCAACATGTCCCGCTTCAAAATTGCGCCTGCTCGTGGAATGGCGACAAACTTTTACCCTTAAAAATCTCCATAGACAACGTTTAAAAAATTCTACAGGTTGCATGTTTTGAGTTACAGAGGAGGTCCAGGGCTAGAATTATTGCTCTCGCTCTACCAATAGCCGCGATACCTCACATGTGTGGTTTGAACATCGATTTCATATGTGGCGCTACTCACGTATGCGTTTGCTTCTGCACGCGAGCTCGGTAGGACAGGGCGTGTTTAAACATTTTTTTTTCTTATTTATTTTTTATTTTTTATTTTTACACTGTTCTTTAAAAAAAAAATTGTGTCACTTTTATTCCTATTAAAAGAAATGTAAACATCCATTGTAATAGAAAAAAAGCATGACAGGACCTCTTAAATATGAGATCTGGGGTCAAAAAGACCTCTGATCTTATATTTACACAAAAATGCAATAAAAAAAATGTAATAAAAAAAAAAATGGCCCTTTAAGAGTTGTGGGCAGAAGTGACCTTTTGACGCCACTTCTGCCCTACAATGGTATGGAGACGGGTGGGGGCCATCTTCCCCCTCACTCGTCTCCATACCCAAAACCGAGAAGGATCTGTTCGCCTCCGCCGCTACCAACGGCTCCGGTAAGAGGCTGAGGACACCGGAGCGCAGCGGGGGGGGGCCCTCTCCCACTGATAAAAGTGATCTTGCGGCAAATCCGTTTCAGAGACCACTATTATCTTGTACCAGACCGCCGGCCGAAGAAGAGGATACCGGGGTTATGGCAGCTAGCTGCTGTCATAACAACGATATTCCTCCTCAAAGTTAGGACGTATATCGGCGTGCGGCGGTCCGGAAGTGGTTAAATGCTGTTGCGTAGTAACTTACCATACTTGTAATGTGCTAGTTCCCTAGCCAAGTCCTCTCCTTGCACACCACAGCCCTCTCCTTTTCCTGATACCACCATGGCAGCATACTAGTGAAAGGCTCCGCCTCTCTTACACTCCCTCAGGACCAGTGAATAGCATAAATTAAAGGCCTAGTTAGGCCCCGCCCCATTCTTTTTTTTTCCTTCATACCTCTACGCACCAGTGAAGAGTAAGCAGTACTATGTCCTCACCTCTGCCCCCCTGTAGCATCCGGCTGGGTTGAGTCTCTCCCAGCGCTTGGGCCGCTGAATTGCGCTAAACAGCCTGGCAACCCCTTCTGTGGTTCTTGATGGGGTCCTGCAGTGTTTTCTCTTTAGGAACGAAATCTACCAGTAGGTAAGTGTCTGTGGGCTGAGGCTTGGGGGGGGGGGGGGGGGGCAGCTAGTACATTCATTTCACTCCTTTGGCCCCTCACAGGGCTGCCTATCCCTTTTTGTTTTTCTTTTCTGTCTCCCTATATGTTTCCCCTTTTTTATCTTGATCTTTTCCTTTTCTGTGCCTTCTTTGGCTCCATTTTTTGATTATGTTTGTCCTTTTGCTTGTTTTATCCTGTGCTGGACTGTTTTCTCTGTACTGGAGGCGCTCTTGATGACATCATCGGGCTGCGCCGGTCTGCACATGCACACTGGCTAGCGGGAGCACCGACCAATATTTTTCTTTTGGGAAAAGCTGCCCTCTTGTTAATGAGGGTCAGAGTCACAGGATAGATGTATTTTTTTTTTTTTTTTCCACTTCAGAAACCAATAAGTAGAGGGCTGAATCAACTCGATATTCATTAACTGTCGCCTTCTCAGGTTCACATCATGGTGGATTATGCATTACCTCAATTCCTTTTATGCCAGCGCTATAAACACTTTATTACATAACTTTAGCAACAGATCCCTTATTACTCCAATCTCCTAGGCTCAGCTATAGCTATGCTAAGGCCCAATATCAAGTGAGGCTTTATCTTTTTCTGAGCCAGTTTGGAGGAAGAAGGAGCGAAGAAAAGGAAGTAGAGATACAAGAAGAAAAAGAAAAACAAGAGAAGGATATAAAATAGGAAACTTATGGGCTCCCCATGCCCGTCGTCTACTGACCTACCCGGTGTTGCACGAAAAGATTACCTGTTCCCAAATCCACCCCCCCCACCCTCCCCCGATGTTTAACCTGTGCCCATCTAGATTAATTATTTAACTAAAAAGTTATACATATAACGATCTCTTCACTGTGTCACTCATTGTCCTCAAGGGTTTCAATTACCCATATATCTATGTTAAGCCCCTCTCTTGGTCTAATCCTACGCCTTGCCCACTAAGGGCGTCCTGCTTTCTCTATCCATGGCTTCCACATGCTTTCAAATTCCTGAAGGTTACCTCTCTTTATGTACTCCACTCTTTCCCTACTCAGGGTTTCGTTAATAGTAGAGATCCAGTCTTTCACCGAGGGGGGGTCTTTTGATTGCCATCTTAGTGTTATCATCTTCCTAGCCTGAAACAAGGCCCGCGTAATGGCCATCGTGGTGCTCAGTCTCTCTCCCAGCACTCTTCTATGCCCCAGAATACAGGCTATGGCCTCCTTTACCACTGTAGTACCAAAGATGTTTCCCAAATTCCCGGTTACCTCCTCCCAGTATCTAAACAACTTGGGACACCTCCACAGCATATGGATGAGGTCTCCCGACCTCCGACATCTCGGACAGTTATCGTTAGGCCTTCTCCCAAATTTGAAAAGTCTTTTAGGTGTATAGTAGGCTCTATTTAGCAACAACAGATGTGAGAGCCGCTGTGAAGGGGACACAGAGACCTGAGCACCCAACTCCAAGATTCTCACCCATTGTTCCTGGAACATTCCCCCTATATCCTCTTCCCATTTAGCCTTTAGCCCGTGGAGTATCCCCCCGCTGTTGTCTGATTTACTTAATTTATCATAAATTCTTGATATTATCCCTCTGGTGGGGTTTACCTGCATTATGCTCTGAAATAGAGGCATTTCTTCCCATCTCAGATTCTGAGCTTTAAATTGAGCTTTAAGGGCATGTTCTAGCTGGAAATATAGGAAGAGAGAGCTCCGCGGTAACTTGAATTCCCCGGCTAGTTCGGGGAATTTCTTTAACTTGGTGCTGTTATAAAGTTGACTTAGCCTTCTGATGCCAAGATTCTCCCACTCCCTGAATATGCCTATTTTAAGGACTTCCTGTAGGTTGCGATTGTTCCAAATAGGAGAGTAGACTGTTGGATATTCATATCTCATCATTTTCTTGACTGTTTTCCAGAGTTTAGTTATCAGTTTAATAGTTGGAAATTCGTCATGGAACATATCCGCCTCTAGAGTTTCAATTATTGTGTTATGTGGGGCACTTAGCAATAGCAACTTGCCATTGGGAGTGCCTCCTTTCGGTAACCCACATCCCAGCAACTGCTGTAGCTGAGTTGCCAAAAAATAGAGCTCAGGAAGTGGGAGGGCAAAGCCCCTCCCGAGTGGGAAGCTGGAGCACTCGAAGACGAATCCTGGCTTGCTTCCCCTTCCATATCAATTCTCTAAAGAGGCTATCAATTCTTTTAAACCACTTCTTGCCAATCCAGACTGGCGAGTTGTGCAGGACGTATAGCAATTGTGGCATCCATACCATTTTTATTAAGCTACATCTTCCTGCGGCGGACAGAGGCAGACGCCTCCAAATTCCTATTTTTTGTTTCAATTTTGTTAAAAGAGGGACGAGGTTTTTGCTGATATATAAGGTGGGGTCCTTCGCCAGAACAATTCCCAGGTATTTCAGGGCATCCACTATTACCATCTGGGGTATATCGCATGCTATTAACTCACTAGTGGGATCTATCGGCAAGAACTCAGACTTCTCCCAGTTTATCTCTAGACCAGAGAAACTGCCAAAGTCCTCCACTATCCTCAGGATAGATCTATAGATCTCCAGGGATAATTAGAGGGGCTCAAACAGTCCTGGAGGTTTGGTCAAGCAGAGCCCCTCTTTTGCCTGGCTCTGGATTGTTAGAAAAAAGAAACACTTTTTCATTTTTATTTGTTACTAATGTATATTTTTCTCTTTCATCTCTAAACCTTTCACTCTCTAATGCTATTTTCATTTTCAGCTATCCTTGTTTTTTTCAGCTGGTCATCCTTTTTGTCCGCAAACAATGAGTCAGTCACCATTTATATAAAAGACCCTGAAATTAAAAGGTGGGAGACCATCATGTGGTAAGTTTCAGGAAAAGAGTGCCCCCTTTGCGGATTGCTTTGAATTTTTTTCAGCCCTGCATGCGCATGCTTATGCTCTGTAAGTTCAAGAGCCACGGAAGGCGGACGTTTTTTGGAGGAACATAGCCCTAAAGGCCGCTCCCATTCAAGGGTAAAGTTCCAAGGATGATGTCTTATCGCTTCTTCCTAGAGCAATGCTGCCATCCCAGGAAAAGTCCTGCAGCGCCTGTGGCGCAATACCTATGCCCAATAGGCTAGTGAATAAAGACTGCCTGGAGGAGTTCGCAGCTGACAGGTAATACTCAAATAAAGAGGGTGGCGTGAGATTTTATACTGTACTTATTTCAAATATCTCGGCCAGGCTGACCCCTCCTAGTTGCCTGTCACTAGAAGAGTATCCTGGCACCTCAGCAGGCGGCGTTAACCCACTTAGTTCCGCTACTCTGGCGAGTGGACAGTAGTAGCTCCTCTTCATCAGAGGAAGGACCGGAACTGCTTGGCTTGAGTTTTCCCTCCATTGATTTATGTATCCAGACAGTCAAGCAGGCCAATTGTATGGGTAAAGTCATATTCACCCTTTCTTCAGAACGGCAAAGTCCGGAGAGAAAATCTCCTTTATTTGTCTATATGGGTTTTATCCTCGTTAGAGATTGGATAGCATCGCTTTAATCCCTGCCAACAGTAGATACGATGTTTGAAACTTTGGGCTGGGTTTGTTTTCTCAGGCAAGTTCGGTGTAAGATACCTTATAACAGGAAATCTGTGTTGGTAGGAAACTTAACACAGCCATACCAGGAGTGACAGGAAGTCCGTCCTGCTCCCGCAAGACGTAAAGCAAAGTGATAGGGAATGTTCCTCCTCTCAACAGGTTCCATTCTTCTAGGCAGATGGGCTCCTATAATACATACATTTCAGACCTAGGGAGGTTTTCATCCTGATTCCATTCACAAAAAGAATATATAGGCTTCAATTCAACCCTGTCTGTAATTTGCAAGGGATGGTGGCTAGAATCCAGTTGTAGATCTGAAGATGTTAAACTTTTTTATCCCCTTAAAGATCTTTAAAATGAAGTCCATTAAACCAGCGCAGCCAGATGGCAAAATGCTATTTAAAAAATGCTCTAAACATCCCAAAATATTTCTTTCTTTCATAATTGGTAAGCTTGTGATCGGCTAGACGCATTTCCAGTTTAACAGTCTGCCTTTTGGCCTAAGGGGTTCTCAGTGCAGTGTTAACTCCACTCAGAGAACAAGTTCTCAGGTTGCACCGCTACCTAGACAACATTATTCTTCTATCCAGAGGTCTGAAACAATTGCTGACACACCAAGAGATTCTCATAAACACCCTGCGGGGATATGGCTGGTTTATTAACTCTCTAACTTATCAGTTAGTACGCCGGGAGGTACTCTGCCAACTCCTCTGTTCGGCTTCCACCAGAGAGAATGGTGGCAGTCTAAGAAGGAATGCTGAAGACAGTAATCTCCACTTGTTTGACCATTTCTCAGTGCCTCAATCTTTGGAGCACAATGTCGTCATACCAATAATCCCTTGGGCGCTCTGACTTTGAAAGTTTAAGCTGGGATTCTTAGCACAATAGAGGAAACAGAGTCTGGCACAGTTATGAACTGTTATTCAGTATGAGTAGGAGTATACGGTGGTGGCTGAAGAGGTAGAATCTAATAAAGTCACCTCGTTAGAACCTTTAGACTAGATGACAATTACTATTCATCTCGGCAAAGATAGCCTGGAAGGCACACTGCAAGAAACCGTTGGTTCAGTCCAATGGGAAATTCCCAGCCAAGTGGGGTAGTCTTAAATGCCCTAGAAATCCAAGCAACTTCTTTAGTACCTTTTGCCTTACTACACAGAATCAGGGAAAGATCAGTTTCTCTGCAGTTGAATAACATGGCATCAGTTGCTTATATTCATCACCAAGGAGGAACTTGTGGCAACATGGGCGTAGCATAGGGGGTTGCAGGGGTCACATTCGCAACCCTGCGCCTAGCTCCAGGGGGCCCCTGCAGCCTCCCTGTCATATTATCATATCCTCCACAAAGTTCAGCTCCGATCTCCCCTAGGGCCCCACAGCCACGTTCCAATACTGGGCTTCCACTTTGCCTTCCACAGTCCACATCCCTCTGTTCTCATTGGCTAGGGAGAAGCTGTGAGCCATTTCCTGAAAGGAGAGGAGCATGGGGTGAGACCAGCTCAGGATGGGGAAGTGTCTGTGCTGTGTGCTGCCAACATGGAATGGTAACCGAGCTCAGCGAGTTAAGAGGAGAAGAGTGCTGTCCTGTAGCCACGATGGGACGGATGTTACTGGTGAGGTAAGACACCGCTCAGTGTCTCCTAGTCACCAGCTGGCATTCTTCGTACCCCCCCTTCAGAAATTGCTAAAACAAATCCCTTAACACCTCCTAAAGGGGCCTCCTAAAGGGGCCTCTGAGGGGCTGCAGGCTCCAGATTTTGTGTCACATGGCTTTGCCCCCCCAGATCTAAGTTGCGCCCCCCCCAAAGCCCTCTGACCACCCCTCCACCCTTGATGCTATAGCTGGCTGCTGAGCTCCTCTCCCATTACAGCACTCTATACTGTTCCTCCTCCGCAGGGCTGAAATCACATTCCTTTACAAAACAGCCAGTCAGCCACAATCTTCACAGGGTGTATCTTCCTACTGCAACTACACTGCCGTTCCGACCAGAGAATTTCACAGGTCAGAATGTGAAGGCCTGTGAAGGCTGACAGACTGTGTGTAAAGGAATGTGATTCCAGCCCTGTGTAGTGTGGGGGGAAGGAGCTGTATACAGTGCTGGGCTGGGAAAGGAGCTCTGCCAAGTGACCTGCTAGGGGTCCTTGTCCTCTGATTCTTCAGCTGTGATCCCTGTCCTCTGATGTAAGGAGGAACTCTGGGAACTCAAAACTCTTAAGCCACTTTGAGTATCTTGGCGTGTGGTGGGTGTATCTGCATGCACCGTGGAAGTGGTGGGTGGAAGTGGTGGGTGGTAGTGGGGGGGCCATGTCAACACAGACAGACTGACCATCATGCAAACTATCCAGAGCATGAGTGGGCCCTACACTGTAGGTCTTCTATGAGCTGGTCCACAGTTGGTGCCAACCACAGACAGACTATATTGCTTCTCACAGCAAACTTAGGAGAATGTCTGAATCCGTTCCGCACCCCAAGGCAGAGGGGACAAATTTTCTCCATGGATCTATCTAGAATCTAGCAATCTTACCTATAAGATTTCCAACAACATTTCTGGCAATGAGATTCCTCTTGAGGCTGTCAAGAGTGAACATGGTAGTCATATCCATTCCTCCATTTTGACAATAAGAGCCTTGAGTTTTCGTGGCCATTCATCTCATGAGACAGAAGCCAGTTCCCCTTTGCACATACGCAGACCGTGGCTGCAAACAGGACGACTAATAGGGGAAGCTTGAGAACCTAGCCTGCTCCTGGATGATCTTTACCTTGTGGAGTGTGAGAAGGCACTTTACTAATAACATCTATGTCAAAATCTGGAACAAGTTTGCATTATTTCTCAGCAGGGCGAGATATTGATACTACTGCACCTGTGATGACAGCTGTTCTGGGCTTCTTGTAGACCAGATTAGATATGAGCCTTAGCCTGAATTCCTTGAGATTGCAAGTGTCGACTAGGGATGAGCCGAACACCCCCCTGTTCGGTTCGCACCAGAACATGCGAACAGGAAAAAAGTTCGCTCGAACACGCGAACACCGTTAAAGTCTATGGGACACAAACATGAATAATCAAAAGTGCTAATTTTAAAGGCTTACAGTAGGTGACCGCAATATTGTGTCAATCTCGCCGCATTTCTCGGCGAGATTTGACACCTGCGAGCCCCGTCGCAGGAGCCAGCGCCGAGATGGCTCACTCATCGGAAAAGGAAAACTTTGTTTTCCTTCCGCGATGAGTGACAGGCAGTGCTGACAGCTGTCTGGTATGAATCCTGAGGCGGGAACACCGCGCCAAATTTTAAACGAAAAAACCAGCGTGGGTTCCCCCCCAGCAGCATACCAGGCCCTTAGGTCTGGCATGGATTGTAAGGGGAACCCCCTACGCCGAAAAATTGACGTGGGGGTCCCCCCCAATCCATACCAGACCCTTATCCGAGCACGCAGCCCGGCCGGCCAGGAAAGGGGGTGGGGACGAGCGAGCGCCCCCCCCCCCCCCCCGAGCTGTACCAGGCCGCATGCCCTCAACATGGGGGGGTGGGTGCCTTGGGGGAGGGGGGCAACAAAAAAAAAAACCACAGTACACAGGTTTTAAGAGTAATTTATTAGGCAGCTCCGGGATCTTCTTCCGACTTCGGGGGGTCTCCTTCCGACTTTTCCCGGTGTTCGGCCTCTTCTCCCGGTGTTCGGCCTCTTCTCCCGGGCCCCGCCGCTATCTTCTTCCAGCTCTATTGCCAGCGAGGGGCCCGGTCTGCTGCCGCTGTCTTGTCGCCGCTGTCTCGTCGCCGCTGTCTCGCCGCCGCTGTCTCGCCGCCGCTGTTTTTTTATATTGACACGTTTTTTTCATTTAAAATTTGGCGTGGTGTTCCCACCTCAGGATTCATACCAGACAGCTGTCAGCACTGCCTGTCACTCATCGGGGAAGGAAAACAAAGTTTTCCTTTCCCGATGAGTGAGCCAGCGCGACAAGCACAGTACCCTGTCGCCGAGAACCAGTGCGATGGTATCGAGCTGGAAACACAATCTTGCGGTCAGGTACTGTATATGCAAGTTATTGTCATAAAAAGTGTTTGGGGACCCGGGTCCTGCCCCAGGAGACATAGATCAATGCAAAAAAAAGTTTTAAAAACGGCCATTTTTTCAGGAGCAGTGATTTTAATAATGCTTAAAGTCAAACAATAAAAGTGTAATATCCCTTTAAATTTCATACCTGGGGGGTGTCAGGCCTGGTATGGATTTTAAGGGGAACCCCGCGCCAAAAAAAAAAAAACCGGCGTGGGGTCCCCCCAAAAATCCATACCAGACCCTTATCCGAGCACGCAACCTGGCAGGCCGCAGGAAAAGAGGGGGGGACAAGAGTGCGTCCCCCCGTCCTGAACCGTACCAGGCCACATGCCCTCATCATTATGAGGGTGCTTTGGGGTAGCCCCCCAAAACACCTTGTCCCCATGTTAATGACGACAAGGGCCTCATCCCCACAACCCTGGCCGGTGGTTGTGGGGGTCTGCGGGCGGGGGGCTTATCGGAATCTGGAAGCCCCCTTTAACAAGGGGACCCCCAGATCCCGGCCCCCCCCCCGTGTGAAATGGTAAATGGGTACTTACCCCTACCATTTCACTAAAAAACTGTCAAAAATGTTAAAAATGACAAGAGACAGTTTTTGACAATTCCTTTATTTAAATGCTTCTTCTTTCTTCCTTCATCTTCTTCTTCTTCTGGTTCTTCCTCCGGCGTTCTCGTCCAGCATCTCCTCCGCGGCGTCTTCTATCTTCTTCTCCTCGGGCCGCTCCGCACCCATGGCATGGGGGAAGGCTCCCGCTCTTCTCTTCATCTTCTTCTTCATCCTCTTCTCTTCTTCCTTCTTCTCTTCTTCCTTCTTCTCTTCTTCATTTTCTTCTCCGGGCCGCTCCGCACCCATGCTGGCATGGAGGGAGGCTCCCGCTGTGTGACGGAGTCTCCTCGTCTGACGGTTCTTAAATAATGGGGGCGGGGCCACCCGGTGACCCCGCCACCTCTGACGCATGGTGACTTGACGGGACTTCCCTGTGACATCACGGGGAATGCCACAGGGAAGTCCCGTCGTGTCCCGTGCGTCAGAGGTGGCGGGGTCACCGTGTGGCCCCGCCCCCCGTTATTTAAGAACCATCAGACGAGGAGGTGCCGTCACACAGCGGGAGCCTCCCTCCATGCCAGCATGGATGCGGAGCGGCCCGGAGAAGAAAATGAAGCAGAGAAGAAGGAAGAAGAGAAGAGGATGAAGAAGAAGATGAAGAGAAGAGCAGGAGCCTCCCCCCATGCCATGGGTGCGGAGCGGCCCGAGGAGAAGAAGATAGAAGATGCCGCGGAGGAGATGCTGGACGAGAACGCCGGAGGAAGAACCAGAAGAGCCAGAATAACCAGAAGAAGATGAAGGAAGATAGAAGAAAGAAGAAGCATTTA
Source organism: Aquarana catesbeiana (assembly GCF_042186555.1). NCBI lineage: Eukaryota > Metazoa > Chordata > Amphibia > Anura > Ranidae > Aquarana > Aquarana catesbeiana. The sequence continues at coordinate 68,361,805 of NC_133329.1, forward strand.
AATAAAGGAATTGTCAAAAACTGTCTCTTGTCATTTTTAACATTTTTGACAGTTTTTTAGTGAAATGGTAGGGGTAAGTACCCCCTTACCATTTCACACGGGGGGGGAGGGATCTGGGGGTTCCCTTGTTAAAGGGGGCTTCCAGATTCCGATAAGCTCCCCGCCCGCAGACCCCCACAACCACCGGCCAGGGTTGTGGGGATGAGGCCCTTGTCCTCATCAACATGGGGACAAGGTGTTTTGGGGGGCTACCCCAAAGCACCCTCCCAATGTTGAGGACATGTGGCCTGGTACGGTTCAGTGCGCCCCCCCTCTTTTCCTGTGGCCTGCCAGGTTGCGTGCTCGGATAAGGGTCTGGTATGGTTTGGCGCGGGGGTCCCCTTAAAATCCATACCAGACCTGAAGGGTCTGGTATGGAATTTATGGGGAACCCCACGTCATTTTTTTTTAAATTTTGGCCGGGGTTCCCCTTAATATCCATACCAGACCTGAAGGGCCTAGTATGGAATTTAGGGGGACTCCCACGTCATTTTTTTTTAAATTTTGGTTCGGGGTTTCCCTGTGTTGAATTCCCATGCCGTTTTTATCAATGAACTTCTATGTGTATTGTCGGCAATGCAATAGCCGCGGGTAGTTTTAAATGGAATTTTTCCTTCGAAATGTCATTTTGCTGTCAGACTATTCTAAACACGGGAAACATGCGCCCCTTTACAGGCATACTATAGACACCCCCCCAGGTACGAAATTTAAAGGGATATTACACTTTTATTGTTTGACTTTAAGCATTATTAAAATCACTGCTCCTGAAAAAACTTCAGTTTTTAAAACTTTTTTTGCATTGATCCATGTCCCCTGGACCCGGGCAGGACCCGGGTCCCCAAACACTTTTTATGACAATAACTTGCATATAAGCCTTTAAAATTAGCACTTTTGATTTCTCCCATAGACTTTTAAGAAAAGTCATTCGAATTTGCCGCGAACACCCCAAATTGTTCGCTGTTCGGCGAACTTGAACATGAGTTCGACTCGAACTCGATGCTCATCCGTAGTGTCAACTAAGTTGGCAATAACAAGGCTTAAATGTGTCGGAAATCCTTTTGTTTGCACAAATTTTGAAGACAGTCAGGAGGTTTCGACCACCATGAAAGAGGATCTTTCCCAGTGGAATCTATCGGTATTGTTGGATTTCATATCAGTTCGACCATTTTCTCCAACAGAACAGTGTTCAGTTTGTGACATTACCTACTAGGCAGTATTTATCGCAAGATCTTCAAGGAGAAGGATGTCTGAGATTAAAACTCGGAGAGCTTCAGGAAGATATATTGTTTTCTTTCCAGAAGGAGTAGACCTGTGTCCGGTAGATCATTTTGTATCAAGGTTAGCGACAGACCTCCATCTAACAGTCATCTGGGCATTGCCTAACTTCCCAGAGGATCACTCAGGAGGGTCACACAAATTGGACGTGTCCAGAACTTGAAAGAAGTTCCTATCCACAATTTCCCTTTTCAGATCATGTAATAAGCCTTTTATCTTTCCAGCTGGAATTCATCAGGTAAAAGAGGCTACCTCCTGGACTCTAGTAGGCTTGGTCGTGCATATAGGGCGAGGGGTCGTGAACCTCCTTCAGCAATGGATACATACTCTCCCAAAGCAGTTTCGGTCTCATGGGCTCCCCATTCAAAGGCGTCCATAGATTCCATCTGCAAGGAAGTATCATGGTCGCCCCAGGATACCTGGGGTAGATCCGGCGGGCTTGCCATTAGTGGACTGTGGAGGAAGTACTGTTCCATCTTCTGTCCAATTCTAATTGAAAATTGATTCGACAAGTAGAACTCACCCTGTCAGCTAGTTGTTTATCACTAATATGCTGCCATGGTGGCGTCAGGAAAATGGAAAATTGTATCAAATACTTACCGTAATTTTCCTTTCCTGACGCCAAACCATGGCAGCATACGGACCCACCCTTGTACGTTTCGGTATGTAGCTAATTACAAAGAATGGGGTGGGGCCTAACTAGGCCTTTAATTTATGCTATTCACTGGTCCTGAGGGAGTGGAAGAGAGGCGGAGCCTATCACTAGTATGCTGCCATGGTTTGGCGCCAGGAAAGGAAAATTACCGTAAGTATTTGATACAATTTTACGTTTTCTAGGAGAAACAAATTATTGTTTGTGCTGGCCAGATTCCTCAGAGTGTGAGGAAAGAAAAGCCGATAATTCTTGTTTACTTCCATGATCAGCTGTCATTGAACACAGCTGATCACATGCTAAATGGCCGCTGTGATTGGCCCTTTACCCCGATCTGTGATCAGCTGAGTCCAAAGGATTTAGTGATCACAGAGCGTGCTGCCCGCAGTGCCATGTACAGTACGCCCTTGTGGCAAATAAAGCCCATGCTGTAGCTGTCTTTCAGTATAGTACAGGCAGGAAGTGGTTAAAGGAGAATTATACAAAAAAAATAAAAATGAGTTAAACCCACAAGTACTTTCTTTTACCACTACTATTCCTTTACATTAGTTTTTGAAATTTTACAAATGCAGAAATTTAGAAATTGAATGAAAGGTTTAGTGCTGGGAAACACATTTTGAAAGATAAAAAGTGCATTTTATATACAACTATATAGATCAGACCAAAATGAGGGACAAATGAGGAGGAAAGAGGGACAGAGGGACATTGTTCTAAATCAGGGACAGTCCTTCGAAATCAGGAAAGAAAGACAGTTGGGAGCTATGGGTGAATATGTGTGGGGTTGATTTGCGAGGGGGATCATCCCATCATGAAGTCTGAAAATTGCAAACTTAAAATTGAACCCCTCTGGGGACACATCTAGAGAATCAATTGTGGCCATTTTCAAGGATAATAGCAATGTAACTGTCCAAAAAAAAGGCATTGGGAGCTGGGTATCTTTACAGCAGGGAGAGGGATTGACTCTTTAATGCAGCTTCAAGGGTGACATGAAAAACACCAATCCCTTCATTTACATGCTGTGAGATGTCTTTGAGCTGTGTGTAGTGTTAGGGAACAGTACAATTCTCATGAATGGTGTCAGTGACAGTGCAACCAGATTCTGACATCATATAATTTGGATGTGTAATTGATTTTTTTATTTATTTACATTATTGTTTGGTGTATATACAACAGCAGCACCTTCATTACAACCTGGAAAAAAATTGTGTTTTTATTGTACCTGTAAAATGCTTTACTTGGAGTACAGGACAGGACACAGGGCTTTAAAATCATACCATATGGGTTACACTATATGCTGCACCTTCAGGTGATTGGACACTGGCAACGCCACTCAAAGCTTTCAACACTCCCTCATTTAGTATTGTAGCAAGCAATGAAGGACCAAAAACTCAGGAGGAAAGTGTGAGGTGTCCTGTACAGTACTCCATGAAAGGGATTTTACAGGTACAAAAAAATAAAATTGTCTTTATTATACAGTACAGGCAATGGTGTAGCGTGGGTTGTCAGCACCCAGGGCAAGGCAAGTAATTTGCGCCCCCTAACCTGCAGACTTTTAGCACTCCCCGAGTCCCTTCAAATACAATAGTACTGACCTACCTGATTCCTATACTGACCACTACACTAACCTACTTGATTTCAACACTGACCAACCTGATTCCTTTACTGACTATTATACACTACACTGACCATTATACTATACTGTCCACTACACTGACCACTATACGATACTGTCCACTACACTGACCACTATACTATACTGTCCACTACACTGACCACTATACTATACTGTCCACTACACTATACTGTCCACTACACTAAGCTGTCCACTACACTGACCACTACACTACACTGACCACTACACTGACCACTACACTATACTGTCCACTACACTGGCCACTACACTACACTGACCACTACACTATACTTTCCACTACACTGACCACTACACTATACTGTCCACTACACTGACCACTACACTATACTGTCTACTACACTGACCACTACAAGGACCACTACACTAAACTCTCCACTACACTGACCACTACACTATACTGTCCACTACACTGACCACTACACTATACTGTCCACTGCACTGACCACTACACTATACTGTCCACTACACTGACCACTACACTATCCCGACCACTACACTATACTGACCACTACACTGACCACCATACTACACTGACCACCATACTACACTATACTGTCCACTATACTGACCACTACACTGACCACTACACTATCCCGACCACTACACTGACCACTACACTATACTGACCACTATACTGTCCACTACACTATACTGTCCACTACACTAACCACTACACTGGCCACTACACTATACTGTCCACTACACTAATCACTACACTATACTGTCCACTACACTAACCACTACACTGACGACTACACTATACTGACCACTACACTGACCACCATACTACACTACAATCACCATCATACTACACTACACTGTCTACTGTACTACACTATGCTGACCACTACGCTAAACTGTTCACTATACTGTCCACTACACTATACTGTCCACTACACTAACCACTACACTGACCACTACACTATACTGTCCACTACACTGACCACTACACTATACTGTCCACTGCACTGACCACTACACTATACTGTCCACTACACTGACTACTACACTATCCCGACCACTACACTGACCACTACACTATACTGACCACTACACTGACCACTACACTATACTGACCACTACACTGACCACCATACTACACTACACTGACCACCATACTACACTACACTGTCCACTACACTATCCCGACCACTACACTATACTGATCACTACACTGACCACCATACTACACTACACTGACCACCATACTACACTACACTGTCCATTATACTACACTATACTGACCACTACACTAACCACTACACTAAACTGACCAATATACTGACCACTACACTGACCACTATACTGACCACTACACTATGCTGTCCGCTACACTGACCACTACACTATACTGTCCATTATACTGTCCACTACACTATACTGTCCACTACACTAACCACTACACTATACTGACAACTACACTCACCACTACACTATACTGACCACTACATTGACCACCATACTACACTACACTGACCACTACACTGACCACTGCACTGACCATTACACTATAATGACCACTACACAAACCACTACACTATACTGACCACTACACTAACCACCATACAACACTACACTGACCACCATACTATACTGACCACTACACTACACTGTCCACTACATTGACCACTATACTGTCCACTACACTGACCACTACACTACTCTATACTGACAACAATACTACACTACACTGACCACTATACTACACTACACTGACCACCATACTACACTACAATGACCACCATACTACAGTACACTGTCCACTATACTACACTATACTGACCGCCATATTACACTACACTGACCACTATACTACACTGACCACTATACTATACTGACCACTACACTGACCACTATACTGTCCACTACACTACTCTATACTGACAACAATACTACACTATACTGACCACTATACTACACAGCCTACACTATACTGTCCTGCCTACAGTCTCTTCTTTCCCCCCCTGGGTCCAGCAACAAGACTCTCACGAGGGAGTCTCACTCACCTTCTTGGCCTGGCCTGCATCGGTCTGGAGGAGGAGGAGAAGAAGACAGCAGTGGCTCACATTTTTGCTTCTCTCCCTCCAGCTCTGGCTGCTGCCATGTTCAGTGTCCAGTGCTCTGTGATTGGGCATATGGGGGTCATGTGCGGAGGCGGAACTTCAGGAGCGATCGCGGACAGGCCAGCCCTACGCCTCACATGACCCCCATACGCCCAATCACAGGGCGCCGGACATTTAACATGGTGGCCAGAGCGCAGGGGACACAGGAACTTAAAATTAGGAAGAGGCAGCCAGTAGTGACACATACTGGCGCCCCCTAAATGTCGTTCCTGGGGCCACGGCACCCCCTGCACCCCCCACGCTACGCAACTGAGTACAGGACACTGATTTCAAATCAAAACAGATGGGACATCCCAAAGCCGTGATGGTGTAGGGTTAACTAAAGGCAACAAAAAACCACAGGCGCAACAACAAACAATCCTCTGTGCTCAAGTGTGGCACCAATAGACCAATAGTGTAGGAAGATGCTCTCAGCTTTGGCTATGCCTAGCTCATAAACATGGCTTTAGTTGTTGTTGTTTTTCTTCAGTCGTTTAGTCGTGTCTGACTCTTCGTGACCTCATGGACCATAGCGCGCCAGGTTTTTCTGTCCTCCACTGCCTCACGGAGCTTGCTTAACTTCTTCATGTTCGTTGTTTCGATGATGCTATCTATCCATCTTGTTTTCTGTCGCCCTCTTCTCTTTTTTTCCTACCATGTTTCCCAGCATCAGGGTCTTTATCAATAAGTCTTCTCTTTGCATTAGGTGGCCAAAGTATTTGAGTTTCAGCTTCAGGATCTGTCCTTCCAGTGAATATTCAGGGTTGATTTCCTTCAAGATTGACTGGTTTCATCTTCTTGCCATCCAAGGGACTTTCAAGAGTCTTCTCCAACACCATAGTTCAAAAGCATCAATTCTTTGGCGTTCAGCCTTCCTTATGGTCCAATTTTAACACCCATAGGTTACTACTGGGAATACCATAGCTTTGACTATATGGCACTTAGTGGGTAGGGTAACTTTAGTCCTTGTCACCCTCCATAATCGAGGGGGACCAGGACTAAAGTTGCCCTACCGACAAAGTGCCATATAGTCAAAACTATGGTATTCCCAGTAGTAATTCATACTGCAATTTGGGGTCTATACCCTTTATGACACAGGCTGAACCAGCATCCACCCACTCTACAGTAGAGATGAGACAAGTGGAAGTATCGGCTGGAGCACATAGCCAAGAAGCATTTCCAGAGCTGGACTTGATGTGAGTTTCACATAATGCAACTCTTAAAGTATATCTGTCAGTAAATACAAAGGGATTCCCCACTTCGGTACCTGTGTGGTTATAACCTGGACATAGGGTAACCTGCATTCCACTGATCGCTTATGGGGTCTATTAGAGCTATATAGCTATTTTATATTACAGTATTTGATTTTACAGTTGGTGCCATTATTGCTGAGGATTTACAGGAGCATGTTATACTTATTACATTGGGACATGTATGGTGAATTATATAATTTTTTGATAGTTTGTGGGATATGCAATTCAATGAATGTGGGAAAGTTGGCTGTGATGGATTCATTACATTTGCTTTTTTGATTGACAGTTTTCAATGACCAGTCCCATGAGCCAATGACTGTAGTACCTCCCTAACACAGTCCCCGCTAATTAAGGTTGCGTCATTTCTTTGATACACAATGCTATATAAGAACACATTGTATGCAGCAAACATTCAACTCTAAAGAAGAGGGGGCGCCCTCAAAAATGCTTCCGTATCTGTAGGCCCTTGTGGTGTCCTGTCCTCCCAGTCTTTTTGGGTGCATGCACAGATGTTCTGGTTGTATCTTCCTATGATATTTGTGATCTTGTGACTGTCCATTTGTAAGTATAATCATTGATTTTTATACTTAATAGATGGTGTCATGCTTAATGCGCTAGGCTGGTGCACCCTATTTTATCTTTTTGTATGTGTAGCCTGGAGCCAGACATGCTTTACGTTAGAATGTATTTAGTTTACCTATCTCTCCATAAGTTTTATTGCTGTTAAAATCTCTTCCTGCCACTAGAGGGAGCGCCCAGTACTGTAAGCCCAAAGACTTTGTTACCAAGTGCCTGGGATATTGGGAGGTGTAGTCCCAGGTGACAGCCATGTCATTAAACCACTTCTTTGTGCTACAAATCAATGGTAAGCCGATATATTCTCCGCCCAGGAAAAGCCCCTGCTCTGGCAGTCATACTGTGCAGACTGTTGCGGTGCTGTCCTTCTACTGCAAGCATCACCCTGAAAGCGACCTGCAAGGGCCCCCCCTTTCATTGCAAGACTATTTCAACTCCAGTGGAGTTGGTGAGTGGGTCATCTAACATTAGCAACCGACTTACTACTGAAGGCAGAGTATCAGTTGATTCCCTCCTGCTCAATCAGTTCTCTAGTGTCGCAGCTCCTTATCTCTTGGCCTCATTAAAAATAGATATATATGTAGTACACCCCCTAAAGAGCTGCTAAAGAACTTAGTCTTATTCCCTCAGATAATGTACGCACCCGGGCATACAGCATTTTCTTCACTCTTCCGCTGGATCAAAAAAAAGTCTAAGGGTGTCTTCTTAGGGTTTAATTGGAAATGTTGAACTTGGATGGTGTGAGGGAAAGCATGGGATACCCCGAAACTAAAGACCTGGTCAATCTGAGGACTCCCTAGATCCATATCTTGCTGAAGTGCACAAAGAAAAGGTCCCACAGAATCTCTATGCTAACAGTGATTATGACTTCTCCCAGAGACAAAAAATGCACTCAGTCAAGTTGTGTGTGTTCTATAGTTTCTTTGGGGACTTTATTCACCGAGAGTGCTGATATAAGTATTAGTAACTGATTTGGAATTTGCATTTGTTAAAGCCCCACTGCCCCAAAAATCTTTATTCAACCTTACCAATAGGGATGAGCTTCGTGTTCAAGTCGAACCCATGTTCGACTCG